>NC_137003.1:36860366-37287866 GCF_032717465.1 Coenobita brevimanus | reverse complement strand
CCCGGCGTACAAAGCTGCCTTGTTTCCTATACTCTGATTGGCTAGTGGCTGACCTGACACCGTTAGAGTTCGTCCACTCACATCTCGCCACCTGGCCTGACATGACTTCACCCACTTCTGTGTGTGTGTGTGTGTGTGTGTGTGTGTGTGTGTGTGTGTGTGTGTGTGTGTGTGTGTGTGTGTGTATGAGTGTGTGTGTAAAGACAAACTAATTTAAGTCATAAATATAATTTAAGTTATATATATAACAGAAAGTGAACAGTGGAAGCACGTGACAGAAGCTTAAATCTCCCTCCAATGGATCAATTCCCAGTATGGACCTGGATGTTGCCGCTCGTGAGTGTTTTAACTTATTTATTTCTGTTAAGAAAATAGCGTATGTTCTACTGATTCCTTCAAATTATATTATAAACGTAATTGTTACATTACTTACCCAGCTTAGAACTACTGTGAAAGTCGGTAAAAGTAACCACATTTTTTTCAGCACCACTGTAAAATATGTATGCCACGTTTCTTTATTGATGTACAAGAGCCATATGCATTACTAGTTTACCTTCCTTTGATATGCTAGAATACTTACGTTTATATTGTACTAGTATGTGTGTACCTATCTGTGATGCCTATTACTTATATAACAGAATCTACTCATCGCTCGTTTAGGAAGTATGGCATGGCTGCACCCAGCGCCAGACCCCACCCAAACCTTGGTTTTAGATTGGTGAGACTATAGCCATGTCTGACAACATTTCCCGGTATTCATCATCACTCCATGCTCTTGTCTTAGAGGGAACATACACTACTGCCATATCTCTCTTGCTATTCTCTCCAGTTTCTAATTTCATATCTATCACTTCGACCCTGCCTTCCCCCATTTCCACGGTATCTACATTCAAGTTTTTCTTCACTGCTATCATCACTTCTCCTCCCGTTTTTTCTTTTCTGTCTCTTCTCCACAGTTTGTATTTACCATCTCCCATATGAACATCAAAATCTTCTCTTAATTTGGTCTCTACAAAGCACATAACATTAGGTTCATGTACTCTCAAAAAATCGTTGATTTCTAGCCTTGCCGATATGAAACCATCAACATTAGTATATGTCACCTTCCAATTATTTTTGATGTTATTCATATCCTCTTTTCTCCTTCCCTCCACTGGTACCACTTCCTTAATTTCTGATCCATGACTCTCCAATGAAACACTGTCTTCTCTTCCTCCGTTTTTTTACCTTTGCTTCCTTTACTAACTCCTTTATTTTAGCTCTTTCTTCCTCGTTTGCATCTCTCCTCATCCAAACATTTTTAAATCCTTCCTTGTCTGATAATTTCCATGTTTTACTGATAATTTTGTTTACTGTTGCCTGAGACTTAAACTTTACCTTCATTGGCCCCTTGCCCCTCCTTCCTCGTACTTTCCTAACCTAAACACCTCTTCAATCTCTTCTTGAGCTTCCTTGTTTTCCTCCATTACTACTGATATTATTTCATTAACCTTACTCAGTTCTCTTTCTCTTTCTGATCTTACTGTCATACGTTTTTCTTTAACTCCTGAAATTATGACACATTATGTCTTATCTGCTACATCTCTAGCTAAAGATTCTCTACTTCTCAGCACCCTAACCAATTATCTCTCCACCTTTTCCTTGCTTTCTTGTTCTATAATCTCTTTCAAATTTACATTTCCCTCTTCCTGAATTTCTTCCACCCCTTATGTTGCTCCTTGATTTCTTTAACCCTTTAACCGCGGGCTTGATTTGCTTTTTCTTGCGGCACCCGCGGGCATATTCGCGCTCCGACAGACTCTCTAAAAATATTTGCCAAATACCAGTTATTAGTCCTAGAATATTAAAATCACATATGCTTATGGCACATACCTTCAGCTTTCTCCTGGGGTGTTTGCTGAGCCTTTGTCGAGTACTGTAGGACTTGTGGAGACCTCTGAAGTTGGGTAATGAAGTCTCCACTTTACACTTCCCGACAACCCATAATATGATTACCACAGCCTGATATTATCACTGGAAACACTATTCTATGATTCTCAAATAGTTTGGAATCCATATTCCAAAAAAAAAAAAAACACTGTGAAAGCAATGAAAATTACGAGGGCGTATGACCTTCCCACTTGCGCTAGTTCGCCGCTGGTGTTGTCATTTATTGTTCATAAAAACACTCACAGTTTATATTTCTATTACTATATAACACTTATATATATCTACAGTCTTTATCCATAAGTTTCCTTCAGTAATAGTAGTTTACTGTCACTGCAGGTATTCAATTTCTTTCAGTAAAATACATAGCATTCACTTTCTCGTCCTGTATACTAGCATTGAGAGTGAATGTCACTCTCACCTTCACTCTTATAACTCATAGTATTCATACATGTTAGAGTGAAACTTTCACTTTCATTACTCCTAGTATATATACTCGTATTCTTATAATACTACTCATTTACATTTCTATTTACATTCTCTATTTTATTTACATTATTTACAAAAGAAGAAAGCATACAATGAATGGATGAGAAATCAGGGTGTGGAAGAAGTTGAGAGGTGGAAGAGAGAGTTATATGCAGAAAGAAAGAGAGAGGTGAAAAGATTAGTAAGAGAGAGTAAGAAGAGAGTGGATGAGGAATTTGGAAGGAATTTGAGTGTAAAGTGGAGGGAATGTAAAAAAATGTTCTGGAAAGAGGTGAAAAGAGTAAGACAGGGTGGAAGTGAAGTTAGCAGGGGAGTGAAAGATAAAAATGGTAGATTACTAGTGGAGAAGGGAGAAAAAGTGAGCAGATGGAGAGAACACTTTAAGGAATTGTTGAACGTAGAGGATGGAAGTAATGCGAGTATAAGTGTCTGGGGAATGGCTGGGAGAAGGAGGGAGGTGAGAAGACAGGAAGAAATCAGTAGGATAGAAGTTGTGGAAGCAATGAAGAAAGTTAAATTGGGGAAAGCCCCAGGAATTGATGGAGTGTCTGGTGAAATGCTGAAGCATGGGGGAGAGATAGTAGTAGAATGGATGTGGAAGATGTGCAGATTGGCCTGGGAGAAAGGTAGAGTCCTGGAGGATTGGAAGTCAGGTATAATTATTCCCTTGTACAAAGGAAAAGGAGAAAAAGAAGTGTGTGGTAATCATAGGGGCATTTGTCTTCTTAGTATAATAGGAAAAGTGTATGGTAGGATACTTATTGACAGAGCTAGAGAAAGAACAGAGAAATTAGTTGGAGAAGAACAGGGAGGCTTTAGGAAGGGAAGAGGTTGTGTAGATCAGATATTCATTCTTAGATCTTTAGTGGAAAAGTTTCTACAGAAGGGAAAGAAGTTGTATGCGGCTTTCATGGATTTGGAGAAAGCATATGACAGGGTGGATAGATAAGGATTGTGGAAAGTGTTAAGAATATATGGAGTAGATGGGAAGTTGTTGAATGCTGTGAAGAGTATGTACGATGGTGCGAAGGCTGCAGTGCGTGTGGATGGTGAACTAAGTGAATTTTTCTCTTTGAAAGTTGGGTTGAAACAGGGATGTGTCATGTCTCCATGGTTGTTCAATCTGTACATGGATGGGGTAATAAAAGAGGTACAAGGTAGGGTAGTGGATGTTGGAGTGGCCCTGGTGAGAGAGGGTAGTGTTTGGAAACTCCCTGTACTGTTGTTTCCAGATGATCCTGTGTTGTTGAGTGAAGACGAAGGGGAGCTGCAAGGCTTGGTGGATGAGTTTGGGAGAGTGTGTAAGAAACGGAATCTAAAGGTGAATGTAGGGAAGAGTAAAGTGATGGTCTTTGAGATAGGTGGTCAGTGAATGTACAGTGAGGCTGGATGGTGAGGAATTGGAAAATGTGAGTATGTTTAAGTACTTGGGTAGTGTGATGAGTAAGGATGGAGGGTTGGAGGGTGAAGTGCTCGAAAGGGTACAGCAGAGAAGAAAGGTTGCTGGTTCTTTGAAAGCAGTGATAAGAAACAGGGAAGTGAGCATGGAAGTGAAAAAGTTACTACATGACAGTATTGTGATACCAACTCTAACGTAGGGAAGTGAAGCTTGGACGTTGTTGGAAGGACACAAGTCAAGAGTGAGTGCAGTGGAAATGAGTTATTTAACCCCTTAAACGCGGATCGTCGTGTTTGCGACGCTCGCCAAAAAGGACATAACGGAGGAGCGTCGCGTTTGCGATTCGAGTTAATTTTGAATAAACGCGGGCAAGGATGTTCCAGCTGGTATTGTCTATCAGTACCACCACCCTTTAGCTACAATTAGCATACTTTACCTTTGTACTACTGACCTCCGTTGTTGCCAAGTATCGCGTTTTTTCCTCCCTACCCCCCCACCACGGCCCGGCCAGCCTGGCTGTGATACATGGCAGCGCTCTGACTGCTCAGAACTGTAAATCTGCGCTCTCCTCTCACAAGCAGTTTATGCTAATAGGAAACGCTTGTTTCCCCAGTTGTAACACTAGCTTTTTTTCGCACAGTTTGCCCATGTTTAGCGTCAGTTTACCACAGGCTTTCAAAGTGACATTATGGCGAGTTCTAGCTCTTCCAAGTCAGTGCGAGCGGCCGACAGGAAGGAGAATAAAGTGACGGGCGTAAGACAGAATAAAAAGCGCGCCGCGGTGATCTTTTGGGAAGTAATATGATTGAAAATAATGTAGTATACATGATTTTAGCTGTGAAAATGGAAATGTTTGTTGAGTGACGGGAAGACCGCCGCTGCGCTGCATGTCGGGCGTACGCTCCGTTGATTTTAGCCTTGTTTTCAGTGCTTATTGTACAAATATGGATTTCAAACTACCTGTACGTTGTAGTATAAAGCTTACTGTGACAGAATGAGGCTGTGGTAGAGAGGAAACCGGGTTGCTGGAGGTGTGAAAGTGAAGATTTGGTTACCCAACTTTGCAAGTCTTCTCAAGTCCTTGGGTAGTCCACGAAGGCCCAACACCTGTCTCTGGAGAAAGCTGAATGTAAGTACTATCTGCCATACCAAGTATAATGTTCTAGGGTTAATCTCTGATTTTTGGCTAATATTTTCCTACAGGTACTCAGACCGTAATACAACCCCGCCACTCGGGGGGGGGGGTCGACTGTTCATGGCCGTGCTTTAGGGGTTAAGAGGAGCCTATGGAGTCACATGGAGAGACAGGCTGACGAATGAGGATATAAAGGAGCATTGTGGTGTGGATGTGGATGTGATAGGAAGCGTTATGAGGAACACACTGAGGTGGTTTGGCCAAATGGAGAGGATGGAGGGTGAAAGACTGACGAAGAGAGTGTATGTGAGTGAGGTGGAGGGGGGAAGAGGGAAAGGGAGGCCGAGGATGAGATGGAGGGATGGGGTGGAGAGGTATATGAGAGAGGGAGGTGTGAGTTGGGAGCAGGGCAGTGAAATGGCAGGGGACAGGGCGACTTGGAGGCGATTTGTTTGTGGCCACCCCAAATGGGATTGAGGCATCTGGCAATAGATAGATAGATAGATAGATTTACATTTCTATTTTATTTACACTGTGTTATGGACTGTCACTTGAAGTAACTTATAAAACTATTTTCCACTGGTCACTTATATTTACATTCATTGCATTCATTTGCTGTTTACACATTATTTACACATTATTTACTATTCCACTTGCACTGTTTTACTCAACAGAAACATCGTAGTCACTCTCTTTCAATTGTCAGCCCTTTACCTCTTTCCACACGAGGTTTCGTAGGGTTTTCGGTCACAGAGCCCTTTGCATGCGGGTAAAAAGCGGCAGAAGTTAGCAGGAGCACACAGACGTACCTTCACCTTGGAAGATGACAGTGAACTGATAGGGGTGGGCTGGGGTGGCCTACCTAGGGAAATGCATTACTGCCAACTTCAGCCTCTTGACAGCTGCTAATATATAGCAGTGAAATAATTGGCAGGAAATCTAGACAATACATTATAAATTAGGTAGTTCCAGGTGAATGTAAATATCACTTAGGGTTCTCCCTTCCCTCCTCATATATATATTTTTAGTACGAGAATAGATTATACGGCATATTTCAAGGGGAAATAAACAGCGAAAATTAGCGAACGAGTGCACATGAGGTGTTGTCAGGTGATAATTAGCCAATTCCAGGTGTATGGCGATCTCACTTACCGTATTTCTTTTTGGTATATATTATTTGGTATAAGAATAGGGCATAGAGCTTATTTCAAATAGATGAAATCAGTGGAAAATTCCAGGGAAGATTTACTTAGCATTGCACAGCCGCGCAGGCGAGGGGAGAGGGTAATGGAGGGAAGGTAGGAAGGGGAGTCAAGAACGGGGAGAAATGGCTAAATTGTCAACAATGGATGGGAGTACAAATGAGATTAGGAGTGCTGACTAGTGTTGGACATTGGGAGTACTGATAGATGATACAAGCTACCACTTGAAAGCCCAGGCAAATTCAAAATAACACAGAATCGCAAAAGTGATGCCCCGCGGTATGATCCCTTGCTCCCAAGCGTCACGAAAGTGACGCCTCGCGGTTAAGGGGTTAATGTGGTCATCCTGTATTCTTGATTTGGATTCATACTCATCTAGTTTGTTTTTCATCCTATCTCTTTCTTCTTCCAACCTCTTATTCTCCTTAAGCTGTTTTATTTCATTTGAGGCTGATTCATTGCTCAATTTTAATTCAGTAACTTCCCTTTCTTGTTCGTCACTACGTGTACAAATTTTTTCCAGTTTATTTTGCAGACTTTTGATCTCGTTTTCCTGCTCTATGGTCTGTTCCTGTAACTCTTTAATTACTGCCCATACCTTTTTTATCTCCTGGACATTCCTCCCTGCTGTTTTCTCTATGCCTGCTATTCTCGTTTGGTTCACCTTAATACTTCCATTCCCCACGTCCTCTTCAGAGAAGCTCTCAAACTCTCTCTCGCCACTTGTAAACATTGCACCGTCCCTTTCTGCCATGAATCAATCATATGGAGACTTTCTATTTTCACTATCTTGTTGTTTTTATGACCAAAACAGCGATTTTTTAACTACTGTCCGACAGGACCACCACTCACGCACTCATGTGTGTGTGTGTGTGTGTAAACTCTCAATTATCCGTCACTGTAATATCCAGCCCAACACAATATCTGGTGCTACTGGTTCGGATGTATTTAAGGAATATCTGGCAAAATTATGCAATATCCAGCGCCAAAATGGGACAATCAGCAGTTTTATGCAATATCTGGCACTGAGGTGTATCAAACAGCTCATAAATGATGGCCAACCGGCCCTGTATTACTGTATTGTATCATTACTTTATTGTATTTTATGCTTCATTTTCATCTTTTACTCATGGGAAAGTTTTTAGCAAATTCACTTGAATGATAATGCTGGTGGCCACATACAATCCAATACATAAACAGTGCCTTCCCTGCAAGTTGACAGTCAGCTGTTTGAGTCAAGATGGCTGCCCAACATTTACAATTACTGTTATCGTCTCCCTTTCATTCCATTCCATGTGTGAAAGGCCACTCAAACACCACTGCTATTGCCCAATAACAGTGCAAGTTCATAACAAATAGTGTAGTGTGTGACATCAAGCGAAGTGATAACTTTTTGTGTGTGAAATGCTGAACTTGCAACTTGGATATTGTGTATCCTGTGCATACACTGTGCCTCCCAGTCTGCTGTTTGAGCAAAGATGGACTTCCAGTGTTTACATGCGCTGTGATCATCTCCTTTTCATTCCACTTCATGCATGAAAGACCACTGAAACATCACTGCTATCGCCAAATAACACTGCAAATGCATAGTAAATATTGCAGTTTGTGATATTAACCCGTTGCATGCCAGAGCCTTGGTTGGCTTTTGCATCCCCAATGCTGAGGGTGTGGGAGGCTAACCGACCCCCCAATGCAAGCCATATTTGACTTTTTTTTTTCCCCATAAATAGACCTGAAAAGTGGTTAAAATAGGCCCAGTGATAGTAAAGTGCTCACCTCAGCTGTTTTCCACCCAAAACAGGTGTTTTTTTTTTTTGTTCAGCAAGCCCAGATTTGTGTCAGATGGCTACTTTCAGATACCATCAGCAGCTGATGTGGAAGGAGTACATTTTGGTGTGGAATGGGTGGATGCATGGAGTGCTTGTTGTATGGAAGTGCAACCTGATTTACATAATACAGCCACAGTCAGAACTATGATAATGTGAAGGTGGTAATTTTACATATTTTCACATTCACCTTTTCTTTATGTTATATTGGTATGGGACACTATAAACACTCAAGATGCACACAGTCACATTAGTTACAGTTATTCGCTCATTTCTTACGTTATTCTTCTTACATTACAGTAAAACCTCAATATAATGAACTTCAATAGACCGGAATTCGCTTTTATTGGAATCGAGGAGCTACCGGACTAAATTCCTATACAGTATATCGGAAAAAGTCTGATAAAGCCAGAAGCAGTCCAGATTGCCTGACAACTTCAGCTATGTTCACCACAATAAGATAAATAAAAGGCATGTCTATCAGTGTGCAGTACAGTATTATTATATACAGGTAACTCGCACGGAACACGTGGGTTAGGTTCCTACGGTGCTGTGTTAGGTGCGAAATCGCGTATATTTAAACTACTCCGTATTTTGCTCCCTAGACCCCCCAAATGTGTTGTTTTGCTGTTATCTGTCACTGGTAATCACTAGAAAGCACTTTAAATGGTTAGAAGGTTTATTTAATGTTATAACTCACAAATACAGTACTCCAGAGCAAAACTTCAACACACAAATACTGTACGTAAACACAAGGAAACATTCCAACGCCGATCATAGGTAATCTTATAAATCAGGTTAACTGGTACCAGTGCTTTAACATACAAGTACATACCAGAACAGTGCATATTTAACTTAGAAATGCAGTACTGTGATATCGAATGATTTCAGTACTGTTAGGAATGGCTGGAAAAAAAAAATGTTATGAATACATTTTCACCTTTTTGATATATGTTTATGGTAGTTTCGAGTTTTTTTTACGTTATCGTTAAGCCCATGCATGGAAAAGGGAGCGAAAGAGTTGAATTTTCAGTCCTAAATGAGAAAACTGCACGTCCTCCAAGGCTAGACTCTGCCACGGGAGAATAAAGTGGAGGGTCAGTCCGATTAGCAATAAGGAAGTTGTGTCACAACTTCCAGCTCCCACACCACGAGAATGGCTAAAAATAGAATCGTAATGCAGTTTCAGAACCAACAATATGTCTAATTATTACGAATACAGATACAAAGCAGAAATAAATATGTTTACAGACGGGGAAAACGTACTTCTTCCGTCATAACATGTTCATCTTTATCATTTTATGTTCATCTTTATCATTTTACCTTGTTATTTTCACAATATATATTGCTGTCTCGTAAACAGGGTGGTTGTTTGTGTTTTGCAAGGGAGGAAAAAGATTGTATTTTCTGTCTGGTTCGAGATAATGGGTGTAACTATGTGTGGTTAGGCATGGCCACGAGTGAAAAAATCGTACATCCACACATCACGATAGCAGGTGGTGAACTGACAGATGATACATGAGAGGGTGAAGTCAAGGTCAGTCTCATGTCCCAGATTTTCGTTCACTTCCCGAAAGTTTTCACAGTTTTCTACAAGTTGCATTGCATCAAATGATCCAAACCATTACAGCAAACCTGAGCAAATAGGTAAAGATACCAAGACAAAAATGTATTTTTCTCTTATTATAAGTCTTTAACGAACAAACTAAAAAGGCAATATTCCGACGCCGATCATGGGTAATCATATAAATCAGGTTAACTGGTTACAAGGCTTTATTTAATGCTTTAATTGCTTACAAGTACATACCAGGAACAGTAAATATTTAACTTACAAATACAGTTTGTACTGTAGAAAAGCAGTACAGTAAGAGTTTAACGAACAAACAAAAAAGGCAATATTCCGACGCCGATCAGGGGCAATCATATAATTCGGGTTAATTGGTTACAAGGCTTTATTTAATGATTTAACTTTATTTAAGTGCTTACAAGTACAGTACATACGAGAACAGTAAATATTTAACTTACAAATACTGTACAGTACTGTGGAAAAAACGAACAAATAAAAAAGGCAATATTCTGACGCCTATCAGGTAAACTGGTTATAAGACTTTATTTCTTGCTTTAACGTTATTTAATAGTACTTTAAGTTGCACATAAACTTACCAGAACAGTACAGTACTGTAAATATTTAACTTAGAAATACTGTACTGTGCTACTGTACTCGGGAATGTCTCACTCACTGAATAATTTCCCGCCTAGATCGTCACGTAATCAAAACAAACCGCGCGCTGCGGTGACGTTTGAGGATTTGATCTTTCAAAGGCCTCTCCTGCATTAATTTGTAGTTTTCATAATGGTTTTTTAATCTTACGTTGTCTTATATGTATCCCAGCCCTTACCGTGTATAATTGCGAGCGCGTTCCGTGAGATCGTGTTCCGTGCGAGTTACCTGTATATCATACCACTGGATTATTATAGTGAAGGTATAATACAGTACAGTATTGCAATGGAAGTGAAAACTGTTTAAAAACCATTGGTGCGATTTGACTAATGTCTGATATATCGGAAAAAGTCCTGGTTAACGGATGTCGCTTTGATTGGAATTTTGCTTTTTCAGAATGGTTTGGGCCCCAATTAGTCTGTTATACTAAGGTCTTACTGTACAGTGAATTCTTGAATTTTGACGGTTTAGATTCTGATGATTCAAATTTTGATGCATTTTCAATAGGTCCGCCTATCTCACTTTTCGATGCAAAAATCGCGTTTTTTCGATGCTCTCAGGGCCCAACTCCAACCAAAACAAGCAAAGATAATATTTTTTATGCAAACCAATATGCCTGAAGTGAAGGAAAATTAAAAGAAAAAGTATGAGCCTAACCTACTATGTGACACGTGTCAAGAGGAGAATGAAGATCAACATCGTTTACTCATAAGTGAAGCATACAAAGATATAACAAGAGAAATTAAAGGAAAAGAATCAATAACAGAAATACTAAAACGACATGAATTACAGGTGGTAGCAAATACAGTGGGCAGAATACTGAAACAAAGAGAAGTAATTGTGAATACAAGGAGCAACATAGAAATGAACAATAGAGACTGAGAAAAAAAAAAAAAAATCTTGTTTAAAGACAAGAACTCCCGCTTGGGAGTAGGCGCCAACAACAACAACAAGCCGTGTGCAAGGCGATGTTCTGTTGTCGGCGGCCATCTTGCGACTGTCCTGTCAGCACTCTACAGCCAAGCGCAACAGAGTCAGCCTGTACCTTCCATGTGTGGACATGCTTTTCGCTGCAATTTCATTGTATGTATTTTCGTATTTTCGTTGAAACTTACCTGTTTCAAGATGGCAAGCAAAAGTGGTTTTTCGATTAGCAGTGATAATGGACGAGA
Source organism: Coenobita brevimanus (assembly GCF_032717465.1). Taxonomy (NCBI): domain Eukaryota; kingdom Metazoa; phylum Arthropoda; class Malacostraca; order Decapoda; family Coenobitidae; genus Coenobita; species Coenobita brevimanus. Next base: position 37,276,496 of record NC_137003.1, on the reverse strand, counting down.
GCAGCCTGGCACCTCTAAATCTTCGCAGCCAAAGGAGAAAAGGGAATACAGGAAGGGGCAGAAATATACCAAGTATACCCTTGCTGACAAGGTGAAAATCCGTATTCTATACTACAGTATGGCAATACAATGCAGAACTAGTTACTTAACCACAATTATTGTTCATAAAGTTTACAGGAGGTGTGGGTAAAAAAATCATGATTTTACATAGTGAGGTTTGGGGGCCCCGGACCCAAACTAATTTTTTCCACAAGAAATTCAATTTAAATTTCAATTACGGGTATTTGAATTTCGCTGCGATTTTTCGGTACGCATGTCCATCGAAATTCAAGAATTCAGTGTACTTGATTTCATGATTTACTTCTATTTACCTATATTATTTTCATTATATACATTACTTACACTCACACACAATTACGGGTATTTGAATTTCGCTGCGATTTTTCGGTACGCATGTCCATCGAAATTCAAGAATTCAGTGTACTTGATTTCATGATTTACTTCTATTTACCTATATTATTTTCATTATATACATTACTTACACTCACACACACACTTTCCCTGTTCTATAATTTTCTAAAGTATGGTACTCAGTGATACAGGGTTCCATGCACTCTTTGCACACACACACACACGGGTCGCTGACAGAGACAGACCTCTTCCAGGATCGTGGGGAAATAATCGCTGAATCACCGACAAATGGAAGTTGAGCCTAACTGTGACTGCGTTAATGAGTGAGTGAGTGGTGGTACCGTCGGAGAGTAATTAAAAAAAAAACTGCGGTTTCAGTCACAAAAAGGACAAGAGAAAGTGAAAGCAGAAAGTCTCCATATGGTTGAATCATGGAGGAAACGGAAGGTGCATTGTTTACGATCAGTGAGAAAGAATTTGAGGGCTTTTGTGAAGAGGATGTGGGAAAAGAAAGTATTAAGTTGAACCAGACAAGAACAGCAGGTGTAGAGAAAACAGCGGAGAGGAATGACCAGGAGATAAAAAAGGTATGGGCAGTGATTAAAGAGTTACAGGAAAGGACCACAGAGCAGGAAAACGAGATCAAAAGTTTAAGGACTACACTGGAAAAAATCTGTACACGTAGTGACGAACAAGAATGGGAAGTTACTGAATTAAAAGTGAACAATGAATCAGCCTCGAATGAAATAAAACAGCTTAAGAGGAGCCTGTGGAGTCATGTGGAGAGAGAGGCTGACGAATGAGGATATAAAGGAGCATTGTGGTGTGGATGTGGATGTGATAGGAAGCGTTATGAGGAACACACTGAGGTGGTTTGGCCATGTGGAGAGGAAGGAGGGTGAAAGACTGACGAAGAGAGTGTATGTGAGTGAGGTGGAGGGGGGAAGAGGGAGGGGGAGGCCGAGGATGAGATGGAGGGATGGGGTGGAGAGGTATATGAGAGAGGGGGGTGTGAGTTGGGAGCAGGGCAGTGAAATGGCGGGGGACAGGGCAACTTGGAGGCGATTTGTTTGTGGCCACCCCAAACGGGATTGAGGTGTCTGGCAATAGATAGATAGATAGAAGAGGGAGAATAAGAGGTTGGAAGAGGAAAGGGACATGATGAAAAGCAAACTAGATGAGTATGAATCCAAATCAAGAATACAGGAAGAGCACATTAAAGAAATCAAGGAGCAACATAAGGGGTGGAAGAAAATTCAGGAAGAGGGAAATGTAAATTTGAGAGAGATTATAGACCAACAAAGCAAGGAAAAAGTGGAGAGGGAAGTGGTTAGGGTGTTGAGAAGTAGAGAATCTTTAGTTAGAGATGTAGCAGATAAGAAAAAATGTATAATAATTTCAGGAGCTAAAGAAAAACGAATGACAATAAGATCAGACAGAGAAAGAGAAGAACTGAGTAAGGTTAAAGAAATAATATCAATAGTCATGGAGGAAAAGCTCAAGAAGAGATTGAAGAGGTGTTTAGGTTGGGAAAGTAAGAGGAAGGAGGGGCACGGCCATTGAAGGTAAAGTTTAAGTCCCAAGCAACAGTTAACGAAATAATCAGTAGAGTTACATAGATGCACAGACCACACAGACCTTACGGTCCCTACGAGGTGGTCCGGCCTTAATCCTAATATAGTGCATAGGAGCAGGAGAAAAGGATAGCACAGCAGAAGGCTCTCTCCCCCACCCTCCAGGCCCTCCGGCATTTGCCATACAGGAAACAAGAGAGGAAGTAATACCTTGCAGGAATGAAAAACCTGAAGGAATTTTATAGGATCGGCAGAAAGTAGAAAAATATGGAAAAGGAAAATTTGGGCATACAGTCACATACTTACTCTATGCATGCAATTTTTTTTTTTTTTTTTTTTTTTTTTTTTTAAATCAAAAGATGAATGGAATGTTTATTTATTATATATATCCTAAAATATTGTCTGTGTCTAATAGACAGATGAATGCAGACACGAATATGCAATAATTGCTCCATCCTAACTAAACGATACCAATTGCATCGAGATATATGTCCAGTCTCTTTTTAAATATACAGTAACCCCTCCAATATCCGGATCAATAGAGCCATAGGCAGGTCCGGATAGTGGTCCTGTCCGGATATTGGGCCCCAGTTTATGGACTTGTACCTATGGACCCTAACTCTGAAAAACACCTATACAACTCCCTCTGGACATGCATTGCACCTATTTAAGACCCAAATCACACCAATAAGGGACATAAAAGACTGAAATAAATGCAAAAGAACCATAAAATGAGGTTTTAGAGGTGAGTTTATACAATATTAAACATTCTGGGTACTTACAAGTCCCTTGCTCTTGGACTGGTTTGAACCGCCAGTTTGCAGTCCACAGTTAATCCTCTGCACTCTAAATTCTAATTTCTTAACACTGCACAACACTGTAAATTCCTGTGTGTTCTAGTGGCAAGATATTGCAGTTTATTCACTGTTTATTCACAAAAAACAAGCACCTGTGGCTTGCACTGTTATGAGTATCTGCTCTCCATCGGAGTTAAGCTGTGACTGTTGATGTTGGTGGGGCAACAGAGTTGCCAGATCGCAACAGCCACATTACCAATCTCCTCAACTTTCATTGTCAAATACAACTTTTCATTACCAAATTCGTAAAGCTAGCATATATTCTTCACTAATTATATATACAAGTGGAAATACATGTAATCACTCTCCTTATAACTAACACCATGTTGATTATTTTCACACTATGTAGGGTAGCAGATTAATCAGAGAGAGCAAACAATCCACCATCTCCATCCTGTGTATCCTCATACATGTGAAAAATCCATTTGGTAATGCATTATTCTAATGCATTACCAAACGAATTTTTCATTACCAAATTGGCCCACACTTGGTAATGAAAAATACCAAATGGCAACCTGACAGGGGAGGGGGGAGGGGGAGGAAGGAAGGGGTGAAGGGACCATGGTGTAACAGCTGTTTGGCGCCAGGCGGGAATTTCAAATTATGGGAGGGAAAAAAGTCAGACTTTTTTCGAATTTTTTGCGGTTTTTGGCCCATTTTGGGAATATTGGATCCCAGGAGGATTATGTCCGGTTAGTGGGGATGTTCGGATATTGGGCGTTCGGATATTAGAGGGATTACTGTATTTATGGTACCATTCTCAATCACATTCCCAGGGAGTTTATTCCATTCGCTTACAACAGAGTAAGTGAAGAAGTTTTTGGTTGTATCAAGATTAGCCCTCCTTGCTTGCAACTTCATACCATTTCCTCGAGTTACAGTCTCGGCAATTACTGTGAATAGCTTGCTTGAATCAGTATTACTAAAGCCTTTTAGAATCTTAAAACATTCAATTAGCTGTCCCCTAAGTCTCCGTTTTCTAAGAGAGAATAGGTTTAATTCCCAGAGTCTCTCGAGGTATGGTTTATTCCTCAGGGACGGGATTAACTTGGTAGCCCTACGCTGGACCGCTTCCAGTATTTCTATATCTTTAATTAGGTGAGGCGCCCAAAATTGCACTGCAAACTCTAAGTGTGGCCTGATTATACTTTTGTATAGGGGGATTACAATATCTTTGCTTTTATATGTAAAATGTCTTTTGATGAAGCTTAGGGACCTGTTGGCTTTATTGGCGGCAGAGATACATTGATTTGAACATTTCAGATCGTCTGAAATTAGTACGCCTAGATCCTTAACTAATGAATAAGGAAGGGTTTAAAAATGTTTGGATAAGGAGAGATGCAAATGAGGAAGAGAGCTAAAATAAAGGACTTAGTAAAGGAAGCAAAGGTAAAAAATGAACAGAGAACGGAGAAAGAGAAGACAGTGTTTTATTGGAGAGTCATGGATCAGAAGTTAAGGAAGTGGTACCGGCAGAGAGAAGGAGAAAAGAGGGTATAGAAAACATCAAAAATCATTGGAAGGTGGCATATAACTAATGGATAAGGAAGGGTTTAGCCCTTTAAACGCAGCCATGAACAGTCGACCCCCCCCCGAGTGGCGGGGTTGTATCAAGGTCTGAGTACCTGTAGGAAAATATTAGCCAAAAATCAGAGATTAACCCTAGAACATTATACTTGGTATGGCAGATAGTACTTACATTCAGCTTTCTCCAGAGACAGGTGTTGAGCCTTCGTGGACTACCCAAGGACTTGTGGAGACTTGCAAAGTTGGGTAACCAAATCTTCACTTTCACACCTCCAGCAACCCGGTTTCCCCTCTACCACAGCCTCATTCTGTCACAGTAAACTTTATACTACAACGTAAAGGTAGTTTGGAATCCGTATTTGTACAATAAGCACTGAAAATAAGGCTAAAATCAATGAAGCGTACGGCCGACATGCAGTGCGGCGGCAGTCTTCCCGTCACTCAACAAACATTTCCATTTTCACAGCTAAAAACATGTATACTACATTATTTTCAATCATATTACTTCCCAAAAGATCACCGCGGCGCGCTTTTTATTCTGCCTTACGCCCGTCACTTTATTCTTGTTCCTGTCGGCCGCTTGCACTGACTTGGAAGAGCTAGAACTCGCCATAATGTCACTTTGAAAGCCTGCGGTAAACTGACGCTAAACGGGCAAACTGTGCGAAAAAAAGCTAGTGTTACAACTGGGGAAACAAGCGTTTCCTATTAGCATAAACTGCTTGTGAGAGGAGAGCGCAGATTTACAGTTCTGAGCAGTCAGAGCGCTGCCATGTATCACAGCCAGGCTGGCCGGGCCGTGGTGGGGGGGGGAGGGAGGAAAAAACGCGATACTTGGCAACAAAGGAGGTCAGTAGTACAAAGGTAAAGTATGCTAATTGTAGCTAAAGGGTGGTGGTACTGATAGACAATACCAGCTGGAGCCTGCTTGTCCACGGTTATTCAAAATTTACTAGAATCGCAAACGCGACGCTCCGCCGTTATGTCCTTTTCGCCGAGCGTCGCAAACGCGACGATCCGCGTTTAAAGGGTTAAAAATGTTTGGATAAGAAGAGATGCAAATGAGGAAGAAAGAGCTAAAATAAAGGACTTAGTAAAGGAAGCAAAGGTAAAAAATGAACAGAGAACGGAGAAAGAGAAGACAGTGTTTTATTGGAGAGTCATGGATCAGAAGTTAAGGATGTGGTACCGGCGGAGAGAAGGAGAAAAGACGGTATAGAAAACATCAAAAATCATTGGAAGGTGGCATATACTAATGTTGATGGTTTAATATCGGCAAGGTTAGAAATCAACGATCTTTTGAGGATACATGAACCTGACGTTATGTGCTTTGTAGAGACCAAGTTAAGAGAAGATATTGATGTTCATATGGGAGATGGTAAATACAAACTGTGGAGAAGAGACAGAAAAGAAAAAACAGGAGGAGGAGTGATGATAGCTGTGAAGAACAACATAAATGTAGATACTGTGGAAATGGGAGAAGGCAGGGCTGAAGTGATAAATATGAAATTAGAAACTGGAGAGCATAACAAGCGAGATATGGCAGTAGTGTATGTTCCCCCTAAGACAAGACCATGGAGTGATGATGAATACCAGGAAATGCTGTCAGACATTGCATGTTATTTACACAAAACTGACTGAGAAAAGCAACAATATAATTTTAATGGGTGACTTCAATTGTAAAAAGGTGAACTGGGAGGAATGGGACTCAGGAGGCGGCGAGGACTCGTGGGGCACTATATTATTAAATACAGCAATGAACAATGTGATGACGGAATGGGTCAAAGAAGAGACAAGGTTCCGAGGTGAGGACACACCAGCAAGACTGGACTTACTGTTTACCAAAGGACCCGATGTAACAGAATCCTTGAAATATCAGTGTCCTATTGAAAAAAGTGATCATGTGGTCACTGAGTTCCAGATCATAACAGGGAACGTGGAGCCAAGAGACGAGCTTTAGAGGCAGGGAAGGTACAACTTTGGGAAAGCAAACTTTACAGGATTGAGAACATTTTTTGAAAATGCAGATTGGAGAAAATTCAGAGAAACAACAGAGATACAGAGGAAGTGGGATATTTTTCTAGACCAGCATAATTTGGGAGTGGAAAAATTTGTGCCAAGAGTAAAGGGGAAAGAAAACAGGAAAAAAAGAGTGGTTTAATACCAGGTGTATGATAGCAAAAAAAGAGAGAGACACGGCGTGGAACAATTGGAGAAAGAGAGGTAACAACAGAACAAAGGAAGAATATAAAAGAACTAGAAATGAATACACAAGAATATGCAGAGAAGAAGAAAGGAATTTTGAAAAAAGGTATAATAGACAAATGTAAGGATGAACCCAAACTGTTTTATAGATTTGTTAATGGCAAACTGAAACAAAAGGAAGGAATCACCAAACTGAAAGTAGAAGAAGAGGTCTATAAGGATGCGGCAATGCAAGCAGAAATAATGAACAAACGTTTCCAGTCAGTTTTCACTAATGAAAAGGAGTTTGTGGAAGCGGAGTTAGTGACTAGAAATGTAGTGATAAAAGATATAAAAGTGGAAGTACAGGAGGTGTATAAACTACTAGAAACTCAAGATGTAAGGAAAGCCCCAGGACCAGATGGAATTTCTAATTGGGTACTGAAGGAATGCAGAAAACAACTGGCAGATAAGATTCACAGTTTGATTGTGTGTTCTCTGGAAGAGGGAAAAGTGCCTCAAGAATGGAAGATGGCATATGTGGTACCAATTTATAAGGGAGGAAACAAGGAAGAACCCCTGAATTATAGACCAGTGTCCTTAACCAGCATGGTTGCAAAATTGTGTGAAAGAATTCTGAAAGATAGATGGATAAAATATCTGGAAGAGATGAATATTTTGGCTGATAGTCAGTTTGGACTTAGAAGTGGAAGGTCATGTGTTTCCAACTTGTTGAATTTTTACTCAAGAGCGATTGATGTGCTTCAGGAAAGAGAAGGTTGGGTGGATTGTGTGTATTTAGATTTGGAGAAGGCCTTTGACAAGGTACCCCATAAGAGCCTAATGTGGAAACTAGAGCATATAGGAGGACTGAAGGGGAACCTCCTAGAATGGATGAGAGACTTTTTGAGAGAGAGACAAATGAGGACAGTAATAAAGGATAAGATGTCTGGATGGAGAAAAGTAACAAGTGGAGTCCCACAGGGGTCGGTGTTGGCGCCAGTAATGTTCCTGATTTACGTAAATGATATGGTAGCTGGAGTGAACAGTTATGCAAGTCTGTTTGCTGATGATGCAAAGATCATGAGGAAGGTAGAGGTTGAGGAGGATTGCAAAATGCTGCAGGAGGATCTGGATAGGATACACGAATGGAGCTGGATGTGGGAAATGAAATTCAATGCAAAGAAATGTATAATATTGGAAATGGGCAAGTACCAAGAGGCCATCATTGAATTATTTGATGGGTAATGAACCAATCACAAAAGCGAGAGAAGAGAGAGATTTGGGTGTGCTGGTCCAGGACAGTTTGTCACCTGAAAAACACATTAACAAAACAGTTAGAGAGACTTATAAACTCCTGACTAATATAAGAGTAGCTTTTCATTATATGGATGAGGAGATGATGAAAAAATTGATAGTGGCCATGATTCGCCCCAGGTTGGAATATGCAGCAGTAGTGTGGTCCCCACAAAAAGAAAGATATAAACAAGATTGAGAGAATACAAAGAACAGCAACCAAGATGGTCCCCAGTCTGACAGATGTCATACAGAGAGAGGCTGGAAAAGCTGGATTTTGCCTTCCTCAGAAGAAAGGAGAAGAGAGATGACATGATTGCAGTGTTCAGGACCATGATAGGAGTAGACAAAATTGACAAAGAAGATCTGTTTTTATGGGATAAGAGAGTAACAAGAGGAGACGGGATGAAACTGAGGAAGCCAAGCTGCTTGAAGGATATCAAGAAATTTAGTTTTCCTTATAGATGCATAGACCTGTGGAATAACCTGGACAAAGAGATCGTCCAGTCTAAAAACTTAAACGAGTTTAAAGCTAAATCTGACTTATTGAAAACAGAGACGGGACCCCACGAGCGTAGCTCATTTCCTGTATATCACAATTAGGTAAATACAATTAGGTAAATACTTGTACCTTGCGTCCTTTTTCTTGTTCAGAGGCTGTCTTGTGGTGGTGGCACACACTTTACATCATCACTGACATTTTTTTCAGGTTTCTGTACAAGGTATAGTAGCGTGGACTCAAATGCTTTTGCACAGATGTGCACAAAATGATGCCCGTATATATACAGACTCAGCACTTTGTGCCAGTATAGGTTTGTCCATATACATAAGGACTCGGGATTTTGTGTCTGTATAGGTTTGTCTGTATATATACGGACATGGCACAAGAGGTTAAGTGAAATGAACTTTTTGTGCAAAATAATGAAACTTGTGACTTGGAAATAGTGTCTGGCAAGGATGTTACCCCTAGTGGAAAGCATGGTGCTACCGACAGCACCAATGGCAAGCCTAAAAAGGTCCCCCCCCACCTCCATTAAAGGTCATGTGGTCATAGGTCACTCCCTATCCCCAATGAACACGTGTTATATTGGCCTTGCCATATGATGAATCACTACCGGTATGTGACTGGTTTTCACATAATGGAACCTCATCATATAGCAAGGCATGACTGATTCTCCTCCCCCCATGGGGTGCACTTTGGATTTCCAGTCTGCTGCAGTTTACGGGTTAAGATGCCCATGGGTCATTAAGATCCCTGCCACAGTGGCTGTCATAACCAAGCTGTTAAGAGAGGTAAAAATATTACTTCATGTTAGGTTTTCAACTATATTTCCATTTCTGTACAGGCCTTATAGCCAAAATGACAAAAAGGAAGGTTGAAAATAGTCCAATCAATCAAAAACACATTTTAGTTTGGGGTAGCCCATCGATCCCGATTGTTATGCAGCTCTTTAATTATTCATTCATCATACATATCTCCTTTCCTACCCCAGGGTGGAATGAGGCAGGATTGAGAGAGAGAGAGAGAGAGAGAGAGAGAGTAACTAAAGTTGACCCAAATGAGTGGGCTGTACTCCCAAACACTCAACATTCAATCCCACAGAACCCAGACTCCAGCAGACATGTACAACTTATTCCATACATAGCTTCACATCCACATATCCAACAGAGTCAATCTGAGGACAAAAAAAAGGGGTGCCAAATACTGGTCATACACTCCTCTGCACAAATTTCACCCAACCAACTCCATCTCTTGTCAGTTTCTTAGTCTCACCAGCTTCCATACCCCTCTTTCTCATACACTGATTTACCTTATTTATTTCCATTCTTCTTTGCCTACCACACTTATTTCAAACTCACTTGGATATACCCTTTCCACCATTCTACTCACATCCATTCCCTGGTACCCAGAGACTTCCCTCCCCGGCATCTTTCACAATTCATGTTATTCCTTATCTTATCCACTCTCCGCACCTCACACACATTCCTTGATAATCCCATCTCCACTGCTCTGGCTCCTGACTTTTCATTTTCATTCTTTACCAAAGTCTCATACCCATGTTAATGTGGGCACTAAAACTCCTTCATGCAATCCTCTTGCGGCCACATCCTGTCACTGTGCCCAGGTATTTACACTCCCTCAGCAGTTCTAATGATTTTGAATAAATACATTTTGACCTACCTGCAGATAAGCTGGATATCATCTGACTTGCTCCATTCAACACCTGAGGTTCGTTTCCAGTTGAGGTAGTTTAGCCATTTAGTGCGACACTGCTTCTCGGATCTTGTTCTAACCCGCCCGGCCACCTCACTCCATGAGATTCCACTTGTCACCTGCATACACATCTTATATTATGCAATCATAAGCAATATTATTACTACACAGTATTATCTATCTATTGCCGGATGCCTTAATCCCTTATACGGGGTGGCCACAAACAAATCGCCTCTACGTCACCCTGTCCCCTGCCATTTCACTGCCCTGCTCCCAATTCACACCCCTCTCTCTCTCATATACCTCTCCACCCCATCCCTCCATCTCATCCTTGGCCTTCCCCTCCCTCTCTCCCCCTCCACCTCACTCATATACACTTTCCTCGTCAGTCTCTCACTCTCCACCCTCTTCACATGGCCAAACCACCTCAGTGTGTTTCTCCTAATGCTTCCTATCACATCCACATCCACACCACAATGCTCCTTCACATCCTCATTTGTCAGTCTCTCTCTCTCCATGTGACTCCACAGGCTCCTCTCAAATAACTCGTGTCCACTGCTCTCACTCTTGACTTGTGTCCCTCCAACAATGTCCAAGCTTCACTTCCATACATCAGAGTTGGTATCACAATACTGTTATGTAATAACTTTTTCAATTCCATGCTCACTTCCCTGTTTCTTATCACTGCCTTCATGGAATCAGCAACCTTTCTTCCTTGTTGTATCCTATCAAGCACTTCACCCTCCAAACTTCCATCCTTACTCATCACACTACCCAAGTACTTAAACATACTCACATTTTCCATTTCCTCATCATCCAACCTCACTGTACATTCACTGACTTCATCTCTTTCAAAGACCATAACTTTACTCTTCCCTACATTCACCTTTAAATTTAATTTCTTACACACACTTCCAAACTCATCCACCAAGCCTTGCAGCTCCCCTTTGCCTTCACTTAACAACACAGTATCATCTGCAAACAACAGTACAGGGAGTTTCCAAACACTGCCCTCTCTCATTAGGGCCACTCCAACATCCACTGCCTTACCTTGTATCTCTTTTATAACCCCATCTATAAACAGATTGAACAACCATGGAGACATGACACATCCCTGTTTAAACCCAACCTTCAAATAGAAAAACTCACTCAGTTCACTATCCACATGCACTGCAGCCTTACCACCCTCATACATACTCTTCACAGCATTCAACAACTTCCCATCTACTCCATATATTCTTAATACTTTCCACAATCCTTGTCTATCCACCCTGTCATATGCTTTCTCCAAATCCATGAAAGCCACATACAACTTCTTTCCCTTCTCTAGAAACTTTTCCACTAAAGATCTAAGAATGAATATCTGATCTACAAAACCTCTTCCCTTCCTAAAGCCTCCCTGTTCTTCTCCAACTAATTCCTCTGTTATTTCCCTAACTCTGTCAATAAGTATCCTACCATATACTTTTCTATTACACTAAGAAGACAAACGCCCCTATGATTACCACACACTTCGTTTTCCCCTTTCCATTTGTACAAGGGAATAATTATACCTGACTTCCAATCCTCCAGGACTCTACCTTCCTCCCAGGCCAATCTGCACATCTTCCACATCCATTCTACTACTATCTCTCCCGCATGTTTCAGCATTTCACCACACACTCCATCAATTCCTGGGGCTTTCCCCATTTTGACTTTCTTCAGTGCTTCCACAATTTCCATCGTACTGATTCCTTCCTGTCTTCTCACCTCCCTCCTTCTCCCAGCCATTCCCCTGCCACTTATACTTGCATTACTTTCATTCACTATGTTCAACAATTCATTAAAGTATTCTATCCATCTGCTCACTTTTTCTCCCTTCTCAACTAGTAGTCTACCATTTTTATCTTTCACTCCCCTGCTAACTTCAATGCCACCCTGTCTGACTCTCTTTACCTCTTTCCAGAACATTTTCTTTCATTCCCTCCACTTTACACTCAAATTCCTTCCAAATTCGTCATCCACTCTCTTCTTACTCGCTATTACTAATCATTTCACCTCTCTCTTCCTTTCAACATATAGCTCTCTCTTCTGTCTCTCAACTTCTTCCACGCCCCTATTTCTCATCCATTCATTGTATGCTTTCTTCTTTTGTGCCACAGCCTGTCTCACCTCTTCATTCCACCATGCTGTTCCTTGCACCCCCTTTCGTCTTCTCTTCACCCCAAACACCACCTCACATGCTACACATATTTCCTCTGTGAATCTCTTGCACACACCTTCCATGTCCCCCATCTGCTCCAATTCATATTCACCCAATCGTTCCTCCACTTCTCTCTTATATTCTGCCTTTTTCTCATTCTCTTGTAAAAATATCTTTATAAATCTACACATATGAATATCAAGAATGAGATTTAACTTTCTAGTTAGTTTTACATAAGATAGGGAGATCTAAAGATAAGGCTCTTTGACCTTCTTGGGGACAAAATTAAGAGGAACAGAGAAAACCAAAGGTATAGTCCCCCTTCCTCTTGTGTTGTGAGACATTTCTAGCTACCTGCAACATATGTGCTACATGGTGATGTCATTGTATCCCTGCACCAATAAAGATAATAGGATCTCCAACAACCCACATGTGTCTCTTTAACACTGTTTTCGACTTGCAGGGAATATGCACAAAGGATGCAATTTCTGGAAATCATTATGGTAATACTTCAGTTTGATCCTCTACAAATTTCCCAAAACTCTAAATCCCTTTCTAACTATAATGGAAGAAAACATAAGGCCTTGTTCACTGCATCTATATGTCTCATTATTATTCTGAGTTATACCACATGGCCTCGCACATAAAGCAGGTCAGTACACTTAAATGGTGAAAAGCACTGCAGTCCTTTGGTAGGTCCTCCTGAGGAAGTGGGAGAGAATGCTTCCTCAGTATCCCTGCTTGTCATAAGAGGTAACTAAAAGGGGCTTTTTTGTCTCCAATCGTTCTATCTTTACTGTCCTCTTCTTCTCTTCTGTCCAACCATTTATATTTTTGTGTTTCTTCTGGCCTTCATTTGACTTCTGCTTGTATTAGGTTAGATATTTAGTATCAATGGCATGTACTGTTTAAGGATCTCCCACTGACATTGACCCTTCCTCCCTCCCTGGATCACAAGCCTTTCAACCAACTGAACAATCAAGCCACTTCATCGCCAAGCCTCTACCAACTGACCAATCAAGCCACTCCGTCACCAAGCCACATTCTAAGATGAATTTATACACTGTATAAGTTCAGGCCACAATGCAGTTGCTTCAAAGTGAAATGCATTTTTATATCATCATCATCATCATGATCTCCTTTCCCACCCTAAGGCTGGGTGAGGAGTAGCAATGTCCAGACAGCCCAAATTTGCCCAATCCAATGGGCCACGCTTCCATTCACTCATCATTCAAGCCCCCGGAATCCTGGCTCTATCGGATACGCCAAAAACATTCACCACGTTCTGTAGCTTCACATAAACGTATCCGATTGAGTCAATCTGGACACTACCACATTAAAAAGGGGTGCCAAATTCCTGATCATGCACTTCTCCTCACAACATTAATCCAGCCAGCTCAATCTCTTTGTCAGTTCCCTAGCCTCACCAACTTCCAAACCTCTCTTCCTCACACACTCATCCACCATATCTCTCCACCTTCTCCTTGGCCCACCTCACCTCTTCCCTCCTTCAAATTTGCTGAGATATACCTTTTTCGCCACTCTATTGTTATCCATTCTCTCCACATGACCATACCATCTCAGTACACTCTCTTCGATTCTGGTTTCCACCGACTTCCTCTCTCCACATCCTTCACGAATTACATTATTTCATATCCTATCCACCCTCCGTACTCCACATACATTCCTCAGGAGTCCCATCTCCACTGCTCTTACTCTTGACTTTTCATTTTCATGCCACACCATAGTCTCACATGTTAAAGTTAGCATTAACACTCCCTCATGCAAAGCCCGTCACACATACGAGACTCAAGGGCCGACCGCGGCACTACTCAAGGTCGTGTTCTAGTTGGTTCCCACGCATCCCGACTGGCCCGGAATCTGCTCTGCTCATGACTGCCTCAAGACCAGCTGTGACATCTTCAAGAATGCGACAAGATCACGAGGCGACCGCGAGGCAATGGAGCTACGAGCCTTCAAATTTGAAATTTAATGAATTTTTGTCAGCCACGACCATGACACGACTGCCCATGAATGCAAGACGACTTCGTGACGCATTTGTAACATGACACGACTGCCCATGAATGCAAGACGACTTCGTGACGCATTTGTAACATGACACGACTGCCCATGAATGCAAGACGACTTCGTGACGCATTTGGGGAATGCACCCTGACCCCCCACGACCCCTTCACGACCGACTCATGGGGCGGGACATCACACCTGAACCACTAATGACACCCAGTGTGGGGCAGGGCATCACACCTGAACCACCAATGACACCCAGTGTGGGGCAGGGCATCACACCTGAACCACCAATGACACCCAGTGTGGGGCAGGGCATCACACCTGAACCACCAATGACACCCAGTGTGGGGCAGGGCATCACACCTGAACCACCAATGACACCCAGTGTGGGGCAGGGCATCACACCTGAACCACCAATGACACCCAGTGTGGGGCAGGGCATCACACCTAGACCACCAATGACAACCAGAGCATCACCATGGACCTCTCCAGTGTCTAGTCAGTTGATGAGGGACAAACAGCCATAATGTTTTTTTTGTCGGTGACAGCATCGCAACACGCAACGACCGTATCACGTCACATCCAATGGGGTGCTTTCAAAGCCAGTATTCCAGTAGATGTTACCACCATTGGGACAAACACATCCCCATGCTGTTTGAAAAGCTTATTTTCCTTTGTTAAATATCTACACTGTTGTGTGAAACTGTGAATCATGGTAATGTCATATACCATAACATAAATAATACAAATAAAACACGTATATATAATGTAGTGTGAATTGTTTATATTTATCATAAACGGAAATTAAAATATCATTGATGACGTGATGGCAACCCACCATTTCAGTGGTCCTATATTATTTAATTTCTGCTACATTTAATGCAAGTTAGGTTCTTAATAGATGGCTTGTTCAGACTGTAAATTACACTTAGTGGGTATCTTGACTCATTCAGTCTCTATGTGGGCAGAAATTAAATGTTGAGTAAATACTGGGACTCAACATTTTGCTCACTTCCTTCACGCATACGCACAAGACAGTCCAGTGTTTAAGTTTTTTCACGAGAGATTTGTTTTCAAAGCAAACGCATGAGAACTAATGCTTAAAATAATACAATTTAGACTACTTGTGGTCTGGTTAGGTTAGATAAAGTAAGGAACTGTAATTGCTTTGGAAGGTCTGAGGGGGCAACACCATGGCCTTCTCAAACTGTGGCAACACGGGTCTTGTGGTGTGCATGGGTGAAGGGAGTGAGCAACATGTTGAGACCCAGTATTTACTCAATATTAAATTTCTGCCCACACAGAGACTGAATGAGTCAAGATACCCACTAAGCGTAATTTACAGTCTGAACAAACTATGTATTAAGAACCTAACTTGCACTAAATGTAACAGAAACTAAATAATATAGGACCACTGAAATGGCAGGTTGCCATCATATTCCATCACTGATATTTAATTTTTGTTTATGATAAATATAAACAATTCATGCTACATTATATATATGTGTTCTATTTGTATTATTTATATTACGGTACATGACATTACCATGATTCACAGTTTCACACAACAGTGAAGATATTTAACAAAGAAAAATATGCTTTTCAAACAGAGCGGGGACAGTGTTTGTCCCAATGGTGGTGACATCTACAGGAATACTAGGCTTTTCAGAAGCACCCCACTGAGCTAAGACTGCTTCACGACCAAAGTACGACGCTCCCGACTGCAACGCAACTGTGACACGACTTTTGGCAAGTCGTGAGGCGGCCACAATTTTTTAACGTGCGTTAAAAAATTGTGAGGCCCGACGAGTCATACCAGTGGCTCACGAGCACCCTAAAGAGTCCGGGCTTTGTCGGCGAATCAAGGGACGATCGATGAAAAAATGCGTTATGACCTTGAGTCGCGCTGTGGTCGGCCCTCGAGTCTTTTGTGTGTGACAGGGACTTAAGCCTCATGCAGCTGCAACACTCAAGCCTCTGTTTCTTATCAAGGCCTTCATTGCACCAGCTACTTTTCTTCCTCGTGCCACTCTACTTTCAACTTCTTTTGCACATTTTCCTCTCTTTTTCTATCACTGTACCCAGGTATCTGAACTCTCTCACCATTTCCAGTCTCTCTCCATTCACTGTAACATTACATTGGGAGTCACCTTCTCTCTCAGTAACCATCACTTTACTCTTTTCTACATTTACTCTCAAGGCACAACACACAGACATCAGCAAAACTCTGCACTAGCCTACCAAGTTCTTGTCCGGTACTTGCAAGCAGTACTGCATCATCAGCATACAACAAATTTGAGATATTCCATCTATCACCATTCATTACCAAAGCCATCCCTCTCTCCATTACTCGTGTTTTTACTTCTCTCATCATTCCATCCATATATATATATATATTGAACAACCTTGGGGACATCACACAATCTTGTCGCACGCCCACACTGATCGTGAACTATTTACTTAGATGCCCATTAACCCTTACACATGCTTCACTACCATCATAAAAACTCTCGACAGCACCTAGCAGCTTACCATCTACACCGTACATGAGCAACGCTTTCCACGATCCTTCTCTGTCCACTATGTTGTATGCTTTTTCCCGATCCATGAATGCCATAAACACCATATGGTCCTTCTCACAAGCCTTCTCTGCTATCTGTCTCACTGCAAATATTTGATCCACACATCCTCTGCCACCTTGTTCATCACTCACTAGGATTTCTGATATCTCTCTTACTTTCTCTATAATAATTCTTCCATATTCCCTACCACACTCACTAAACTTATGCCACGATAATTCTTGCACTCACTTCGCTCACCTTTATTTTTGTACAGGGGTACAATCACAGCCTTTTTCCACTCTGCAGGCACACTTTCACTCATCCATGCCTTCTTACATATCTCTAACAAGCATTTCATTCCACTTTCTCACTACACTTAAGCATCTCTGTATACAACTCATCAACCCCAGCTGCTTTCCCATTTCTCAGCCGTTTCACAGCACTCTTCACCTGTGTGAGTGTCACATCTCCTGCCACTGCATTCCTTATCTGCACACCCCCAAAACCAATCATGTTTACAGTGGCTCTGCTCTCTCTATTCCCATTCATCAGGCTTTCAAAATATTCTTTCCATCTGGTCCTTACTTCAATTCCATGGGTTAATAATCTACCACCTGCATCCTTCACACCATCACATTTCTTTCTGTTTTCACTTCTACATTTCCGCACCTCTTTCCAGAATAACTTCCTATATTCAGAGTAGTCTGCATTCATTTTTCCTCCTAGATCATCGTTAACCTCCCTTTTCCTCTTCACTAGTCTCTTTACATGCTTCTTGCTCTCAATATATTCAGTTCTTATTTCAACTGAACCCCTATCCTGTAACCACTTTAGCCACTACTTCCACTTTTCCTCCAGTGCTCTCTTAACCTCCTCATCCCACTATGCCGTACCTTTCTTCTTTGTTGTTACTCTTGCCACACCACACACTGCTTTAGCATTCCTAACTAAACAATCCCTATATGCATTCCACAGGCTGTCCAGATCCATTTCATTCCAGTTCACTGATTCTAACTCCTCCTCTACTTTGGTCCTGTTATCATCTGCCATTTCTTTGATCCTCGGCTTCTCAACTTTCACTCTTTCTCCCTGACTGCTCCTCTCTCTCCTGATCCACCTCACTCCTCTCATCTTGATCTTGCATACCACAATTATATAATCTGACAGGCCTCCACATCGTCCTCTCACAGCCCTCGTATCAGCAACCATTCCCATCATCAACCTCTCTACGAGCACGTAATCCATCAGGCTTCTTTCAACATGATCCCTGTTCCCTTTATACGATGTATATTTATGTGCATCTTTGTGTCTGAAATACGAGTTACTGATGCACAGCCTACTCTCCTGACACATATCCTTTAGTTGCTCCCCATTATCATTTTCCCCTGGTACTCCATAACAACCCATTATGTCATCCTCAGGACCAATGCCTACTCTTCCATTCATATCCCCCATTACAATCACCTTGTAGCTCGTAGGCATTTCTCCTACAACTTCATCCAGCTCATCCCAAAACCTATCTTTCTCTCTCTCACTCCTGTCCTCACATGGTGCATATGCTACTATCACTGCCACTTTCACTTTCTCAAACTTGAACTTGACATACATACACCTCGAGCCGACACATTTGTAGTCTCTCATTCCACTCTGCCACACCTCATTCATCAACAAAGCAACTCCTTCCTTGCATCTTCCTCGCCCATTCATGCCCGATCTTACACACTTCACACCCTCCCACTCCTACACTTCACACCCTTTCATCTTCGTTTCACACAATGCCATCATGGCATATCTCGCACTCTTGAATACATTCACCAGTTACACCCTCTTGCTTTCCCCATTCACACCTCTCACATTCCACAAGGCCATGCAAATCTGTCCATTTGGCTGGGGCCCTGGGCAGATATTAGGCTCTCTGAAACGACTGCAGTGATTAAGTGATTTTGGATAAGGGAATCTGAGGGACACTTAACCCTGCCAGAAGCCCCAGTTATATGGTTAACACCCAGTGTAGTAAATGGTTTCCTGGGTGCAGGAAACCATTTGGCTCGTTACTCAGCGTAGAGCTCATATGACATCACTCTACACTGAGTGAGTGGATGATGGGCGCCCCATCCACCACAATTTATATACCACATATATTCATCTTAGAATGCATTTGCACCGGCAGAGATGACAAAACCTAGTTGATAGGAATGAAAGGTTTGTTTTGTTGGACAAAATTACTGTGTTTGCAATTCCTATGTACTTTATTCCATTATCTGCAAAACAGCTGAGTGGCAAGTGAGGGGCGGAGCAATGGTGGTCAGGTGCGGAAGAAAGAGGAGGGTTGCAGCTGTACACACAGCTGATGTGTGAGCACGGGAGCCGTGGTACTTCTACCATACTACATTATGTTCCAAATCATCAGTTCACCAATAAATGGACAAGATTTATTTCTTCAGTTTATTTTTCCATGAATAATATTTAACCCTTCATATGCCAGGTGAAAAAACATAACCCGGAATGCCATGTGGGGTCTTGAAAGACCCCAACTTAATTTTTGGATTTCTGCCATATGCACAAAGTTGCAAATGTTAAATTTTGAACATTGTTGCCCAGGAAACGGAACATGTATCCAATCCATCATGTATCCTTTTTGTGTTTTATTTACTTATTTATTTTTATTTGTGTGTGTGTGTGTGTGTGTGTGTGTGTGTGTGTGTGTGTGTGTGTGTGTGTGTGTGTGTGTGTGTGTGTGTGTGTGTGTGTGTGTGTGTGTGTGCATGCATATTTACCTATTTGTAGTATACAGGAAACGAGCAATGCTCGTGTTGTCCTGTCTCCATATCCACATTTATCTAGTCTACTTTTACACACACAAATGTTTTTCTCCTGCACCACCTTTTCGTCTAGGTCGTTCCAAATATTTATGTATTTACCTAATACTTTGTACCTAATTGTGATATACAGTAATCACTCCAATATCCGACGTAATAGAGCCATAGGTAGGTCCAGTTATTGGTTTTGTCCGGATATTGGGCCCCAGCTTATGGACTTGTACTTATGGACCCTAACTCAGAGAAACACCTATACAACTGGACATGCATAGCACCTATTTAAGACCCAAATCACACCAATAAGGCACATAAATGACTGAAATAAATGCAAAAGAAACATAAAATGAGCATTCAGAAGTATGTTCATACATTAATAAACATTCTGGTACTTATGGACCCTAACCTAGCCTAACTCAGAAAAACACATTCCTTCTGCACATGCATAGCTACTAACACCCTATTCACACCAATAAAGGACATTAAAGAGTGAAATGAGGTAAGTATAGTAGGGAAAAAAGTACAGTATGAAACATTCTGGCTACTTACAGCAAGTCCCTGGCCACCTCGATGAATAACCGCCTCCTCTCGGACTCTGACAGTAAGAACGATTTCCTGAAGCACTTGCAGTACACTGTTCCTGAAGTCTTGCACTGAACTTAGTCAGTAACATACAGAAGTCCGTTCTCTTCACAGTGTTCACTTTTGTCCAAATAATGCTCCATTGTAACTTAGTGTTGCACTTTAACTTTTCCCAATTTTTTAAAATTTTCCAAAGGCAAAACAAACAAGTCTATTTACGTTACATTTTTTTTCTACTGAGTCTTTTCTCTCACAACTTTAAATCCTTAACACAACACACCGTTTTTTTCACTGCACAACACTCAAAATTCCCGTGTGGTCTAGTGGAGAAGTTCTTGCTGTTTATTCACTGTCAGAGTCCGAGAGTATCACTGGCAGGCGACCTAGGGGTGCATCGCTGGGTCGTGTTGATGGTGTACCCACTGCAGAGGACTCTGAAGACAGCCGCAAACTCACGTCGAGCGGTGACTCCACCATGGCTGATGTGCTGGGCTGTGGCTCGGAGCATGAGGGCCTGTCTTGGGCAGGCAACGGAGTGGAGCCAGGGCTGGGCACAGCGGGGGTCACGGGCCTGAAAATACTGTCAATGGTTGATTGACGCAATGACCAACAATTCTGACGATTGATGATGCGTTGCCTGAAAGCACGCACTTCCTCCACGAGTCCCAAGGGCCCCATCTCCCTGTCGCAGTCCGTGTGTTCCAGGTAGTCTAGGACGAACTCTAGATGTTCCCGGAGTGCGCTCAGCTTGGGGATGGCTGGAGTAGTGTCCTGCTGAGAGGAGTCCGCATCATCATCGCCTTCAGCGTTGGAATCTTCAAGTTCGGTACTGACACCAGCAACCGAAGACGCGATCTCGATATCAGACAACGTCTGATACCCAGGATCGCCCTCGTCGTCATCCAACCACTCACGAACATCGTCCACATCTACATCGTTGCCGTGCGTACGTAGCCGTGCATGGAAGTCATCCACGTCAAACCCTAGAAAATCGTACTCCACATCCATTCCGAGAAGCAGACGAGACCAATCATTTTCAAGAGTTTTCACAGGGACTTCCTTCCATGCACTAGCCCAGTTGTACAGCGCAGACTTGATGTTGTAGTGGCGAAGGGTTTCCAAAGTCCGCTTGCGTCGTGTGTCCCGTCCCTCCCTGCGCTCGTCCTCGTCCTCGAGAACAACCATCACCTCGTCCAGGAACTTCCGATGGTATAGGCGCTTTGTTGCCACGATCACTCCTTGGTCCATTGGCTGAATGAGAGCAGTAGTATTAGGTGGCAGAAACATGCACCTAATACGGCCATTTTCAGCAACCAAGTCCTTGTCGCACGGGTGGGCAGGTGCACTGTCGAGTAGAAGGAGAGCCTTTATCTGGTCGCGCGGGATTCCCAGTGTCTTCGTCTGGTAATGGATGACCTCCTTGATGAAGTGACGGTGAAACCAGTCTTTGAAGATCACAGCTGTGAACCATGCCTTCAAAGAATGGTACCAGACGACAGGAAGGACATCCATCACCCCACGAAGGCACCGAGGCTGCTTTGCGCGGCCAACAACAACGGGCTTAAGCCGGTGCATGCTGTTAGCAATGGCACAACACAAAGCAGATATCCGTTCCTTGCAAAGCTTGCGGCCAGGTACACACTTCTCCGTCTCCTCGGCTAGAGTGTTCGTTGGCAGCGAGCGATAGAATAGGCCAGTTTCGTCAGCATTGTAGACTTGACCGAGAGTTAGACCCTCCCTGTCGATCAAGCCTTTCACCTTGTGCCGAAACTCGTCAACTCCATCCTCGTTAGCGTCCAATGCTTCGCCATGTGCTTTACGGTTGGTAAGGCCATGTCGCAACTTGAATGCGAAGAGCCAACCCTCGGATGCCTTGAAGACTAGGGCGTCGTGAAGCCTGGCGAACTTCTCAGCAGCAGCCTTCAGCTCCGTTCCACGTACCATCACACCAGCAGCATGTTGCTGTCGATACCAAATCAACGTGGATCGGTCGATTTCTGCAAACTTGGGGGTAAACATAACCTTCCTTTCCACGTTGCGTTTGCTTCTTGACGAGAAGTCAGCCGTGTACTGCATGAGTTTGTCTCGGGACCTCTTGATATCGAACAAAGTAGACTGGGCCAGGTTGAACTCGCGAAGAATGCGGGAAGAAGACCAACCCGCATCCACTTTCTCCAATATCTCCCTCTTCTTCTCCAGGGTCAACACCACTCTCTTCTTTTTCTCAGGTGGCGGGGCCATCATCACACACACTAAGAGGAGGCCTGAGAGCAGCAGGAGGCCCTGCAGCAGGTAGGGCACCACCACAAAAGCGATCACGTGGGCAGCCATTACAAGGAGCGTACACTTGCGGTGAGAGACAGGTGGGAAGTGGGGAGGATGCAGCGGCGCTCTATAGGACGTCGGAGGAATGACGCGCCAAAACAATGCTCTTCCGCGGCGCGCGCGGCAAGTTCAAATTACAGACGGGAAAAAATCGTTCCCCCCCCCTTTTTTGGGGGGGGAGGGGGAGGGGGGGGGGTCCGGACCATTTTGGGAATGTTGGATCCCAGGACGATTGTGTCCGGGTAGTGGGGATGTTCGGTTATTGGGCGTCCGGATATTAGAGTGATTACTGTACACGAAATGTGCTATGCTCGTGGGTTCCCGTCGCTGTTTCTCAGTAAGTCAAATTTAACTTTAAACTCGTTTAAGTTTTTAGACTGGATGATCTCTTTGTCCAGGCTATTCCATAAGTCTATACTTCTTAGTGCATATTGCTGTTAGTGTGTGTGTGTGTGTGCACGCACTTGTTACAGTCCGAGTGGTGACATCATCGGAAGGGTCTTACGGTATGCAGGCGGAGCCCGCGTACTGGGAAGTGTGAGGCCAGTGAGTTTGGTTGTTTCGCATCCTAATACTGGTAGCAGAGCATAGTTAGAGCATAATGGCGTCATGCTCAACTAAGTGGCCTCCAAAACTTGAAAATGATTCTGACTATGAGAGTTGGAAGAAGGACATCAACATATGGTCCGAACTGATGGACTTACCAAAAAAGAAGCAAGCTCTAGCCATTCACCTTTCATTGTCAGGAAGAGCGAGGGTGGCGTCTTCGGAAATTGACGCTGCTGATCTGAAAGATGATAATGGTGTTCAGACGTTGTTGAACAAACTAGATGTTTTATTTCTCGTGGACAAAGGACGTCGGCAGTTTGCAGCTTTTCATGAATTGTACAACTTCAGAAGACCTGGTGATATGAACATTCGTAAGTTCGGGGCAGAATTCGAGCATGTTTATTTTAAATTTACGAAGCAGGACCTGCAACTACTTAATTCTGTGATGGCTTTTATGCTTCTGGCTTCATGCAAATTTTCAGATAGTGAGCAACAACTAGTGATGTCTGCAATAACTGAGGTAACTTACAAAAATATGAAATCTGCCCTGAATCGTATTTTCGCTGGGGAAATTTGCGGGCAGAACGATGCATCGGTGTCTGCCGATGAGGTGAAGAGTGAACCAGGTTTTTGGAGTGACGAAGTCAGGGATGAGGAAACGTTTTACGTTAGGAATACTCAACGTGGAAGGACAAGGTTTCGGGGTGGTGCAGTACGTGATCGAGGTCGTGGTGATGGCCATTCAACTGTGTCTGCTAGAATTTCCCAATGCTCATCCACCGGCAGGAGGCAGAACTCGCTCAGGCCTGATGGTACGGTGTCGAGGTGTTTAGTATGTGATTCTCGATTTCATTGGGCACGTGACTGTCTGGATGCATACAAAAATAAAGGCAGTCGAGAAGAAAATTATGAAACAGTCCATCTGTCATTATTTATGGGCTATGCAGATGATACAGCTAGTAGAGGTAAATTACAGACGCTAGTAGAAGAATCTAAGGGATGTGCTGTTCTAGACACAGGGTGTTCTACAACTGTATGTGGGGTTGAATGGATCAATTGCTATCTACTTGAGCTCAGTGATTACAAATGTGAAGCTATAATAGAAGAAAAGTCATCCTCAACGTTTACTTTCGCTGATGGTGTCACAGTATCTTCCCTCAAACATGTTACTCTGCCCTGCTACATTGGAAATATGCGTGCAACCATTGTGACTGATGTGGTGAGCTGCAATATTCCCTTGCTGCTGAGCAAACGTTCCATGAAAAAAGCAAAAATGGTGATTAATTTTGAGAGTGATCAGGTCAATATTTGTGGAACTATCGTTAATTTGAAGTCCTCATCTTCAGGCCATTACCTGCTTCCAATTTCTTTGTGACTAGGCCGAGAGTTTTGTGAAACGATCTAACTGGCATCTCTTGGAGGTGATGTAGACAAAATGGCTTCGAAGCTTCACAGGCAATTTGGACACCCAACATCAGCTAAACTAATCAGACTTATTACAGATGCTGGAATTAAAAGTTCAGAACTGGAGCAAGCTATCAAGGATGTATCTGATGCATGTACAGTCTGTCATAGGCACAAGAGAGCTAAGCCTAGACCCGTAGTCAGTTTGCCCATGGCATCTAAGTTTAACGAAGCCATAGCTATGGATTTGAAAGCTTGGGGAAGGCATTATTTCTTAGTCCTTGTTGATTTGGCGACCAAGTACTGCACCGCGATAGTAATTGCGGACAAATGTGCAACCACCATTATCAAAGGAGTATTTCGGAGCTGGATTGTTCTGTTTGGCGCACCTGGAAAAATTCTCACAGATAATGGGTGTGAATTCAACAATGCTGAAATACGAGCATTGGGAGAGGCCTTTAACCCTTTAACCGCAGGTATTGTTTTGCCCCGACTGTCCTCTCCCACGGGGGTTTCAGCCAAAATGTAAACAAACTTTAAACCTTTATAACTCTGCACTGAATTAATCTAGAGCAAAAAATAAGGTACCATTAGAAAGTACTAACCTTCGGCTTTGCAATGATGTAGGTTTCATGATTTCGTTGACTATCACTGGATGGGCAGTGCCGTTAGAAGTGAGCGATCTAAAATCACTATTTTTCGCTCACACACCATTACCAAATGCCAATCTCATTCTGATAATAATACTATAAACATATATGAACACTGCACATACGATAAACACCCACTCTGTGTTCACTGAGGCAGGTAAAAGGCACTGTAATTGCCCGCACTTCACTGCCACATCAGCGGTGTTGTAATCACTTATTTTTCGTTCACACACCATTACCAAATGCCAACCTCATTCTGATAATAATACTATAAGCATATATGAACACTGCACATACGATAAACACCCACCCTGTGTTCACTGAGGCAGGTAAAAGGCACTGTAATTGCCCACACTTCACTGCCACATCAGCGGTGTTGTAATCACTATTTTTCGCTCACACACCATTACCAAATGCCAACCTCATTCTGATAATAATACTATAAACATATATGAACACTGCACATACGATAAACACCCACTCTGTGTTCACTGAGGCAGGTAAAAGGCACTGTAATTGCCTGCACTTCACTGCCACATCAGCGGTGTTGTCACTCACACAGCTGGACAGATACTGATGCGTGTTGGTCAGGGGTGGGGTGGGGGGCCCGGGGGGTGGGAGGAGGGAGGTGGGGGTCGGCTGGAGTGAAAGAACTTAATAGCTACTCTCCCTTGAAACAACTGGAGCACGGAAAAAACGCGGGTATTCAAAATATTCACAAACATTCGAGAATGACACCCGCGGTTTGGTCCAGTTTTTGCAATGTCATTCTGAGATGACACCCGCGGTTAAAGGGTTAATATCAAGATCATGACGACGTTTGCAGAGAGTCCATGGAGCAACGGAGTATGTGAGCGTCAAAATGCAGTCATAGGTGACATTGTTAGGAAGATAATGGCTGATAGCCAGTGTGACTTGGATGTGGCCTTGGCTCGGGCAGTATCGGCAAGACATGCTCTCACCAACTATGCAGGTTTTTCTCCTAACCTACTTGTTTTTGGTCAAAACCCTGGCCTGCCTAATGTGTATGCAAATGATCCTCCAGCCTTGGAACCTACATCACCATCAAAAATTGTGAGGGACAAGTTGAATGATCTTCATTTGGCAAGGCAAGAGTTTATAAAGACTGAATCGGGTGAACGTTTGGCTTGGGCTCTGCAGTACAACATACGTTCGAGTGACTAAAATGACATCCAAAATGGAGATGAGGTCTTCTACAAAAGAAATGACAGCCATGAATGGCATGGTCCTGGAATCGTAATAGGCAGAGATGGAAAACAAATTCTGGTGAGACACGGCGGTGTCTACATGCAAGTGCACGTGTGTCATCTAGCACGTGCTCCAGAACGAAATACTACAGTTAGAGACAGCGTCAGTAGTTATGAGAAGAACAGTGTAGTCCAAGAGAAGCCTAATGACGATTCTTCGCAAGTATTGAATGACTATCCACCGGATGATGAGTCGGAAAATGGTGCAATTCTGGATGATTAGCCTCCCACAGTTTCTCTTCTGGTTAAGGAACCTCCCAAGGTTTCTGCTGGTCAACGTATAAAGGGAATACATTCAGAAACTGGAGAGCTGGTGACTGGAAGGATTGTGAGTCGGGCGGGAAAAGTCACTGGAAAGTACAAACACTGCTACAATTTGAAGAGGGACTCTGATGGCAATACTGATTGGGTGGATCTGCAAAATGATTTCAGCACATGGGAAGTAGTTGATGATGAAGCAGAGATGCTTGTTCTTTTCAACTCTGAGGACGTATTATGCGCCAAAGAAAAAGAAATTACATACTGGCAGAATAATGACGTGTATGAGGAAGTAGATGATGTTGGGCAAGATGCCATAACGGTTCAATGGGTTGTGACGGAAAAAATGAAAAACAAGAAACTGATTGTTAAAGCCCGTTTAGTCGCTAGAGGATTTGAGGAAGACACCGTGGATCTCCGGAAAGACTCTCCTACATGCTCAAAAGAGGCTGTGCGTTTGGCACTTTCTTTTGCCTCCACGAACCAATGGGACTGCCATGCTGTGGACGTGGAAGCTGCTTATCTGCAAGGTAACGACATTAAGCGAGTTGTTCATTTACGTCCACCGCCTGAATATGCAAACGGTAAGCTGTGGAGACTAAAGAAAACAGTTTACGGCCTTTGTGATGGTGCTAGGCATTGGTACCTGCGCATTAAAGATCAGTTGTTGAGTCTCAGAGCTAAAGTGTCATCACTTGATTCAGCACATGTTCTCTTGGAGTAATAGGGGCAAGATCGAAGGCATTATATGCATTTATGTCGATGATTTCCTTTGGGCTGGTACATGTGAGTTTGAGCAGCAAGTGATAAACAGTTTGAGCCAAATATTCCTCATCGGCAGTTCGGAATCGAAAGCTTTCAAATACGTTGGTTTAAATGTTGTCTCCAACAGCAATGACAGCATAACGCTTGACCAGTTCCAGTACGCTTCGTCTTTGAAACCAGTCACACTAAGCAGACATCGTACAGCAGTAAAATCAGGAGAGCCGTCTGAGTCTGAGAAAACTGAGCGTTAACTGGGCAGCTCAATTGGATTGCCACACACACTCAACCAGATATTGCCTTTGATGTGTGTGAGTTGAGTATGACTAACAACCGAGCTACCATAACAGATTTGCTTAGGCTCAACAAGGTGATTGCAAGGGTGAAGACTGATAACATGAAGCTATACATTTCAAGAATGGGGCCACTCGATGAATGTTATATAGAGTGCTTTTCAGATGCCTCTTTTGCCAACTTTGTAGGCAATGGGTCTCAGGGAGGCTTTGTGATCTTCCTACAAGATGCTAGTGGGGCGAGATGTCCCATATTCTGGCAGACTAGAAAGATCAGGCGGGTCGTCAAATCTACTTTATCTGCTGAAACGTTGGCGCTGCTTGAGTGTGCTGAAACTGCTGTTTATCTCGCCAACATATTGAGTGAGGTTTCTGGATGTGGAGATTTCAAGATCAAGTGTTTCGTGGATAACAAGAGTCTGGTGGAAGCCCTTTACTCCTGTAGGAGTGTAGAAGGCAGAAGATTGCGCATTGATATTGCTGTATTACAAGACGTGTTGGAGCAAGGGGAGATTGATGAAGTGTTTTGGGTGGATACATCACAACAACTGGCTGACTGTCTCACCAAGAAAGATGCCTCGACTGAGCAGCTGCATGCAGCAGTCAGCCAGGACTAGAAGGATTATAATACTTCAAGGGACACCACATATCTGTATGTGGTTACAGACTGGGTCTTAATGGTGCTTAAACAAAAGTCTATGTACAGGACGCCAATAATCCATTCAGTTTTGTCCTTGAGATCTTTCATCAAATTAAGAAGAGAGGACGAGAGTGTTAGTGCATATTGCTGTTAGTGTGTGTGTGTGTGTGCGCACACACTTGTTAAGGTCCGAGTGGTGACGTCATCGGAAGGGTCTTATGGTACGCAGGCGGAGCCCGTGCACTGGGAAGTGTGAGGCCGGTGAGTTCAGTTGTTTCGCATCCTAATACTTTAAACTCGTTTAAGTTTTTAGACTGGACGATCTCTTTGTCCAGGCAATTCCATAAGTCTATACTTCTGTATGGAAAGCTATATTTCTTGATATCCTTCAAGCAGCTTGACTTTTTCAATTTCATTCCGTGTCCTCTTGTTACGCTCATATCCCATAAAAACAGATCTTCTTTATCAATTTTATCTACTCCCACCATGGTCCTGAACCAGGCTTGGGTCCGAGTACATGGACTCATACTCGTACTCGTACTTAAGTACACAATATAATGTACTTGTACTTGTACTCGGGTTTAAAATTTCCATAGTACTTGCACTTGTACTCGGACTCAAATTACTCGACAATTTTACGAGTACTTTTGAGTACAACCATGATATATAAAAGTGGTGAGGGTAACAATGGTGTGTCCTTGGAGAGGCCAAGTGGCCTGGGTTGGTGAGTTACTGAGGTCATGTAGTATACAGCCACGCCCACTAACTCCGGATAAGCTACTTTTAATATGTTAGCACCTTGCTTACTAATTGCAAGGAGTGAAAAACAGCTGCCTGGACAGCATGCTGTGTCACTGAGAGGCAGAGTGACCCAAGCCTATCAAGGGAGATTCGCCCCAAACTCCTCGTGAATAAAGTCGAACATTCTGTTCAACTCCGGAATCATTTTGACCTTTATGGTCGCTGTTACCCTGATGGAAGGGAAGGGAGGGGAAGGCGATAATCAAAACCAGGCCAAGTCGGGACGCAGGGATGGAAATTGTTCGAAAATTATCTTATTACATGTACTAACATATTAGAGAAAGAACAGAAAAATTATTTGGAGAAGAACAAGGAGGCTTTAGGAAGGGAAGAGGTTGTGTAGATCAGATATTCATTCTTAGATCTTTAGTGGAAAAGTTTCTAGAGAAGGGAAAGAAGTTGTATGCAGCTTTCATGGATTTGGAGAAAGCATATGACAGGGTGGATAGACAAGGATTGTGGAAAGTGTTAAGAATATATGGAGTAGATGGGAAGTTGTTGAATGCTGTGAAGAGTATGTACAATGGTGCGAAGGCTGCAGTGCATGTGGATGGTGAACTAAGTGAATTTTTCTCTTTGAAAGTTGGGTTGAAACAGGGATGTGTCATGTCTACATGGTTGTTCAATCTGTACATGGATGGGGTAATGAAAGAGGTACAAGGTAAGGTAGTGGATGTTGGAGTGGCCCTGATGAGAGAGGATAGTGTTTGGAAACTCCCTGTACTGTTGTTTGCAGATGATACGGTGTTGTTGAGTGAAGACGAAAGGGAGCTGCAAGGCTTGGTGGATGAGTTTGGGAGAGTGTGTAAGAAACGGAATCTAAAGGTGAATGTAGGGAAGAGTAAAGTGATAGTCTTTGAGAGAGGTGAAGTTAGTGAATGTACAGCGAGGTTGGATGGAGAGGAATTGGAAAATGTGAGTACGTTTAAGTACTTGGGTAGTGTGATGAGTAAGAATGAAGGTTTGGAGGGTGAAGTGCTTGAAAGGGTACAGCAGGGAAGAAAGGTTGCTGGTTCTTTGAAAGCAGTGATAAGAAACAGGGAAGTGAGCATGGAAGTGAAAAAGTTACTACATGACAGTATTGTGATACCAACTCTAACGTACGGAAGTGAAGCTTGGACGTTGTTGGAAGGACATAAGTCAAGAGTGAGAGCAGTGGAAATGAGTTATTTAAGAGGAGCCTGTGGAGTCACATGGAGAGACAGGCTGACGAATGAGGATAGAAAGGAGCATTGTGGTGTGGATGTGGATGTGATGGGAAGCGTTATGAGGTACACACTGAGGTGGTTTGGCCATGTGGAGAGGATGGAGGGTGAAAGACTGATGAAGAGAGTGTATGTGAGTGAGGTGGAGGGGGGAAGAGGGAGGGGGAGGCCGAGGATGAGATGGAGGGATGGGGTGGAGAGGTATATGAGAGAGGGGGGTGTGAGTTGGGAGCAGGGCAGTGACATGGCGGGGGACAGGGCGACTTGGAGGCGATTTGTTTGTGGCCACCCCAAACGGGATTGAGGCGTCTGGCAATAGATAGATAGATAGATGTACTATAATTCCAGTGCTGTGCGCGATGTACTGTAATGACATCTGAAAGTACTATAATTTTATGTTTAGGTGGTGGCATGGGCTTGCGTCCGAGCCCTAGAACAAGTCATTACGAGATTAGGATTATGACATGACAGGGTGGTGAGAAGTATGGTGGGGGTAGGGGAGAGAGACTGGTCACTCTCTAGGTCTCCACAGTACTACTACTTTGGGAGTTATTATGATGACATATAGTATGATACTATAATATATATATACATATATATATATATATATATATATATATATATACCTACATACACACAATAAACTGCTGAAAGCAATTGAGGTTAAATCAGTAAAATGTACTCGTACTTGGATTCGAGTACAGTACAAATGTACTCGTACTTGGACTCGAGTTCAGCTATAAAACGGAATACTTGTACTTGTACTTGGATTCGTGATACCATAATGTAATCGTACTTGAACTCGAGTACAGAAAAATGTACTCGAACCCAAGCCTGTCCTGAACACTGCAATCATGTCTCCCCTCTTTCTTCTTTCCTCTAAGGAATACAAATCCAGCTTTTCCAGCCTCTCTTTGTATGACAGATCTGCCAGACTGGGGACCATCTTGGGTGCTGTTCTTTGTATTCTCTCAATCTTGTTTATATCTTTCTTTTTGTGTGGGGACCACACTACCGCCGCATATTCTAACCTGGGGCGGATCACGGCCACTATCAATTTTTTCATCATCTCCTCATCCATATAATGAAATGCTACTCTTACGTTAGTCAAGAGTTTATACGTCTCTCTATCTTGTTAATGTCTTTTTCAGGTGACAAACTATCTTGGACCAGCACTCCCAGATCTTTCTCTTCTCTCATTTTTGTGATTAATTCATTACCCAACAAATAATTCAGTGAAGGCCTCCTGGTACTTTTATCCATTTCCAATATTTTACATTTCTTTACATAAAATTTCATTTCCCACAACCGGCTCCAATCATGTATCCTATCCAGATCTTCCTGCAGTATTTTACTATCCTCCTCAACCTCTACCTTCCTCAAGATCTTTACATCATTAGCAAACAGACTTGCATAACTGTTCACTCCATCTACCATATCATTTACGTAAATCAGGAACATTACTGGCGCCAACACCGAGCCTTGAGGGACTCCACATGTTACTTCCCTCCATCCAGACATCCTATCCTTTATTACTGTCCTCATTTGTCTGTCTCTCAAAAAGTCTCTCATCCATTCCAGGAGTTTCCCCTTCAATCCTCCTACATATTCTAGTTTCCACAATAGTCTCTTATGAGGTACCTTGTCAAAGGCCTTCTCTAAGTCTAAGTACACACAATCCACCCAACCATCTCTCTCCTGTACCTTGTCAATCGCTCGAGTAAAAGCTCAACAAGTTGGAAACACATGACCTTCCACTTCTGAATCCAAACTGACAATCAGCCAAAATATTCATCTCCTCTAGATATTTTATCCATCTGTCTTTCAGGATTCTTTTACACAATTTTGTGACCATGCTGGTTAGAGACACTTTTCTATAATTCAGGGGTTCTTCCCTGTTTCCTCCCTTATAAATTGGTACCACATTTGCCCTCTTCCATTCTTGTGGCACTTTCCCCTCTTCCAGAGAACACACGATTAAACTGTGAATTTTATCCGCCAGTTGTACTCTGCATTCCTTCAGTACCCAATTAGAAATTCCATCAGGTCCTGGGGCTTTCCTTACATCTTGAGTTTCCAGTAATTTATACACTTCCTGTACCTCCACTTTTATATCTTTTATCACCGGTACACTTCTAATCACTCTCTCCCTTTCCAAAAATTCTTTTTCATTAGTGAAAACCGATTGGAAACATTTGTTCATTATTTCAGCTTGCATTGCTGCATCTTTATAGACCTCTCCTTCTACTTTCAGTTTGGTGACTCCTTCCTTTTGTTTCAGTTTGCCATTAACAAATCTATAAAACAGTTTGGGTTCATCCTATTATACCTTTTTCAAAATTCCTTTCTTCTTTTCTATGTATTCTTGTGTATTCATTTCTTGTTCTTTTATATTCTTCCTTTGTTCTGTTGTTACCTCTCTTTCTCCAGTCGTTCCACGCCTTATCTCTCTCTTCTTTTGCTATCATACAACTTCTATTAAACCACTCTTCTTTCCTGTTTTCTTTCCCTCTTACTCTTGGTACAAATTTTTCCACCCTCAAATTATAGAGGTCTAGAAAGATATCCCACTTCCTCTGTATCTCTCTTGTTTCTCTGAACTTTCTCCAATCTGCATTTTCAAAAAATGTTCTCAATCCTGTAAAATTTGCTTTCCCAAAGTTGTATCTTCCCTGTCTATGAAGCTCGTCTCTTGGCTCGACGTTCCCTATTATCATCTGGAACTCAATGACCACATGATCACTTTTTCCTATATAACAGAAATATTTCAATGATTCTATTACATCGGGTTCTTTGGTAAACAGTAAATCTAACCTTGCTGGTGTGTCCTCATCTCGGAGCCATGTCTCTTCTTTGACCCACTGCGGAACCGTGTCTCTTCTTTGACCCATCACATTATTCATTATTATATTTAATAATATAGTGCCCCACAAATCCTCGCTGCCTCCTGAGTCCCATTCCTCCCAGTTCACCTCTTTACAGTTTAAGTCTATCTATCTATTGCCAGACGCCTCAATCCCGTTCAGGGTGGCCACAAACAAATCGCCTCCAAGTCGCCCTGTCCCCCGCCATTTCACTGCCCCGCTCCCATCTCACCCCTCCTTCTCTCATATACCTCTCCACCCCAACCCTCCATCTCATCCTCGGCCTCCCCCTCCCTCTTCCCCCCTCCACCTCACTCACATACACTCTCTTCGTCAGTCTTTCACTCTCCATCCTCTCCACAGGGCCAAACCACCTCAGTGTATTCCTCCTAACGCTTCCTATCACATCCACATCCACACCACAACGCTCCTTTATATTCTCACATGTCAGCCTGTCTCTCCATGTAACTGCACAGGCTCCTCTTAAATAACTCATTTCCACTGCTCTCACTCTTGACTTGTGTCCTTCCAGCAACGTCCAAGCTTCACTTCCATACGTTAGAGTTGGTATCACAATACTGTCATGTAGTAACTTTTTCACTTTCAGTTAAAGTCACCCACCAAAATTATATTGTTGCTTTTTTTAATTATTTTTTGTAAATAACTAGCCATATCTGACAACATCTCCTGGTATTCGTCATCATTCCATGCTTTTGTCTTGGGGGAACATACACTACAGCCGTGTTTCTCTTGCCATTCTCTCCAGAATCTAATTTCATGTATATCACTTCAGCCCTGCCTTCTCCCATTTCCACGGTATCTACATTTATGTTGTACTTCACTGCTATCATCACTCCTCCTCCCATTTTTTCTTTTCTGTCTCTTCTCCACAGTTTGTATTTACCATCTCCCAAATGAACATCAATATCTTCTCTTAATTTAGTCTCTACAAATCACATGACATCAGGTTCATGTTCTCTCAAAAAATCGTTAATTTCATGCCTTGCCGATATTAAACCATGAACATTAGTATATACAGTAAACCCTCATTATACGATGGGGTTCCGTTCCTGAAAACCCCATCATAAAGCAATCCATCGTATAGCAATCCCATTATAACATGGAGTCAATGGGGATACGTTCCCAGACGTGCCTAAACTCTCACATACACAAACCTTAGCACTCACATACATGAAATATCCTTATGTTTAAACATTTAAAGTAACACATTATTAGTGAATAAAGAGCAAAAAGCATGAAAACTACAGTATACAGTAGATCTTACCTTTACTGAAGCAAGCAACGGTTGTTTATGTGGTTCCTAGACAATTCGCCATGAAGTCGACAATTCGTCGTCATAATATGGACGTTCCCCGTCAGGACAATTCCCCATCATTCTATAAATATACTTATTACTGATTAACTGATACTTTAATAACTAATTCTCAGGGGGATCTATCAAAGTCTGTTTTCATTCAATAGCATTGGCTTTGGATATCATGTGTAAGTTGCACTTTTATACAATTTTTAACTTGTTTCTACCTTGCTGTAGTTGACTTTGAATTATGTTCTAGCATCACCCACAGCTGTTTTCATTAATTTCTATTGGTACTACAACGGCCATGCCACGTTGAGTACACCGCTTCCCGTCCGATCAGCAAAGTTAAGCAACATTGGGTCTGGTTAGTACTTGGATGGGTGACCGCCTGGGAACACCAGATGCTGTTGGCATAATGTTCTCCCTACGTGTCAAGTGGGGTTGGTGGAGGATTAGTGCCCCTCCCTGTAAAACAATTAACTCTAAGCCCTTGGCCACCCTGTTTGGGATACATGGCGTCTGGCAATGAATGAATGAATGAAAAACTACAACATCCTGGGTATATTTTAAAATGACTTTGAAGAGATACAAGTACAGTACTAAAAAACTAGTGTACTTCCTAAATAAATTGATATGAAAATAAACGACAGGGAATCATCCTGACGACGAAAAGTCCTGATGGCGAATTGTCTTGTTATTGTTGTGATGGTGAATTGACTTGATGGCGAAATATCCCGAAACATTTATATAGACTTAACATGAAGAATATTTGTATAATTCCAAAGTATGTCGATCATTCACTTAAGGTAATTAGGCATTTATATAAATGCCACTGTCTCATATGTAGCCTTATGCTAAGATGAAGGATCGATCATAAATCAGCTGATTCACGTTTCAATATATTATTATTTTTCATTTAATGCCCATGATTTGATGCCATATTTTACATTTACTATATAAACAATAAACCACCATCACTTTTATAACTTACATAATTAAAAAACTAGTGTACTTCCTAAATAAACTGATACGTAAATAAATGATGGGGAATCGTCCTGACGGCGACTTGTCCCGACTCGGCCTCACAGTCACAGGGACTCACAGCCCTCACTCATCAATGTCAGAACTGCCTGGCTGGGCAGGGCTGGCTGGCTGGGCAGGGCTAGCTAATGAGGCTGGACCGGTGGACAAGTGTGTGTGGTCTAATGCCGACAGTGTGAGGACGTTTTTGTTGCGTTTGCACATTCGCTGTTCACTGAGCCGCGGATGATCCATCGTTGATGCAAATCGTTCCCATTGTATAGTGGGCATAGGGTACTAAAATTTTGACGTTGTATGAGCGAAATATCGTACAAAGAGGCATCGTATAATAAGGGTTTACTGTACCACCTTCAAATTATTTTTGATGTTTATACCCTCTTCTCTCCTTCCCTCAATTTCTGATCTTTCATAGCCATCCCCATTAGTTTCCTTCACTTCTATTTCCAGCAAGGTTAGATTTACTGTTCACCAAAGAACCCGATGTAATAGAATCATTGAAATATCTCTGTCCTTTAGGAAAAAGTGATCATGTGGTCATTGAGTTCCAGATGTTGATAGGGAACGTCGAGCCAAGAGACGAGCTTCATAGACTGGGAAGATACAACTTTGGGAAAGCAAATTTTACAGGATTGAGAACATTTTTTGAAAATGCGGATTGGAGAAAATTCAGAGAAACAAGAGAGATACAGAGGAAGTGGGATATCTTTCTAGACCTCTATAATTTGGGAGTGGAAAAATTTGTACCAAGAGTAAGAGGGAAAGAAAACAGGAAAAAGGAGTGGTTTAATAGAAGGTGTATGATAGCAAAAAAAAGAGAGATAAGGCGTGGAACAAATGGAGAAAGAGAGGTAACAACAGAACAAAGGAAGAATATAAAAGAACAAGAAATGAATACACAAGAATACATAGAGAAGAAGAAAGGAATTTTGAAAAAGGTATAATAGACAAATGCAAGGATGAACCCAAACTGTTTTATAGATTTGATAATGGCAAACTGAAACAAAAGGAAGGAATCACCAAACTGAAAGTAGAAGGAGAGGTCTTTAAGGATGTGGCAATGCAAGCAGAAATAATGAACAAACGTTTCCAGTCAGTTTTCACTAAAGAAAAGGAGCTTGTGGAAGGGGAGGGAGTGATTAGAAATGTTCTGGTGATAAAAGGTATAAAAGTGGAGGTACAGGAAGTGTATAAATTACTGGAAACTCAAGATGTAAGGAAAGCCCCAGGACCTGATGGAATTTCTAATTGGGTACTGAAGGAATGCAGAGTACAACTGGCGGATAAAATTCACAGTTTAATCGTATGCTCACTGGAAGAGGGGAAAGTGCCACAAGAATGGAAGAGGGCAAATGTGGTACCAATTTACAAAGGAGGAAACGGGGAAGAACCCCTGAATTATAGAAAAGTGTCTCTAACCAGCATGGTTGCAAAATTGTGTGAGAGAATCCTGAAAGACAGATGGATAAAATATCTGCAAGAGATGAATATTTTGGCTGATTGTCAGTTTGGATTCAGAAGTGGAAGGTCATGTGTTTCCAACTTGTTAAGCTTTTACTCAAGAGCGATTGACATGGTACAGGAGAGAGATGGTTGGGTGGATTGTGTGTACTTAGACTTAGAGAAGGCCTTTGACAAGGTACCTCATAAGAGACTAATGTGGAAACTAGAATATATAGGAGGACTGAAGGGGAAACTTCTGGAATGGATGACAGACTTTTTGAGAGACAGACAAATGAGGACAGTAATAAAGGATAGGATGTCTGGATGGAGAGAAGTAACAAGTGGAGTTCCTCAAGGCTCGGTGTTGGCGCCAGTAATGTTCCTGATTTACGTAAATGATCTGGTAGATGGAGTGAACAATTATGCAAGTCTGTTTGCTGATGATGTAAAGATCTTGAGGAAGGTAGAGGTTGAGGAGGATTGTAAAATACTGAAGGAGGATTTGGATAGGATACACAATTGGAGCCGGACGTGGGAAATGAAATTTAATGTAAAGAAATGTAAAATATTGGAAATGGGTAAAAGTACCACGAGGCCATCACTGAATTATTTGCTGGGTAATGAATTAATCACAAAAAGGAGAGAAGAGAAAGATTTGGAAGTGCTGGTCCAAGATAGTTTGTCACCAGAAAAGCACATTAACAAGGTAGTTAGAGAGACTTATAAACTCTTGACTAACATAAGAGTAGCATTTCATTATATGGATGAGGAGATGATGAAAATATTGATAGTGGCCATGATCCGCCCCAGGTTAGAATATGCAGCGGTAGTGTGGTCCCCACACAAAAAGAAAGATATAAACAAGATTGAGAGAATACAAAGAACAGCAACCAAGATGGTCCCCAGTCTGACAGACCTGTCATACAGAGAGAGGCTGGAAAAACTGGATTTATCTTCCTTAGAGGAAAGGAGAAAGAGGGGAGACATGA
The DNA here is from genome assembly GCF_032717465.1 of Coenobita brevimanus. NCBI lineage: Eukaryota > Metazoa > Arthropoda > Malacostraca > Decapoda > Coenobitidae > Coenobita > Coenobita brevimanus. The sequence goes on along the minus strand of NC_137003.1, from coordinate 37,238,456 downwards.
TTGCAGTGTTCAGGACCATGGTGGGAGTAGATAAAATTGACAAAGAAGATCTGTTTGTATGGGATAAGAGAGCAACAAGAGGACACAGAATGAAATTGAAAAAGTCAAGCTGCTTGAAGGATATCAAGAAATATAGCTTTCCTTACAGAAGTATAGACTTATGGAATAGCCTGGACAAAGAGATCGTCCAGTCTAAAAACTTAAACGAGTTTAAAGCTGAATTTGACTTATTGAGAAACAGCGACGGAAACCCACGAGCATAGTACATTCCGTGTATATCACAATTAGGTATATTAGGTAAATACTTAAATATTTGGAACGACTTAGACAAAGAGGTGGTGCATGAGAAAAACATTCATGTGTGTAAAGGCAGACTTGATAAATGTGGATATGGAGACAGGACAACACGAACATTGCTCAATTCCTGTATACTACAAATAGGTAAATACAAATAGGTAAATACATACCACTTCCTTACTTTCATACCCATCACTCTCCAAAAAAAAGTATTACATTCTTCCTCCGTCCTCTTATCATTTTTTTCCTTTACTTGTTCCTTCAATGATTTTAAAACTTCTCTTTCTTCTTCATTCAAGTCTTTTCTTATTATAATATTTTCCATCCCTGCCTCTTTGCTTAGTTTCCAGGTCACTTTAGGTATATCATTCACTACACTTTCTGATGACAACTTGACTCTCATTGGTCTTGTTTCCCCTTTCTTATAAGGCCCTATCCTCCGTACGTCCTCAGTTTCTTTTACCCACTTGTCTCCTTCGGGATCAATCTTACCTAATACTCCTCTCACCAGGTTCATGTCTCTCTTGAGTCTCACGGATCTAATCTTTTTTTCCTCCTCTCTGTTTCCAAATATTACCACACATCTGTTAATTTCTACAGTTTCTCTCGCTATTTTCTCTTTTTTCTTCAGTATTTTCAATACATTTTCTTCCATTTTTTCTTGTTCATTTCCCTTTCTTCCTGGATGATCTCTCTTAACCTGACCACTTCTTTCTATTCTTGTTTTATTTACTTATTTATTATTATTTTTATGTGTGTGTGTGTGTGTGTGTGTGTGTGTGTATTTTTTTATTAACGTACTCTCATCTTAAATATCGGGACCAACTGCCTAGCCCCGGGCTCCTACGCTCCTCATGGGGCAATGTAGGATTGGATGCTGGATGGATGGATGGAATAAAATTTTTATGATTTTCTTCAAAATTTTTGAATGTTTGCACATGTAATGAATAATGTGACATATTTTTAGGTTACATCATTCTTATTCATTCAGCATACTTTTAACAATAAAATACATGTATTATCAGTTTTAATACCATAGTTAAAAAATATATATCATGGAAATAAAATGCCATGAAAAATCTGGAAGAATCTATGTTCAGAACATAAACAAGATTGACATATTCAAAAAAACCCTGAATGACTTACAAATCAAGTAAACATAAACATAAAGAAGACCGACATACTGTATTTATAATCAGAAAACCCCTGAATGACTTTAACATCAGATAAATCATTGCAGGTGTCATTATCAACATCAGAAGTGGGAGGACCTTCTACGATTCTCCTCCACTAACTGTAGGACATAAACAAGACTGACATCTTCAGACAACCCCTGAATGACTTACAATTCAGGTAAACATAAACAAGATCGACATACTGTTTTTATAATAAAAAAAACCCTGAATGATTTTAACGTGTGGTAATCATAGGGGCATTTGTCTTCTTAGTATAAGAGGAAAAGTGTATGGTAGGATACTTATAGACAGAGTTAGAGAAAGAACAGAGAAATTAGTTGGAGAAGAACAGGGAGGCTTTAGGAAGGGAAGAGGTTGTGTAGATCAGACATTCATTCTTAGATCTTTAGTGGAAAAGTTTCTAGAGAAGGGAAAGAAGTTGTATGCGGCTTTCATGGATTTGGAGAAAGCACATGACAGGGTGGATAGACAAGGATTGTGGAAAGTGTTAAGAATATATGGAGTAGATGGGAAGTTGCTGAATGCTGAGATGAGTATATACGATGGTGCGAAGGCTGCAGTGCGTGTGGATGGTGAACTAAGTGAATTTTTCTCTTTGAAAGTTGGTTTGAAACAGGGATGTGTCATGTCTCCATGGTTGTTCAATCTGTACATGGATGGGGTAATAAAAGAGGTACAAGGTAGGGTAGTGGATGTTGGAGTGGCCCTGGTGAGAGAGGATAGTGTTTGGAAACTCCCTGTACTGTTGTTTGCAGATGATACTGGGTTGTTGAGTGAAGACGAAGGGGAGCTGCAAGGCTTGGTGGATGAGTTTGAGAGAGTGTGTAAGAAACAGAATCTAAAGGTGAATGTAGGGAAGAGTAAAGTGATGGTCTTTGAGAGAGGTGAAGTTAGTGAATGTACAGCGAGGTTGGATGGTGAGGAATTGGAAAATGTGAGTACGTTTAAGTACCTGGGTAGTGTGATGAGTAAGGATGGAGGTTTGGAGGGTGAAGTGCTTGAAAGGGTACAGCAGGGAAGAAAGGTTGCTGGTTCTTTGAAAGCAGTGATAAGAAACAGGGAAGTGAGCATGGAAGTGAAAAAGTTACTACATGACAGTATTGTGATACCAGCTCTAACGTACGGAAGTGAAGCTTGGACATTGTTGGAAGGACACAAGTCAAGAGTGAGAGCAGTGGAAATGAGTTATTTAAGAGGAGCCTGTGGAGTCACGTGGAGAGACAGGCTGACGAATGAGGATATAAAGGAGCGTTGTGGTGTGGATGTGGATGTGATAGGAAGCGTTATGAGGAACACACTGAGGTGGTTTGGCCATGTGGAGAGGATGGAGGGTGAAAAACTGACAAAGAGAGTGTATGTGAGTGAGGTGGAGGGGGGAAGAGGGAGGGGGAGGCTGAGGATGAGATGGAGGGATGGGGTGGAGAGGTATATGAGAGAGGGGGGTGTGAGTTGGGAGCAGGGCAGTGAAATGGCGGGGGACAGGGCGACTTGGAGCGATTTGTTTGTGGCCACCCCAAACGGGATTGAGGCGTCTGGCAATAGATAGATGGATAGATTTTAACATCAGATAAATCACTGCAGGTGTCATTATCAACATCAGAAGTGGGAGGATCTTCTACGATTCTCCTCTACTAGCCACAGAACATCTCAACATTCAGTGACAGTCAATAATATATAGAATCTGGACAAAAGAAAAGAAAGTTACATGGAATGCTAGGTGGGGTACCAGACAACCCCAAGTGAAGTTCGTGCCCTCCAAACTCCTGAACTATAAGTCTTTCTATTCAAATGTTGGGCGCTTATAGACTGGTCAATGACAAACAAAATCAAATCACAGTTCACCAGATCCCTAAAACAATAAGTGGCTGAACGGCATTACTTTAAGAAAAGTATTGAGGTCAATCTGACCCCAGATGGTGAACGAAGGGTTAATAATAATAATAATAATAATCTGGCCATTTGTTTCTCAAAAGCGCCAGTTCTTCCTTTTGGGAATTCACTAGCGCTCGACACACATACATTATTTTTACAATTACAGAGATAGCCTGATTATCCGGGCTATATGGTGTTAAGGGGTGCCTGATTAATCCGAAAGCACGATTAATCCGGCGGAAACACAAGTACTGTACTGTTAGACTGATTTATTTACCGGTAAATGTACACTTAAGTACCAGAAAGACCTTTCCAGTTCAATGTATATTCCTCCAGCTTGTTTCAGTATTTTTCAGACTATATTCAGGTCGGTAAATCACGTTTTCTTACTGAAAGATTTCCTCCCTGTTAGTATCGTCACGTTTTGCTGTACCTACGATTGTTTCCAGCACAATGGACGAAACTCATCGTACTCAAATGTGGACTTCGTTTCCCAACTTCCCAACTGAAGATTAGGTTAGGTTACATTATTAGGTGCAGTTAAGCTAGGTTAGGCCAGGTTTAAACACTTAGATTAGAACAGTGTCTTCTGCCATTACGTTAACGAATCAAAGAGTCGTCACACCAGAACAGATAAAAACAGCGGGGAAAGATTTAACAAGAAATGTTTATTTACCAACCCAGAAATAATCAGAAAAATATAACAGACTATCAGGATGAACTGATTTGGTAAGGTGCTTTTACTGCTTACAGCAAAGCGTATGTTTACCCCCCTCAAATACTCAATGTTCGTGAGTTCAGAAATTTGTGTATTCCCGTGGCAGACCTTGAAACCATTTTTTCAAAGTTATAAAGTCAGTTTCTTTTTCTTACAGATGTGAAAAGACTCGTCTGGTACACCTGGCTTTTTCCCCTCCTCCCTAAACCCATCTTGTGATTTGTTATGATTCGTGAAATAAAATTAGGGGGCATGTTACATTAGAATTTAAACATAAAGTTAGGGTGCATGTTACTTTAGCATTTAAACATATCGGCGAAAACATCTGGGATGAAAGGACCGCCGAGCTGTTTGGGATTGTAGAGTAGGGTCGTAAAAACATACCAGTGACCTTGGTTCCCTTCCCATCATTGTTCGCAGTTTTTATGGCTCTCCCTAACTTAACGTTACTGACACCGGTACAGTAAAGCATTGTTCAAGGCTAACAGCCATAAGGGGTTAATGGAATACATTATTGTTTGTATCAATACTCTCTTTCACACATACACGAACGAACAAAAGAATGTGCAATAAATGTACACTTTTTTTTTTTTTTTTTTTTTTTTGCCTATCGACCATTGGGGCCGGAGCCCCTGGTCATTAAGGCAATATATATATATGTATATATATTGACATATATACACATATATACGAACATATATATATACATACTTACATACATACACACATCCATGCATATGAACATACACACTTTCATGCACACGTACATATATATATAATAATTTTTATTTTATTATTTTTTTGTAGTTTTATTTTTATTATTTTTATTTATTTTTTAATATTTTTAACCTTATATGACTTATAATCAAAAATACCTAATCTAAAGACCCTAAAACTAACCACCTAACAGACAATTCACTAACCTATACTAAATCCTAAGAGACAAATAACTAGACCTACACTAAAAAAAAAAAAAAAAAAAAAAAAAAAAAGCCTCGACCAAGAGATCACCATCGACTGCAGATATGTAATGCCTTTCTACATGACATACCTGCACATTACATACCTGCACTCATCACCTGGTGACTGTCAGTCAAGGCACAACCTAATATAAGGGACATCAATATATGAAAGGGAACCAGACGAGTCAGGAACATTTCCATATATGTCAGCTGTCGGCCCTAATTAGAATAACTTAAGCAAGATAATATAATGTATTTACATAATTTGTACAAAAAGTGAAGAACCTCGCCCAACAGACCACCATCGACTGCAAGTGCCCAATACCTTCCTATATTGCACACTTGCACTCATCAGCTGGTTACTGTCAGGCGAGGAACTTGGCTTAATGTAGGGGACATCTATATTAGAAATAGATCAGTGGGAGAAGGAACTATTTAAAATATGTCAACTGTCAACCCTAATTAATATTACAATATATACATATTTACCGTTGATAAAAACCATAACCACACAGAAATGTACACTTAACTGTAAGGAGCAGAAATAACTGTATGCTCTGTCGGTCCGAAATGTGTTGGGAAGCAACATCGAACAATGAATGTGGAACTGAATGCCACCTTACAAGAACACTTGAGATGAAAGTATTTTTTCTTATTAGTAAACATAATTGTTCCATTTCGTCCCCTATAATTGTGAAACTCTTAAATTTTCGTCAAAGCATACAGCGTAATAACCTTACCAATTCAATTCATATTCTCTAGTTTGTTTTTGTATTTTTCTAGTTTGTTTTCTTATTATCATAACGTTCCTTAAGCCTTACCTACGTTTGTTTCCGGCATATTGGAAGAAACTTACTCATAATTAGGGTGCATGTTACATCAGCATTTAAACATATCGGCGAAAACATCTGAGATGAAGTGGCAGGCCGCCTGACTGTTTGAGATGGTAGAGGAGGGTCGTGGAAACATACCAGTGACCTTCGTTCCCTTCCCATAATTGTTCGCAGTTTTTTATAGCTCTCCCTAACCCAACATCCCTGACACCGGTACAGTAAAGCATTGTTCGAGGCTGACAGCTATGATGGGGTTAATGGAATGCATTATTGTTTGTATTAATTCTCTCTTTCACACATACAGTACACTTAAGAACGAACAAAAGAGTGAACAGTAAATGTAAGAGGAAGAAATAACAATGCTCTGTTGGTCCGAAATGTGTTGGGAGGCGCGATACCTAACGAAAAATGCAGAACTCAATGCTAACTTACGAGAACACATGAGTATTTTTTTTTTTTCTGATTAGCAGACATTCTTGTTTCATTTCGTTCCCTAAAACTAGGAAACCCATTACTTTTCGTCCAAGCATACAGCCTAAAGACCTCACCAATTCACTTCATATTCCTCCAGTTTGTTTTCTGTGTTTTTCTATTTTGAGGGTAGTAAATTACCTTCTCTTGCTGAAAGATTTTCTCTTTTATCACGTTCTTTAAGCCGTACCTACGATTGCTTCGGGCATAATGGATGAAACTCATCGTACACAAAAGTGGATTTAGTTTCCCAATTTCCCAACTGGAGCCCAGGTTAGGTCAGGTTAGGTTAAATTATTAAGTAGTTAAGCAAGGTTAGGCTACGTCAGGAGTAACAGTTGCCTCACCAAACTCCACCCTACCACCCTTGTGATCGAGTTGTGAGCAGGAGGTGTGGGTGGGGGCAGGGTGAGCAAGACTCTCTCTGGTTTATCCATGCCTCTCTCCCTAGAAACTGGATGCCTCCTGTTTAAACCGGAGCTATCGTACGGATAATTCTATGAATTACTATACCACTGAACCATTGGGTCACGGCCCGGATATACCGAAAGCTGGATAATCCGAGCCTGGATAATCGAGCTTCCACTGTACAAGAATTGTGACATTTCTTGTATATAATACAAGCTACATCATATATACATGAAAGTGGCAATAATTAAACCCTATAATCATCCGTCATAGTACCTCTCTCCAGGTCATAGCATTTTGAAAAAAGAAAGGCTTTCAGCTGTCTCTTAAAGGATTCAACAGTAGAGAGTTGTCTTATGGACAATGGCAATCTGTTATATAATCTAGGGGCTCTATATGCAATAGAACGATCAGAGAAAGATGACTGGTGAATGGCTCCTGGCTCATCAAGACGCAAGGAATCATCTTCACTGCGTAACATCACACCCGGGCGTGTCGATGGGAGTTTTAACAATTCAGCAAGATACTTCGGTTCACCAAACTTAAGAACCTTGAATGTAATAAGACACAGTTTAAATTCAATTCTAGCCTTTACTGGTAACCAATGCAACTCAATCAGAAACGGGGTAGTTGAGGTTCTCGGGGGCAGACCAAAGATAAGCAGTGCCGCAATATTCAACAAAGACTGAACTTTTGTTAGTATATTATTTGGAAAACCAACCCACAGTGAATTACAATAATCAACATGAGACAAGACCACTGCATGGACCAATGTTAGGAGGCACCGTCTATTCAGGAATTTTCTCACAGAGTACAGATTTCTGATATGCAAGTTACACCCTCTTACAACCTGATTAATATGTTCTTTGTAATTTAACTTAGCATTAAAATAAACACCCAGATTTCGAACAGAACTGACTGGATGCAGCTGTGACACGCCAATGTTCAAAGCCAGGGCATTGTCAGTGTCATCACCCCTTCTGTTTCCTCTGATGATGATCTCAGTTTTACCATCATTCAGCTTAAGTTTCCTCTTAGCCATCCAGATCTTAATATCAGACATTAGAGATTCAAACTTTGTCTTAGTATTGTTGATATCTGACATCTTAACATAGAGCTGGGTGTCATCAGCATAATAATGATAGGACACATCATGAGCATCAAGTAGAGACGATAAACTACTTGTGTAGATAGTAAATAGAATTGGACCCAAAACTGATCCTTGAGGGACTCCAAATAGAAGAGGAGCAGAATCAGAGCTAGCGTAATCAACAACCACTCTCTGAGATCTGTCCGACAGATACGACTTAAGGAGCAAAAGGGCACTATCGCGAACGCCATAAAAATACAGATCATCCAACAATAGTTTATGATCTACTGTATCAAAAGCTGCAGACAGGAACCAGCAACCTTTCTTCCTTGTAGTACCCTTTCAAGCACTTCACCCTCCAAACTTCCATCCTTACTCATCACACTCCCCAAGTACTTAAATGTACTCACATTTTCCATTCCCTCACCATCCAACCTCACTGTACATTCACTGCCCGCACCTCTCTCAAAGAACATCACTTTCCTTTTCCCTACATTCACCTTTAGATTCTGTTTCTCACACATTCTCCCAAACTCATCCACCAAGCCTTGCAGCTCCCCTTTGTCTTCACTTAACAACACAGTATCATCTGCAAACAACAGTACAGGGAGTTTCCAAACACTACCCTCTCTCACTAGGGTCACTCCAACATCCACTGCCCTACCTTGTATCTCTTTTATTACCCCATCCATGTACAGTTTGAACAACCATGGAGACATGACACATTCCTGTTTCAATCCAACCTTCAAAGAGAAAAATTCACTCAGTTCACCATCCACATGCACTGCAACCTTAGCACCATCATACATACTCTTCACAGCATTCAACAACTTCCCATTTACTCCATATATTCTTAATACTTTCAACAATCCTTGTCTATCCACCCTGTCATATGCTTTCTCCAAATCCATGAAGGCCGCACACAACTTCTTTCCCTTCTCCAGAAACTTTTCCACTAAAGATCTAAGAATGAATATCTGATCCACACAACCTCTTCCCTTCCTAAAGCCTCCTTGTTCTTCTCCAATTAATTCCTCTGTTATTTCCCTAAACACTTTTCCTATTACACTAAGAAGACAAAGGCCCTTATGATTACCACACACTTCTTTTTCCCCTTTTCCTTTGTACAAGGGAATAATTATACCTGACTTCCAATCCTCCAGAACTCTATCTTCCTCCCAGGTCAATCTGTACATCTTCCTCATCCATTCTACTACTATCTCTCCCCCATGCATCAGCATTTCACCACAAACTCCATCAATTCCTGGGGCTTTCCCCAATTTGACTTTCTTCAGTGCTTCCACAACTTCTATCCTACTGATTTCTTCCTGTCTTCTCATCTCCCTCCTTCTCCCAGCCATTCCCCAGCCACTTATACTTGCATTACGTCCATTCTCTATGTTCAGCAATTCCTTAAAGTGTTCTCTCCATCTACTCACTTTTTCTCCCTTCTCCACTGTGGAGTAGACTGTAGCACCAGTCGAGCAGGGCAGTACTCCCGAGGTGGATGGAAAGCTGATGACAGGGAGTGCTGGAGCTCCCGTTTCACCAGCCCTCAGGACTAGTTCCTGACCATCCCCCTTTGCTGAACTTTTTCAGTGTCTCAGTTACACAGAGAGTAGGCCAGCATGCTCTCCAGTACAAATTTCTCTATCTATCTTCACCAAACTACATGCACAGTACACACTACACTTCCTATTCAAAATTTACCAAAATGGCGTCAATTCACCCAGCCTCGGAGTCCCCAGGGGGGGGGACCATAAATGCCCCCGCCATCTGCCCCTCTCCCGGTGACGACTCGAGGTGCCTGGAACCACTGTCTGAATCTCTTCTTCTTCATTTCTGCAACATTCGCGGCCTTTCATCTAACTTTCGCTCTGTTGAGCACCACCTCTCCTCCTCTAAACCTCACCTTCTTTTTCTAACGGAGACTCAGCTGTCTGAGGCAACTGACAGCAAACCCTTTTCTGTATCCTCCTACTTTCTCTATACTCATTTCAAAGCCAAAGGTGGCTGTTGTGTATACATACGCAACGACTTATCTTGCTCTCGTGTTCCTGAACTTGATTCTTCTGAATTCTCCACTCTCTGGCTTCGGCTTTCCTGTCATTCTCTGACTAAATATATCTGTGCTGTTTACTTATCCCCTAATTCTACTGACTATCAAAAATTCTTCGACTATCTTACTTCTACGATGGAACACATTCTGTCCATTTCTCCTTTCTCTGAAATCTCCATTCTTGGAGATTTCAATGTTCACCACCACCTTTGGCTCTCCTCTCCTTTCACGGATCCACCTGGTGAACAAGCCTACATCTTTTCTATCCTTAATGACCTAGAGCAGCTTGTACAGCACCCTACCCGTATCCCTGACCGCCTTGGAGAGAGCTCCAACATACTTGACCTCTTCCTCACAACTAATCCTTCTGCTTACTCTGTTAATCTTTTCTCTCCGTTGGGCTCCTCCGATCACAACCTTATTACCTTAACCTGTCCTATCGCTCCAGTACGTCCTGCGGACCCTCCAGGGAAACGTCATCTCTGGCATTTTGGAGCTGCGGACTGGGAGGCCCTCAGGCAGTACTTCTTTGATTTTCCCTGGAATGATTATTGCTTCCATGGCCGTGAGCCATCTGAGTGTGCCTTGCGCATTACGGAGGTTATTCTCTCGGGCATGGAAGCATACATTCCTTTCTCATATCCTTTGACTAACGCAAGAAAGCCTTGGTTTAATCACGCTTGTTCTAATGCTGTCCGCAACAAGGAGAAGGCCTACAAAAGGTACGGAGCCAACCCACCCCTGAATCACATAATCTTTACATTTCTGCCCGGAATCGTGCTAAGTCTGTTCTTCGCTCTACTAAAAATAATTTCATCCATACTAAATGCTCTCAACTCTCCAACTCGAATTCTTCCCGCTCCTTCTGGCACCTTGCCAAAAATCTTTCTAACAACTTTACCTCATCATCCTTCCCTCCTCTTTTCTACTCTGATGGTTCTGTAGCTATTTCTTCTACTGATAAAGCAGTTCTCTTCGCACAGACTTTCTCCTCCAATTCCACCTTAGACGATTCCGGTGCTGTTCCTCCATCACTTTTCCCCTCTGACTTCCTCATGGCTGACATTAAAATTTCTTCAGTTGATGTATTTTCTGCCATTACTGGCCTCAGTACTAACAAGGCATATGGGCCTGATGGGGTCCCTCCTGTTGTTCTCAAAAACTGTGCTTCTGTGCTTACACCCTGCCTACGCAAACTATTTCGCCTTTGTCTGTCAACTTGTACCTTTCCTTCTTGCTGGAAGTTTGCTCTCATTCAGCCAGTCCCAAAGAAGGGTGACCACTCCCAACCCTCCAACTATCGTCTAATTGCTTTAACGTCCTGTATTTCAAAAGTTTTCGAGTCAATTCTTAATAAAAAAATTTTAAGGCATCTTTCCTATCACAACCTTCTTTCCGATCGTCAGTATGGGTTCCGTCTGGGACGCTCCACTGGCGATCTTCTCACCTACCTTTCAGACTCCTGGTCATCCTCCTTTCGGGACTTTGGCGAAAGCTTTGCCATTGCACTTGACATCTCAAAGGCTTTCGATCGAGTCTGGCATAAATCTTTAATTTCCAAACTGCCCTCCTACGGTTTCTATCCTTCTATCTGTACCTTCATCGCTAGCTTCCTTTCTGGTCGTTCTATAGCTGCTGTCGTAGACGGCCATCGTTCTTCTCCTAGATCTATCAACAGTGGTGTTCCTCAGGGCTCTGTCCTATCACCAACTCTCTTCCTTTTATTCATCAATGATCTTCTAAGCTGTACATCTAACCCTATCCACTCATACGCTGATGACTCCACCCTTCACCTTTCCATTCGGTTCCCGCAACGCCCATCTCAACAGTTACTTCAAGAAACAAGGGATGAGGCTATGGCACACCTAATGTCTGACTTGGCTCATATCTCTGACTGGGGTAAAAATAATATGGTTGTCTTTAATGCTTCTAAGACTCAGTTCTTACACCTATCAACCCGACAAAATCTTCCACAGGTATACCCACTAATGTTTAATAATATTCAGATTAATCCTGCATCATCCTTGAACATGCTTGGGGTTTCATTTACTCGGGACTTATCTTGGACAGATCATATTACATCTCTTGTAAAATCTGCTTCCAAGAGATTGGGTGTGCTAAGCCGACTCCGCTCTTTCTTTACCCCTGCACAATTGTTGACTCTATACAGGGGTTTTATCCGCCCCTGTGTGGAGTACAACTCTCATGTGTGGGGAGGCTCCCCACATACAGCTCTTCTCAATAGGGTGGAGTCAAAGGCTTTTCGTCTCATTAACTCTCCTCCTCTTACTGACTCCCTTCAACCTCTGTCTCTTCGCCGCACTGTTGCATCTTTATCTCTTTTCTATCGCTACTTTAATGGTCACTGCTCCTCTGAACTGTCTGCTTGCATTCCTCCACCTCTACGACGGGCGCGTAGCACCCGTCTGGCAGCAAACTCTCATCCCTTTTCTGTCCAACTCTCTAATGCAAGAGTTAACCGTTACTCCCAGTCTTTCATTCATGCAACAGGTCAGCTCTGGAACTGTCTCCCTCTGTCTGTATTTCCTCCTGCCTATGATCTCCAGTCTTTCAAACGCAGTGTGTCCAGGCATCTCAAAATGATCGGATCTTGAATTTGGCTCTCTATTGTATTTTGTTTTTCTCTTGGAGGGAACTGTTACTGCGGGCTCATGGCCTTTGGTTCCTTCTTCCTCGCATAAAAAAAAAAAAAAAAAAAAAAAATCTACTATTTTTATCTTTCACTCCCCTACTAATTTCACTGCCACCCTGTCTTACTCTCTTCACCTCTTTCCAGAACATTTTCTTGCAGTCCCTCCACTTTACTCTCAAATTCCTTCCAAATTCATCATCCACTCTTTTCTTACTCTCTCTTCCTACATATAACTCTCTCTTCCTACATATAACTCTCTCTTCTGTCTCTCAACTTCTTCCACGTCCCTATTTTTCATCCATTCATTATATGTTTTCTTCTTTTGTGCCACAGCCTGTCTCACCTCTTCATTCCACCATGCTGTTCCTTGCACCCCTTTCTGTCTTCTCTTCACCCCACACACCACCTCACATGCTGAACATATTTCTTCTGTGAATATCTTGCACACACCTTCCACGTCCCCCAACTGCTCCAATTCATATTTACCCAATCGTTCCTCCACTTCTCTATTATATTCTGCCTTTTTCTCATCCTCTTGTAACGTTTCCACTCTCCTTGCAACTACTCCTTCCTCCTGTCCTTCCCTTCTTCTATTTCTCCATCTTACTTGGATCTTGATTCTGGCCACCACCAAGTAGCGGTCAGAAAGTCCACTCCCCCAACCTCTAAAAGCTCTTGCATCCATTACACATCTTTGCATCCTTTCATCCACACACAAATAATCAATCATTGCCTTCCTTTCATTCAGTTCACCACCCACCCTTCTCATCACTTGCCATGTATACCTGTGGAACATTTTGTGCCTGAAGAGGGTATTGGCTATCATCAACCCCCTCCCGGCACAAATGTCCACTAACGCACTGCCATTCTCATCTATCTCAGCAGGCACACCCCACTCACCAACTATTCCATCCACTTTCACATTCCCTACTTTACCATTCATACCACCAATCAAAAACACTCTCTCATTCCTTCCAAACTTTTCCATGCACACTTCCACATTTGTTCAGAACTCTTCTCTCACTCTGCTTGCATGATCTTGCGTTGGCGCATACACACGCACAATCGCCCACATTTGTATTCCAACTTTCAATCTTACCCACACAATCCTTGAGCCAAGTGATCCATACTCTCTTATGTTCTTCTTCCATCTTTTACTCACAACAATACACACTCCTTCTTTTGCCCTTTCATTCTCACCTACTCCTGCACATATACTCCATCCATACTCCCATTCTCTCACATTCTCTCCTCTCCATTTAGTTTCAGTTACTCCATATACATCCACTTTTGCACCCTCAAGCACTTGGACAATCTCTCTCTCTTTCACCTCATCATTCACACTCCTTACATTCCACGTCGCAATCTGTACTATGACCTTTGTTTGGTCCTTGGTCGTCGTCTTTTGGTCAGTCCTTGTCCGAGGCTTCTTGTTCGTCTTTTTAGTTAGCTATTTGCCGGGGAGGGGCACTAACCTTCCGCCAACCTTTTTAGTCTCCTCATACGACAAGCAGGGATACTGTGTGCATTTTGCACTACTGCAAGATAGTGTAATCACGTGTGTTACATCTATGGGGTATGTTTAAGAGGAAGTTATGTTTCAAATGGAAACTGTTAGAGTGGCCCAAGATATACATAGTGACTGTTGTACATACTTGAGTGATATAGCCTACATACTGTATAAGAGTGTATATCAGATATCCAAGAAAAATCAGTAACTGGGAAGGTAAATTCCCCAAGCTCCCCGGTTAACTGGGATTGTATTGTACATAAAATCTTCTATCATTTCATCTTTCCCTATTTACCAGCATGTTAATAATCTCTTTACTATTAGCTGGCAGCCCAGCGTCATCCCCATATACCAGATTTGAAAAATTATTTATCTATCTATCAATGTTCTGCTGCTCTCAGGTGTCTGCCCTTTCCTCTCATCCATCCTTCTTTCCTTCCATCTTCTTCTTTCTTTCCTTCAGTCTTTCCTTGTCTTTCTGCCTACGGGTGACTTTACACTCCCTCTTCTGTCTTTCATACCTTCAGTCTTTCCTCTTCCTTCTGCCTGTGGGTGACTCTACACTGAGTGACAAGCCAAATGGTTTCCTGTACACCAGGAACCATTTAGTACGCTGGGTGGTAACCATATAACCAAATTTTGGCGCCTGGTGGTTTTGTGGGTAATTATTATGCTCCAATCGGATTGAGCCGGTGAAGGTTTATATCCAAGGGGTAGTTGGGGTTTATTGCTTACGTAATGCCACTCAGGGATGAGTGAGGTTGGTCACTCTCATCTTAAATGTCAGGACCAACTGCCTAGCCCCGGGCTCCTACGCTCTGCATGGGGCAACGTAGGATTGGATGATGGATAGATGGACTATATCTATCTATCTATCTATAGCCAGATGCCATAATCCCATAAGGGGTGGTCATTGTCTTTGAGTTTGTTATTGTACGGGGAGGGGCACTAACCCTTCGCCAACCCACTTACTGAAATGTAGGGAACACGTATGGGTTGGCTATACGGATACCACCCAGTGTTGTAAATGGTCTCCTGGCTTCCAGGAAACTATTAGGGTTGTCACTCAATGAAAAGCCACCTGAAAAGGAAAGAAAAATAATAAAAAATTCTGTCTTTCACCATTCATCATCAGCTTCACTACCTCTTTCCTCGCAAATGTTTTCTACTCTCTTATAACCCAATCCAGGTACCAACTGGGCACCTGCTGGGGCATCACACACCTACCTCATTCTAAAGATAACATGGGACCACTAACTACAACATCTCTCTCTATCCTCGCACAAGCATTGTCATTTAAATTTATACACAACAACATGATACATCCATTCATCATCCAATCCTTTATTACCACCTCAAGAGAATATGGCCCATGACTAGACCATTCAATTCAGACTTTAAGGCTAGGCAGTCATTAGCCGTTAAGTGGCATTATGTAAGCAAGTAACACAAACTATCATCGCATCCATATGTAGCTTGCCAGTATATGGTTACCATCCAATGTAATAAACTATATCTTGGAGTACCAGAAACCAATGGGCTAGTCACAAAGTGTAGCCACCTCAAGGTGGCAGTAAATTGAGTGAATAAACAGTTGATATCCCCTCATTTACAAGTATTTGTAAAATAAATATAAGCAAAAATTAATGCCATTATATTAGACAATAGTCGAGCACATCCAAACCAGTCACTAAGCATAATATTTAGTGGATCCATCGGCCTCAGCCTAACAGAACTTTTGCTACAAGGTCCCATTACTATAAGTTGCATTAAAACAAACCTGCTCTCCTGGGAGAACTTGAGCTAATTCATAAACAGCTGCAGCAAGACGATCCTCCTCATCAGGTTTCCAGGCCCCACGGTTACAGTGTTCATTAAGGAGGCGGCATCGATCTTTGACTGAGGCCGCTGACCTCCCTAGATGTGCTGCAATAGCTTGCCAGTTGTTGCCATGCTTCATTCTTAGCTCTCTCAACTTCCTGACCTCCTCTGTTGTGTACTTCCCCATATGGTTGTTGTCGTCATACAATCTGAATGAGTAGGATAGGAGTGCATCAATTTTAGGTCTTATTCACTTTTATTATTACCACAAGCACTATTTTCAAAAGTGCTTTCACTATCATATTCAACCTTACCCTATAAGGTCCATCTCTCTGTCATAAATGAACATCAAGCTCTTATAACCACTTTCATAGATTTAAACTTCATGACTTATTCTAATTTTCATACCAGATCTAGCATACTAAATTATTCATCGCTGATAAACCTTCTTTCTTTTAGTAGAACTTGTCACTTCAAAATTCTAACACTTACAAAGGTGGTCAGGGTCATATGGAAAGATGGAAGAAAATGCCACAAAACAGAAGTAGTGCAGTAAGTACATGGATTTAGAAATTATCTTGCTGACATTCCATGGCAGTCTTTCTTCTCTAGTGATGCCAATTCTACCCAGTCCCACATCTGCGACTTAATACTATAGTCACGGCGGGTGACTCTGAGGTTGTTATTATCGTGCCCTGGCAACCTATCATTCAAAAGTGTGTCTGATTTTGTGTATAATATGAGACATGTGATTCGTATATAATATGTTCGTGTATAATAATATTCATGTATAATATATTTGTGCATAATAATATGATTCTTGTACCTGTATACAGAAATATGATACAAAATCGGAGGCACTTTTGAATGGTCGGTTGCCAGGGTGTGATAATGACAACCTCAGACTCACGTGCCGTGACTATAGCTGGTATGGATTTATTCATATCAAGTCAACAGTTGACTAAAAGATCAAACTCTCCAAAATGATTTGGCAGCAACTGTACCACAGCAACGGCCCAAAAGTCATTAGCATATAACACTTACTTAAAATAAAAAACATTTGAATCACTCTCTCAATTTAAAATAACTAGAAACCATGCAAAAGCTGTAATAAACCTAGCTAAATCAAACTTGATTCAAAATCAAGCATCAACACTGCTTAACAACCCTGATGACAACAGAATATTCTGATCAACTCTCAATTCTTTCAACAATAACTTTAACAAGTCATCATCCATTCCCCCACTAAAATCTTCAGATGGCAGCATCACAAATGACCCTCATGGGAAAGCAGATATCTTTGTCATTACATCTGCCAGAAATTCTACCACAGAGGAAGTCAGCCAGAACGTCTCAGGACTAGAACTTGACTCTCCCGAATTGCTCCACTTAAAATACAGACAAGATCCGTAAAATTCATCCTAGACAACTTACCAACCAATAAAGTTCCAAGCCCATATGGAATTCCTCCAATTGTTTTGAAAGTGTTCCCCAGAACATGCCTCTGTTCTAGCTAAATTATTCAGACTATGCATACATACTTCTTCAATCCCTAAATCATGGAAAGAAGCCAATATCCATCCAGCTCCAAAGAAAGGAAGTTCCTCTGATCCCTCTAATTACAGACCAAAAGTTGTCACATCTCCTCTTCATAAAGTACTTGAAATTTTAATTAATAAGCACATACAGTAGTGAAACATTTTGAATCCAGCAACTTAATAAGTGATAGACAACATGGTTTTTGCCATGAAAGATCTACCATTGACATACTCAGTCTCCTGATACCATCCATCAATCAATCAGCCTACATAGAGAAACTCATACAGTAGCCCTTGACATTTCTAAAGCTTTTGACAAACTATGGCACCATTCCCTGCTGTCCAAACTCCCTTATTATGGACTAACGTCTTTTGTTCCTCTACTTTCTTCATATCTCAGTGACAGAAAAATGAGAGTAAAAGCAGATGATGTATATTCCAATTTCCACTCAATAAATGCTGGCATGCCACAGGGATCAGTTCTGGCGCCAACCCTGTTACTAGCTCATATTGATGATCTCTTATCTGCCACCCACAATCCCATCCATTCATATGCAGATGACCCAGCACTTCATAGTTCATTCACACTCAGACACCTATTTACAAAGTCTATTATCTCTAACTCTCAACGCAGTACTGCCATCTTCATAAATCAAGACTTATCTACGATCAATGAATGGGGACAAAACAACCTTGTCTCAGTTAATGCTAATAAAACCAAAGATATACTATTTACTAATAGATAGATACTGCCAAATTTGTATATTACCTTCAATGCTGCTAATATTCTCATCTCCTAAAGTATTGAAATTCTCGGCATCTCATTTAACAATGTCCTCAGCTGGACCTCTCTTGTTAGATCATTTGCTAAAACTCCCTAAAAGAAACTTGGATTATTGTACAGTGTCTGCAACTTCTTCACTGATGAGCAGTTAGCTATAATTTATAAGAGTCATGTGTGCTCTCAGCTTGAATACTGCTCACCCTTGTGGAAAAGATGTGGAGAGGTTGCATTAAAACAACTAGACAAAATTCAGAACAAAGCTGTTGGAATTATTAATAACCTTGCTATTATAAATAAACTACCTCCCCTACAAGAATGAAGAAATGTTGCCTCCCTTGCATTATTTTACAGATATTTTTATGGCAAATGCTCAGACGTAGTTGCGTCTATTGTGCCACCTCTCATGCCTTCCCTCGTGCTATGCGGGTATCTGGTAGCACTCATGACTGGAACGTCACTCAGCCATACTGCAGAACTTCTGCCTATAAGAATACTTTCATTCTCCAAACTGCATCTCTCTGGAACTCACTTCCCCAGAGTTGTTTCCCTCCAAATTTCAACATACAGCTGTTCAAGTCCAACTGTTACAGATACTTTGTGAATGGAGGACACTAGTAATCTGGTGTATGGATTATTTTTTTTTTAATTCATTTGTTTTTCTTTCCTCTGTTCTGTTATAAAATTAAAAAAAAAAAAAAAGAACCTGTCAGAACATAAATAATACCTGAATACTGTAATCTGATAAAAGTAAAGTACACTCAATCCTCGTAAATCGCGGCAATTTGGGTCTGGACCACTGCCATGATTTACAAATTCCGTGGTTTATAAATAATAACTCATAGGTGAAAAATGAATTTGGGTCTGGACTTTGGCCAACCACCCCCCCCAGCACCCTACCTACACCTATCTAGGCACCATCAAACACAAACATACAAATTTAGGAATATTCAGTGCATGTATTTAATAGAAATAAGCAATGTTAAGGGATCTCACCTTAATCCTATGACGATATTGCTTAAGTGAATGGAGTGGGGTGGTGTTGGGAAGAACTTAGAACATCTCAGCATGAGGTGCGGGTGCTCCCTCATGCTGTTCTCCCTTCTCCAGCTCCTCTGCCTCCCTCAGGAAGCCCTCAAAGTCTGCCTCAGAGATGACAGATGCTGCGTCATCCACGTCCTCAGTGTGTGAAGGGCCAGGCTGTGGTTCAGGCTCAGCTTCTGCCCTTACCCAGGCAAAACAGTGGGTGATGAGTTCCTGATGTTTCTCATTAACTCTGCGATTATGCAAGTCCTTGTAAAAACGCACAGCTTTTTCTAGGTAACCAATACTCTCACTACACCTTTCCTCATCACGTTCAATGGATTTCACAATCTCCTTGGCCAAGTCTATGTTAACAAGCAAATCACTGAGCTCCTTCATAGAAGGCTCGCCACATTCCTGCTCATTCACTTCACTCACTTCACGGTTGGTCTGCCTTTCCAAGTGCTCGTCGTCTTGTATAACGGCCTCCACGACAGCCTCAGCATCATCAACCTTCTCAGTAATCACGTCCATTATGTCACTAGCTGACACTTCACCACAGCCTGGCAGATTCCAAGCCAGTTGAACAACAGCCTGTACGTTGTCTTCTACACTCTGAGTTGGCGCGTCGTCACTCGTGAGGTTAGGCAGGAGAAAGCCCCAGGCACGTGCAATCGTTGCAACATTAAGCTTGCCCCAAGCCTCTAGTAGTGCATCAATAGAGTCCTTGATGTTAAATTTCCTCCAGAACTGGTACACAGACAACACCTCTCGACTTTTTCCAGGGCCAGGCTCAACAACACCCACCCCTGTCTCACTGTCGCTGCTGTCTGCCGTGAACTCTCTCAGCAGCTGCCGCTCTGGTGCATCATCGATGACAGCTAAGGTAAACTGGCGATAAAATAACTGGGTGTAAAACAGCTTCGTATTCGCTATTATCTCCTGGTCAAGTGGCTGGAGAAGAGAGGTGGTGCTGGGTGGGAGGAACATAACTTTGACGCTGGGGTGACATGAGGTTAGGGCTTGTGGGTGAGCGGGAGCGTTGTCCATGAGCAGCAACACTTTGAATGGCACATTAACATGCTTGCAATGAGCCTTCGCATCCTCAACAAATCTGTCAAACCAGTCCACGACTAAGCCTGTAGTAGCCCATGCCTTAGCCTGCTGACGCCAATACACCCCTGACTGATCCATGTCTTCGAGGTTGCGGAAGACGCGGGGTTTTCTTGTCTTATTAATTACAAAAGGCTTCATCTTGAATGTTCCCTTGGCATTGGTACAAAAAATGACAGTGTAGCGCCCCTTGTCGAGCTTCCTTCCCCAGGCCTTTCAGTGTTGACGTGGGATGTATGTGGTGCTAGGCAGCTTTTTCCACTGGAGCCCAGTCTCGTCCATGTTGAAAACAGTTTCTGCTGTATAACCCCCCTCCTCCAAAACTGCCTGGAGGACGGTTGAAAAGTCCTCTACCGCGGCCACGTCAGCAGACGCTCTCTCTCCAGTCATGTGCACGTTTTTCAGGTGCTTCCTTTTCAGTAAGTTAGCCAACCACCCATGGCTAGCATGGAAGGGCTTAGGGGGGTTGATACCAAGCCGTTGACTTGCCAGTTTGTGAAAACTCTTAGCCTTCTCCCTGATGACTGAGCCTTCGACCGGAATATTCTTCCTTGCCTGCCTCAGAACGAACATCTCCAGACATCTTTCTGTCCAAATTACTGCCTCGTCTCTGCACCGTACCCAGCCGTCAATGAGCCCAGTCCCGTAAGCTTTGACGCACTTCTTCACTTTCTCCCTGTTTTTGTAGATCGTCCTTATGGTCGACTCGTTCTTCCCTAACTCTTTCGCCAGCCTTGAAAACTTCTCTCCCTTCTCAACACAATGAATGAGCTCCAAATGTTGACTCTACGACAACGGTGGCAGCTTCTTGACACCATGTTGCTTAGAGCGCTTCATCGGGGGTTCGGGAGGGGCCATGAAAGGTAGGAGGCGGGGTGGAAGGTGCACAAAAAAAGGCAGGTAGCTCTCGTACTCCACGGCGATGGTCTGTAGTGTGCGGACTGGCGGGAAGAACAACAACAACGTGGCGGCATTAGTATGAACACTTGCCACCATGGATGCGTAGTGATTGGTTGTTGGGTTGCGATTTTCAATTTGAATGCCGCGGTTTATGATTCTCCTCGGAAAAGGCCAACTTGGGTGCCTAGGTCTGCGATTTTCTTGACTTAACAGTGTTTTAAGGGTGCTGACAGTCTGACAGCCACTTAGCTGTGATTTATGAATCCATGATTTATGAACAAGCGCTTTTCGAGGATTGACTGTACAGTATTTCAGTACGATGGACTGAAGATAAGCAGTATCATATGTGATCAGTGCTACTGAATATCTGACGTTCTTGTCAGTTTTGTGTTCTGCATTAGCAAATGGCATTATATCATCATCCTTTTCTTTCACTGAACCACCTGGTGAACAAGCCAACATCTTTTCTATCCTTAATTACCTAGAGCAGCATGTACAGCATCCTACCCGTATCCCTGACCACCCTGGAGAGAGTTCCAACATGATATTTTCCTTACCACTAATCCTTCTGCTTACATGATTAATCATTTCTCTCCATTGGGCTCTTCCAGTCACAACCTTATCACCTTAACCTGTCCTATCACTCCAGTAAGGCCTGAGGACCCTCCCCAAAAGAGTTGGTTGTGGCACTTTGGAGCTGCTGAATGGGAGACCCTCAGGCAGTACTTCTTTTATTTTTCCTCGAATGATTATTGTTTCCATGGCCAGAAGTCATCTGAGTGTGCCTTGCACATTTCAGAAGAATTCTCTCAGGAATGGAAGCACACATTCCTTTCTCATATCCTATGACTAATGCAAAAAAAAACTTGGTTTAATTACACTTGTCCAAATGCTGGCCACAACATGGAGAAGGACTACAAAAGGTACCAGAGCAAATCCACCCCTGAATCTCATCTCTTTTATGTTTCTGTCTGGAATCGAGCTAAGTCTGTTCTTCGCTCTGCTGAAAATAATTTCATTTGTACTAAATGCTATGAACTCTCGAACTTGAATTCTTCCTGCTCCTAATGGCACCTTTCCAAAAACCTTTCAAACAACTACACTCAACCCCCTGCTATCGTGCGTTCAGCTATCGCGTTTATCTGCTATAGCGCACACATCAAATGCACAACCATACATGCTATCAAGCACCCCAAGACCGCTATCATGCGTCGAGTTTGAAGACAGGCTAAGCGAAACTTATTCACACGGCACTTCATACGAGGGTTGCCGAGGATACGATGGTTAATCGGAACAGTAACGTGGTAAAATTGCCGACGATGCCACGGGCATTTGGAATGCATCTGAACGGATTCCTGCCAAGGATAAGACGGGCAAAACAGCGTGAACAAAACTCATTCGACTTGAAAGAATATATCATACTACAGCATTGAAATTTAGCCTAACACTGAATACTTATTAATACTGTATTTTAGAATAAATATCAATCGTTTTGAAACCCTCATAAAGAGTTAATATTTCCTATGCCGAGAAAACTGTGATGTCGATAAAGTAATAACTTGTTTACAACTGAGACAGGGCTCTGGCAACAGTATGAGGAACGTGTGTGATAGCGTGCAAGTTTTGTTTCACTTAAATCTTCCTCAGCCGTTCCTGATACGATGTACCGCGTGATACCCCCTTTCGCTGTGGACACTAAGAAATCATGGAGACAGCTAATGAGATCTGGCGGCAATCAAGCCACTCCCAAGCCTCGGAACCCATCAAACCACCCAAGCCTTAATCCTTATAAAAGTTTGATGGCCTTTATGTTGCTTATTTATTCATTATACTGTTATTATTAATATAATAATGCTTTATTTCATGTTGGAGGAGAGATTGGTAGGAAATCGCAGGCATAAAGTGGTTAAAAGTTAGAAAAATGGGCCACAGAAAAACCAATTAGAAATTTTCCCATTGATTGTTCAGTTCAGCTATTGCGTATTGAGCTATCATGCGCGTTTGCTGTGACCAACTAGGCGCGATAGCAGGGGGTTGAGTGTATACCTCATCATCCTTCCCTCCTCTTTTTCACGCTGATGGCACTGTAGCTATTTCTTCTACTGATAAAGCAGAATTCTTCGCTCAGACTTTCTCCTCCTGTCCCACCTTAGATGATTCCGATGTTGTTCCTCCATCACTCCCCCCCCCCCCAAGTTGCTCATGGCTGACATTAAAATTCCTTCAACTGACATAATTTCTGCCATCACTGACCTCAATACTAACAAGGTACATGGGCCTGAAGGGGTCCTTCCTGTTGTCCTGAAGAACTGTGCATCTGTGCTTACACCCTGCCTAGGTAAACTCTTTGGTCTTTGTCTGCCAACTTGTACCTTTCCTCTTTGCTAGAACTTTGCTCTCATTCAGCCTGTCTCAAAGATGGGTGACCATTCCCAACCCTCTAACTATTGCCCAACTGCTTTAACATCCTGTGTTTCAAAAGTGTTTGAGTCTATTCTAAAAAAAAATGTCAATCATCTTTCCTATCACAACCTTCTTTCTGATCATCAGTATGGGTTCTGCCAGGGCTGCTCCGTTGGCGATCTTCTCACCTACCGTTCAGACTCCTGGTCATCCTCCTTTCAGGACTTTGGCAAAAGCTTTGCCACTGCACTTGACATCAAAAAGGCTTTTGATCGGGTCTGGCAAAAATCTTTTATTTCCAAATTGCCTTCTTAAGGTTTCTATCCTTCTATCTGTGCCTTCAACTCTAGCTTCCTTTCTGGTCATTCTATGGCCGCTGTTGCAGAGGCCACCGTTCTCCTCCTAGAGCTATCAATAGTGGTCTTCCTCAGGTCTCTGAGTTGGGAGCATGGCAGTGAAATGACGGGGGACAGGGCGACGTGGAGGCGATTTGTTTGTGGCCACCCCAAACGGGATTGAGGCGTCTGTCAATAGATAGATAGATAGACAGACCTTCTAAGCTGTACATATAACCCTATCAACTCATATGCTAATGACTTCACCCTTCATCTTTCCATTCGCTTCCCACGGTGTCCATCTCGGCAGTTACTTCAACAAATAAGGGATGAGGCTATGGCACACCTAATGTCTGACTTGGCTCATATCTCTGAGGTAAAAGTAATCTTGTTTTTAATGCACCAAAAATTCAGTTCTTACATCTATCATCCTGACAAAATTTTCTGCAGCTCAATCCTGCATCATCTTTAAACATACTTGGGGTTTCATTATCTTGGGACTTTTCTTGGAAAGATGATATTACCTCTCTTGTAAAATCTGCTTCCAAGAGATTAGGTGTGCTGAGCTGACTCCATGACTTTTTTACCCCTGCACGACTGTTGACTTTATGCATGGGTTTTATTTGCCCATTTAGAGTACAACTCTTACATTTGGGGGGGCTCCCCACATACAGCTCTTCTCAACAAGGTGGAGTCAAAGGCTTTTCATCTCATTAACTCTCCTCCTCTTACTGGCTTCCTTCAACCCTCTATCACCTCACTGCACTGTTGCATCCTTTTCTCTTTTCTATTGCTACTTCAATGGTCACTGCTCCTCTGAACTGTCTGCTTGCATCCCTCCACCATTAAGGTGGGCACGTAGCACCCTTCTACTCGTAGCAACAAATTCTCATCCCTATTCTGTTCAACTCTGTAGTGCAAGAGTTAACTGTTACTCCTAGTCCTTGATGTATACAACAGGTCAGCTCTGGAACTGTCTCCTTCTGTCTATATTTCCTATTGTCCATGATCTCCAGTTTTTTAACTTTAGTGGAAAAGTTTCTAGAGAAGGGAAAGAGGTTGTATGCGGCTTTCATGGATTTGGAGAAAGCATATGACAGGGTGGATAGACAAGGATTGTGGAAAGTGTTAAGAATATATGGAGTAGATGGGAAGTTGTTGAATGCTGTGAAGAGTATGTATGATGGTGCGAAGGCTGCAGTGCGTGTGGATGGTGTACTAAGTGAATTTTTCTCTTTGAAAGTTGGGTTGAAACAGGGATGTGTCATGTCTCCATGGTTGTTCAATCGGTACATGGATGGGGTAATAAAAGAGGTACAAGGTAGGGTAGTGGATGCTGGAGTGGCCCTGGTGAGAGAGGATAGTGTTTGGAAACTCCCTGTACTGTTGTTTGCAGATGATATTGTGTTGTTGAGTGAAGACGAAGGGGAGCTGCAAGGCTTGGTGGATGAGTTTGGGAGAGTGTGTAAGAAACGGAATCTAAAGGTGAATGTAGGGAAGAGTAAAGTGATGGTCTTTGAGAGAGGTGAAGTCAGTGAATGTACTGCAAGGTTGGATGGTGAGGAATTGGAAAATGTGAGTACGTTTAAGTACTTCGGTAGTGCGATGAGTAAGGATGGAGGTTTGGAGGGTGAAGTGCTTGAAAGGGTACAGCAGGGAAGAAAGGTTGCTGGTACTTTGAAAGCAGTGATAAGAAACAGGGAAGTGAGCATGGAAGTGAAAAAGTTACTACATGACAGTATTGTGATACCAACTCTAACGTACGGAAGTGAAGCTTGGACGTTGTTGGAAGGACACAAGTCAAGAGTGAGAGCAGTGGAAATGAGTTATTTAAGAGGAGCCTGTAGAGTCACATGGAGTGACAGGCTGACGAATGAGGATATAAAGGAGCGTTGTGGTGATGATGTGGATGTGATACGAAGCGTTACGAGGAACACACTGAGGTGGTTTGGCCATGTGGAGAGGATGGAGGGTGAAAGACTGACGAAGAGAGTGTAAGTGAGTGAGGTGGAGGGGGGAAGAGGGAGGGGGAGGCCGAGGATGAGATGGAGGGCTGGGGTGGAGAGGTATATGAGAGAGGGGGGGGGTGTGAGTTGGGAGCAGGGCAGTGAAATGGCGGGGGACAGGGCGACTTGGAGGAGATTTGTTTGTGGCCACCCCAAGCGGGATTGAGGCGTCTGGCAATAGATAGATAGATAGTGTCCTGGCATCACGAAATAAAATGAATGGATCTTGAATTTGGCTCTCTGCTGTCTTGTTTCTATTTTTTCTTGGAGGGAACAGTTTGCAGGCACCTGACCATTGGTTCCTTCTTCCTTAAAAAAAAAAAAAAAATCATTGTAGACCTTACCTGCACCAAATGAAGGGGTGAGTTAAGATCTATCTATCTATCTATCTATTGCCAGACGCCTCAATCCCGTTTGGGGTGGCCACAAACAAATCGCCTCCAAGTCGCCCTGTCCCCCGCCATTTCACTACCCTGCTCCCAACTCACACCCCCCTCCCTCATATACCTCTCCACCCCATCCCTCCATCTCATCCTCGGTCTCCCCCTCCCCCTTCCACCCTCCACCTCACTCACATACACTCTCTTCGTCAGTCTTTCACCCTCCATCCTCTCCACATGGCCAAACCACCTCAGTGTGTTCCTCACAACGCTTCCTATCACATCCACATCAACACCACAACGCTCCTTTATATCCTCATTCGTCAGCCTGTCTCTCCACGTGACTCCACAAGCTCCTCTTAAATAACTCATTTCCACTGCTCTCACTCTTGACTTGTGTCCTTCCAACAACGTCCAAGCTTCACTTCCGTACGTTAGAGTTGGTATCACAATACTGTCATGTAGTAACTTTTTTACTTCCATGCTCACTTCCCTGTTTCTTATCACTGCTTTCAAGGAACCAGCAACCTTTCTTCCCTGCTGTACCCTTTCAAGCACTTCACCCTCCAAACCTCCACCCTTACTCATCACACTACCCAAATACTTAAACGCACTCACATTTTCCAATTCCTCACCATCCAACCTCGCTATACATTCACTGACTTCACCTCTCTCAAAGACCATCACTTTACTCTTCCCTACATTCACCTTTAGGTTCCGTTTCTTACACACTCTCTCAAACTCATCCACCAAGCCTTGCAGCTCCCCTTCATCTTCACTCAACAACACAGTATCATCTGCAAACAACAGTACAGGGAGTTTCCAAACACTATCCTCTCTCACCAGGGCCACTCCAACATCCACTACCCTACCTTGTACCTCTTTTATTACCCCATCCATGTACAGATTGAACAACCATGGAGACATGACACATCCCTGTTTCAAACCAACTTTCAAAGAGAAAAATTCACTTAGTTCACCATCCACACGCACTGCAGCCTTAGCACCATCATACATACTCTTCACAGCATTCAACAACTTCCCATCTACTCCATATATTCTTAACACTTTCCACAATCCTTGTCTATCCACCCTGTCATATGCTTTCTCCAAATCCATGAAAGCCGCATACAACTTCTTTCCCTTCTCTAGAAACTTTTCCACTAAAGATCTAAGAATGAATATCTGATCTACACAACCTCTTCCCTTCCTAAAGCCTCCCTGTTCTTCTCCAACTAATTTCTCTGTTCTTTCTCTAACTCTGTCTATAAGTATCCTACCATACACTTTTCCTATTATACTAAGAAGACAAATGCCCCTATGATTACCACACACTTCTTTTTCCCCTTTTCCTTTGTACAAGGGAATAATTATACCTGACTTCCAATCCTCCGGGACTCTACCTTCCTCCCAGGCCAATCTGCACATCTTCCACATCCATTCTACTACTATCTCTCCCCCATGCTTCAGCATCTCACCACACACTCCATCAATTCCTGGGGCTTTCCCCGATTTAACTTTCTTCATTGCTTCCACAACCTCTATCCTACTGATTTCTACCTGTCTTCTCACCTCCCTCCTTCTCCCAGCCATTCCCCAGCCACTTATACTCGCATTACTTCCATCCTCTACGTTCAACAATTCCTTAAAGTGTTCTCTCCATCTGCTCACTTTTTCTCCCTTCTCCACTAGTAATCTACCATGTTTATCTTTCACTCCCCTGCTAACTTCACTTCCACCCTGTCTTACTCTTTTCACTTCTCTCCAGAACATTTTCTTACAGTCCCTCCACTTTACACTCAAATTCCTTCCAAATTCCTCATCCACTCTCTTCTTACTCTCTCTTACTAATCTTTTCACCTCTCTCTTCCTTTCCACATATAACTCTCTCTTCTGCCTCTCAACTTCTTCCACGCCCCTATTTCTCATCCATTCATTGTATGCTTTCTTCTTTTGTGCCACAGCCTGTTTCACCTCTTCAGTCCACCACGCTGTTCCTTGCACCCCCTCCGTCTTCTCTTCCTTCCACACACCACATCACATGCTGCACATATTTCTTCTGTAAATATCTTACACACACCTTCCACGTCTCCCATCTGCTCCAATTCATATTTGCCCAATCGTTCCTCCACTTCTCTCTTATACTCTGCCTTTTTCTCATCCTCTTGTAACCTTTCCACTCTCCTTGCAACTACTCCTTCCTCTTGTCTTTCCCTTCTTCTATTCCTCCATCTTACTTGCATCCTAATTCTGGCCACCACCAAGTAGTGGTCAGAAAGGCCACTCCCCCAACCTCTATAAACTCTTGCATCCAATATACATCTTCGCATCCTTTCATCCACACACACATAATCAATCATTGCCTTCCTTTCATTCAGTTCACCACCCACCCTTCTCATCACTCGCCATGTATACCTGTGGATCATTTTATGCCTGAAGAGGGTATTGGCTATTACCAACCCCTCCCAGCACAGATGTCCACTAACGCACTCCCATTCTCATCTATCTCAGCAGGCACACCCCACTCACCAACTATTCCATCCACCTTCACATTACCAACTTTACCATTCATATCACCGATCAAAAACACTCTCTCATTCCTTCCAAACTTTTCCATGCACACTTCCACATTTGTCCAGAACTCTTCTCTCACTCTTCTAGCACGATCTTGCGTTGGCGCATACACACACACAATCGCCCACATTTGTATTCCAACTTTCAACTTTACCCAC
This sequence comes from Coenobita brevimanus, assembly GCF_032717465.1. Lineage (NCBI taxonomy): Eukaryota > Metazoa > Arthropoda > Malacostraca > Decapoda > Coenobitidae > Coenobita > Coenobita brevimanus. The sequence continues at coordinate 37,209,355 of NC_137003.1, read as the reverse complement.
ACAATCCTTGACCCAACTGATCCATACTGTCTTATGCTCTTCTTCCATCTTTTACTCACAACTATACACACTCCTTCCTTTGCCCTCTCATTCTCATCTACTCCTGCACATATACCCCATCCATACTCCCATTCTCTCACACTTTCTCCTCTCCATTTTGTTTCAGTTATTCCACATACATCCACTTTCGCATCCTCAAGCACCTGGACAATCTCTCTCTCTTTCACCTCATCATTCGCTCCTCTTACATTCCATGTACACATTACCAAGTCCTTTGTCCGGTCCTGGGTCGTCAACGTTTGGTCAGTCCTTGTCCGAGGCTTCTTGTTTGTTTTTTTAGTTAGTTGTTTTCCGGGGAGGGGCACTAACCCTCCGCCAACCCTTTTAGTCGCCTTTTACGACAAGCAGGGATACTGGGGGAGTATTCTTGAAAACCCCCCTACCCCCAGGGAAAGAGGACATACAAAGTTGGGAGAACTATCAACAGCATCCCCAATGGGCCATAAAATCATTTACACATCATTGGGCCCCCAGAATCATGGCTTTATCTCACATACCTGACCCTCAGCAATTTTTTCTTTCTGTATTTTCTTTATAGATGGATGTCACATATACCTGCCAGACAGTCATTCCATCAACTAAAAAAATAAGTAAAAAAAAAAGGGGGGGAGGGATGTCAATTGCTTGTGTATTCCTCTGTACATAATTCATCCAACAAACTTGATCCTTTATTAGTTCCTTAGGCTTATTGACCTCTGCACCTTGATTTCTCACATGTCCACTAACCATGTCAGTCCACGTCTTTCTTGGCCTACAACGTTTTCTTGCTCCTCCAAACTCAGACTCACGCATGCATACAAGTATGTTTCACCATCCCGTCTATGGCATAGCCATTATCTCCACTTCACTATACCATCTGAACACTTTCTTCAACCAAATTATCTACATAATTCCTTACTTCATTTTTCTCACAAATTACTTTTTTCTTATTCTCTCCGATCTATGCATACCAAACACATTCCTATACGTCCACTTGCACAACTCTGATTCATGAATTCTCGCACTCATGCCATACCAGTTCCACACTAGTATGGTAATATGGGCACTAAAATACATTCATGGAATCCTCTTCCAGCCTCCACAGACACCTCTGCTTTGTACCAAGGACTTCACAGCAATGGCCACCAATTTCCCCTTGGCCAATCTATTCTTTGCTTTCTTCATAAACTTATTTCTCTTTTGATCCTCACTCCAACCACTTTTTTCCTACTTATGGATGGGGTGAGGTAGGGCTGAAAGTGCAAGAAAACTGGATAGAGGGAAAACTCATCAACAGCATGCCCAATTAAATGGACCACACTCTTATTCACTAACCACTGAAGCCCCTGGGAATCATTGTTCTACCTCACACGGATAACTTTCCACATCTATGTGCTTCATATTACTTATCAGCCATCGTCAGTTCAATGACTATCTCGTCACTGGGTAGATCTGTCTGTTAGAGTCAAGGCTCTAGAGTGAGGTCATGGACACCCAATTTCATCCGTCATGTTTGTTCACAACTTCATTGCACTGTTCAAACTATAATTTTTATTACTGAGTATTCCCTTTTAAAGATCATTGTCACTCTCATACTTAAAAACATTCTGTCAGGTCATCATTCTGTAAGTAATTTTCAAATACATCCTCATTACCTTAATGTACAGCCACACCAAAAAGTATCAAGCAGGTACGGTACGATTATATCTGAAATGATAATTATAGCTCATGAATTCTTGGTAAGATTTATTTGTAACCACTTTGCTATACATATAATAACAATAGGGACTGGGAAAATGTCACAAACATGCAATATATTGCATCCTTGAGAGAGCAAGTTTATCAGCATGGGGAAAAAATTGTTGTTCCGTGACCAGCATCATCATCCGGTGACTCAAATTGCTTCGCGTCAAGTGTGCACCGATACTTTTTGGTGTGAGTGTACCTCGTGATCAGTGATGCCATATGCAGTGTGGGGAAAAAAATCACTTTCCTCTTTCGGTATATAGTGTGCTGGTAATGTTTACACAGAATATGAAAAGGTGATATGACTCCTCAGAATAAAATCACTGGACTATGAAGCAAAATGATACTTGGATGTGATAGATCACTGGAATAAAGTAGTAACAGTAATTTATTGTAAATGAATGGCACCATATAAAAATCTGAAACCTCTGTGGTAGCATCTGGTACAGAAAATGACCAATACAACTCATCACCAATGAATGTTTATACTTGCAATACTCACCTAATGACCCGTCGATAGACAGAGAACAGCGGTCGATTGAGTCCCCTAGCAATGACTCTGTAGAACCCACTACGTTCCTCTTTTGACATCTTGAAAATAAGCTCAGCTGGATCATCCAGGCCTCGCTGTGCACAGTATTCACGTATGTTGTGCTTGAGCAGCTCCGTCTCTTCACGTGACCACATGCCTTGACGCCATGCATGTCCCCGCCACCGCAGCATTTCCTTATCCTCACGGGATGTGAACCAGCTCTGATTGATGTTTCCACTTCCCACCTGCAGATCACAAATATATGTCCAAACAAACTTGGAATAATTAACCTAATTCTACACCCTACTGATGATAAGCAAATACTGCAGTAAGAGTAAGCCCTGAAACATGGGTCAAAATTATGTTCACGATACAGTAATACTTTCAAATTTCGCAAGAGTTAGGTTCCCCCAAACCCTGTGAATACCTACATCCATGAATACTCCTCATGGATTTGGCATACACTATAGAGGTTTTCCACACTTGTGTATGCTATTGCTCCATAGATTACTGGTAGTCGTCAGTAGGCTTTCTCCTCCACTGTTACTGCTTTTGATGATGATAGCAAAAGTAATATGTCCCTCACCTTCCCCCTGAGCTACTTCCCCAGTGGTATCAGACACAGCAGGGGATGGGTTGTGGTGGATCATCCTCAAAGTCAGAATCAGATGTGGTGGGGGAGGCAGAGGGTGGCAGAATTTAAGGGGTCAGAGGGCCCAGGCTGGGAGCTATTGGGGCTGGAGGTTGAGGGGTGGAGGCCTGGGACATGTGCAGGGTGAGGAGGGGTGGAGGAGGATGTTCTTATTCTTGAAAAGAACACCACAGTGATGGGAGGCTGTGAATGCTGTCACTTTAAATCTTTCTGGATCTCATGAAAAGGCCTCACTAATTCATTGATTTTATTCTTCACTGTTGGTGACCTTTCAAGTGAAGGGTTCTCATCAACTAGAAAAGCTGTAAATGCCTTCTGCCTTCACACAGCCTCCCTAATATTTTCTAGATACCATGTCTTTGGTTCTTCCCCTTCTTTGTCATTTTCATGTTCAGTCCTGAACTTCAACCAGCTCCTTCAGCTTATCAGTAGTGATCTCTCCAGCATGGCCCAGCAGCTCCAATCTCCGAAGCCAGAGGTCTGAAAAACCTTCACTCCTGACTTCATGGACCAACTTCATGATGTGGTGAATTTCAGGCTCCTATTGTGGGAAAACCAGTGAAATAATGCACAGTTTCTGGCCACAGCTTTTTCCAGCATGAATTCACACACTTTGTAGCAAGCTCACGCTGGCACTCCGTGACATATATTACACAGCCCAATATGCTAAACTGGTTCCACAGTTCTCTAACTCAACTGTCACTGCTCTTATCCACTTCCTGACAAATCCTCTGGGATATGTGTCGTGAACACCACATTTAGCCTTAAACATCACAATCACACCATGACAATATGGTTGATTGAGGGAGGTTGTGTTACTCAGCAAGAGCACCTCAATGTTAGGATGTGCCAAGGCTCAGGGTGGTCAGGGCAACTGTCAATATTAAGATGTTAAATTCAATGCCCATGTCCCTAAGATTATTTAAACCTTATGCACACGATAACTTTGAAACCAGTCACAATATACTGCAGCAGTCATCCAGGCTTTTTTTGCTGTGGTGACAGAAAACAGGGAGGAAGAAGGTGTTGACCCTCATGCAGTGCATGAGGTCACTTGGCCTACAGCATTTCCACGCACAATACCCATTCCTTCAGCAACTTGAAACCCGGTGGATTCTTTTCCTCTCTGGATATGCTGGTTCAAGTAGGCAATTTTTCCACCACAACCCTGTCTCGTATCCATTAATAACCCGCTCTGATCTAATGTCCTCACTGCATAGTGGTCAAATGAAGCTGATTCCCTAGATGCAAAGAGTAGGGAGGGCATACCTATCTATCTATCTACAGTACTGTATACATCTATTGCCCCATGCCTTAATCCCATAAGGGGTGGCCACAAACAAATCGCTTCCATGTCGTCCTGTCCCCCCCCCCCCCATTTCACTGCCCTGCTCCAAGCTCACATCCCCTTCTCTCATATGACTCTCCACTCCATCCCTCCATCTCATCCTTGGCCTCCCCCTCCCTTCCCCCCCCTCCACCTCACTCACAAACACTCTCCTCATCAATCTCTCCCTTTCCATCCTCTCCACATAGCAATACCACCTAACTGTGTTTCTCCTAACACTTCCTATCACATCCACACCACAACACTCCTTCACTTCCTCATCTGCCAGTCTGTCTCTCCATGTGACTCCATATGCTCCTCTCAAATAACTCATTTCCACTACTCTGACTCTTGACTTCTCCACCATGGTCAAAGCTTCACTTCCATACATTAGAGCTGGTATCACAATACTGTCATGCAGTAACTTTTTCACTTCCATGCTCACTTCCCTGCTTCTTATCACCACTTTCAAAGAACCAGAAACCTTTCTTCCTTGTTGTACCCTTTCAAGCACTTCACCCTCTAAACTTCCATCCTTACTCATCACACTGCCCAAGTACTTAAATGCATTCACATTTTCAAATTTCCTTATCATCCAACCTCACTGCACATTCACTGACTTCACTTCTCTCGAAAACCATAACTTTACTATTCCCTACATTCACCTTTAGATTCTGTTTCTAACACACTCTCCCAAACTCATTCACCAAGCCTTGCAGCTCCCCTTTGTCTTCACTTAACAACACAGTGTCATCTGCAAACAACAGTGCAGGTAGTTTCCACACACTGCCCTCTCTCATTAGGGCCACTCCAACATCCACTGCCCTACCTTGTATCTCTTATAACCCCATCTATATACAGATTGAACAACCATGGAGACATGACACATCCCTGTTTCAATCCTACCTTCAAATAGAAAAATTCACTCAGTTTACTGTCCACAAACACTGCAGTCTTAGCACTGTCATACATAATATTCACAGCATTCAGGAACTTCCCATTTACTTCATATATTCTTAATACATTCCACAATCATCTATCCACCCTGGCATATGCTTTCTCCAAATCTATGAAGGCCACATACAGCTTTCTTCCCTTCTCTAGATACTTTCCCACTAAAGACCTAAGAATGAATATCTGATCTACACAACCTCTTCCCTTCCTAAAACCTCCCTGTTCTTCTCCAACTAATTCCTCTGTTATTTTCATAACTCTGTCAATAAGTATCCTACTATATACGTTTCCTGTTACACTAAGAAAGACATGCCCCTATGATTACCACACACTTCTTTTTCCCCTTTTCCTTTGTACTGGGGAATAATTATACCTGACTTCCAATCCTCCGAACTTTACCTTCCTCCCAGGCCAAACTACACATTTTCCACATCCATTCTACTACTATCTCTCCCTTATGCTTCAGCATTTCACCACACACTCCATCAATTCCTGGGGCTTTCCCCATTTTGACTTACTTCAATCCTTCCATAACGTCCATCCTACTGATTTCTTCCTTTCTTCTCACATCTCTCCATCTCCCAGCCATTCCCCAGCCACTTACCCTCACATTACTTACATTCTCTATGTTTAACAATTCCTTAAAGTGTTTTCTCTCTATTTGCTCACTTTTTGTCCCTTCTCCACTTTTATCTTTCACTTCTTGTGTAACTTCTTTAACACACTGTCTAACCCTCTTTACCTCTTTCCAGAACACTTCCTTACATTCCCTCCACTTTATACTCAAATTCCTCCCAAATTCCTCATCCAATCTCTTCTTACTCTCTCTTACTAATCTTTTCACTTCTCTCTTCCTCTCTACATATAACTCTCTCTTCTGTCTCTCAACTTCCTCCAAACCCCTGTTTCTCATCCACTCACTACACTCGACCCTCCATTTCCTGTACCCCAATTTCCCAGATTTCGGATTTCATAGACATGGGCTGAGGCTGGCCAATATTATCAAATGCCTGACACATGCCTGTACAAGTCTGGGATTCTCACAGAAGTCCGGCCCTTATTCCCTTATATAAAACTATAAGCAGTCTGCTGCACAACACAGTATAACATTTGGCAAGGTTTAGACTTGATAAAGGCCATTTGTAACACACACAAAAAGGTATTTTCATACATGAAAAGCATCATGGCCACCATCCTGCTTCACCCCACTGGTTCTTTCCAACTCGTGGCATTATTTATATTTATACAGTACTTATGTTAATTCAGTATGTAGTGCATATATATTTATGTTATTGTGTCAGTGTTATTATATTATGTAGTGTGTGTGTTAGGATGTGGAGAGGGGGAAAGAGGGAGGGGGAGGCCGAGGATGAGATGGAGGGATGGGGTGGAGAGGTATATGAGAGAGGGAGGTGTGAGCTGGGAGCAGGGGAGTGAAATGGCGGGGGACAGGGCGACTTGGAGGCGATTTGTTTGTGGCCACCCCAAACGGGATTGAGGCGTCTGGCAATAGATAGATAGATAGAGTGTGTTAGTTATGCTGGTATAGGTAGCCTACATTCCAGAATGCTCTAGAATATTGGACCAATTTGAGCCCCCACAAACTCCTGAAAGTTGCCAGTGTTCGCCAGATCACTAAATAGCGTGGCGTCACTACCTGCTTAGAGTTGGTGTAACTTCCTTTTTAAAAAAACTTGTCGGGATTATTACTCACGCATAAAGCATTATACCAGTATTACTTTCATCTTAGATACTTCACTGACGTTCTGAACAAGATTTACTCTGAAAAGTTCTCCACAGACTTTACTAAAAGCTTTTAAAGCTTATTGTGTGTTTTTGTATTCAGCACCTTTTCACCAAGTGTTATGAATCTCAGTTGTTGGAAAAATTTATCGTACAGTTTCCAAAGATCGTAATCTTTCATTTGGCAAATCTTGACATGATTCTATCCATTATTCACTTAATACTGTAATAGTAGAAATTGTACGGCCAAAATCTTATGTGGCCGAGGACCCTAATTTTTAAAGGCATGGTATTTCTCTTGCTTCGAGAAAACATCTCAGTTCTGCTACAATCTATTTTTCTACATATATTTTAGTTGCACAGTTGACCACAGCACTATATTTTCCAGATTTATTGGCTGATTTCAAAAGGCGCGTGCATCAGGTATGGTGTATACACATCATCAGTGCCGCCCCGGGCCTCTGGCGGCGGGCACACAAACTAAGCCACCCTACCCATTAGAAAGCGCCTCCATGTGAGCTCAGTGAGTTCATACGATCTTCGATTGTTTAGGTACCACATTTCCTTCATTTGCTAAGTAAGATATAATTTCATTGTACCCATTTACCATTTCTCCTTACAAATGTACATCCACCACTTTAAAACATGACAGTGCTCAATACTCAGGCAACATAATACTCGCATGTAGGCTGTCCCTAAACTGAGATGGACGCACCCTTCCGTTTCTATTATATTTTGATAAAGAAGCCATTTTTTCTCCAGTATTATATGTAGATAAATCAATAAATATCCTATTTTCAGCAAAGTAACACAAAAATTGTATAACAAAGGGTAATTCAAGTTGACCCCACTTTTGCACTTTACATTAAGTTATATGGCAAGAGGTGGCATCTTTTTTCCATTTTTTTTTTTTTTTATGCACGGAAGAAGGAACCAAAGGCCATGAGCCTGCAATAAAAGTTCCCTCCAAGAAAAAAAAAAAAAAAATAGAGAGCCAAATTCAAGATCCATTCATTTTGAGCTGCCTGGACACACTGCGTTTGAAAGACTGGAGATCATAGGCAGCAGGAAATACAGACAGAGGGAGACAGTTCCAGAGTTGACCTGTTGCATAAATGAAGGACTGGGAGTAACGGTTAACTCTTGCATTAGAGAGCTGGAGAGAAGAGGGATGAGAGTTTGCTGCTAGACGGGTGCTACACGCCCATTGTAAAGGTGGAGGAATGCATGCAGACAGTTCAGAGGAGCAGTGACCATTAAAGTAGCGACAGAAAAGAGATAAAGATGCAACAGTGCGGCGAAGAGACAGAGGTTGAATGGAGTCAGTAAGAGAAGGAGAGTTAATGAGACGAAAAGCCTTTGACTCCACCCTACTGAGAAGAGCTGTATGTGGGGAGCATCTCCACACATGAGAGTTGTACTCCACACAGGGGTGGATAAAACCCCTGTATAGAGTCAACAATTGGGCAGGCGTAAAGAAAGAACGGAGTCGGCTTAGCACACCCAATCTCTTGGAAGCAGATTTTACAAGAGATGAAATATGATCTTTCCAAGATTAGTCCCCAGTAAATGAAACCCCAAGCATGTTCAAGGATGATGCAGGATTAAGCTGAATATTATTAAACATTAGTGGGTATACCTGTGGAAGATTTTGTCGGGTTGATAGGTGTAAGAACTGAGTCTTAGATGCATTAAAAACAACCAGATTAGTTTTACCCCAGTCAGAGATACAAGCCAAGTCAGACATTAGGTGTGCCATAGCCTCATCCCTTGTTTGTTGAAGTAACTGCTGAGATGGACGTTGCGGGAACCGCACGGAAAGGTGAAGGGTGGAGTCATCAACGTATGAGTGGATAGGGTTAGATGTACAGCTTAGAAGGTCATTGATGAATAAAAGGAAGAAAGTTGGTGATTGGACAGAGCCCCGAGGAACACCACTGTTGATGGATCTAGGAGAAGAAAGGTGGCCGTCTACAACAGCGGCTATAGAACGACCAGAAAGGAAGCTAGCGATGAAGGCACTGATAGAAGGAGAGTAACCGTAAGAGGGCAGTTTGGAAATTAAAGATTTATGCCAGACTCGATCGCAAGCCATTGAGATGTCAAGTGCAATGGCAAAGCTTTCACCAAAGTCCCGAAAGGAGGATGACCAGGAGTCTGAAAGGTAGGTGAGAAGATCGCCAGTGGAGCGTCCCTGACGGAACTCGTACTGATGATCAGAAAGAAGGTTGTGATTGGAAAGATGCCTCAAAATTTTTCTATTCAGAATTCACTCGAAAACTTTTGAAATACAGGACATTACAGCAATTGGATGATAGTTGGAGGGTTGAGAATGGTCACCCTTCTTTGGGACTGGCTGAATGAGAGCAAACTTCCAGCAAGAGGGAAAGGTACAAGTTGACAGACAAAGGCAAAAGAGTTTGCCTAGGCAGGGTGTAAGCACAGAAGCACAGTTCTTGAGAACAACAGGAGGGACTCCATCAGGCCCATATGCCTTGTTAGTACTGAGGCCAGTGATGGCAGAAAATACATCAGCTGAAGACATTTTAATGTCAGCCACGAGGAAGTCAGGGGGGGGAAGTGATGGAGGAACAGCACCGGAATCATCTAAGGTGGAATTGGAGGAGAAAGTCTGTGCGAAGAGATCTGCTTTATCAGTAGAAGAAATAGCTACAGAACCATCAGAGTAGAAAAGAGGAGGGAAGGATGATGAGGTAAAGTTGTTAGAAAGGTTTTTGGCAAGGTGCCAGAAGGAGCGGGAAGAATTCGAGTTGGAGAGTTGACAGCATTTAGTACGGATGAAATTATTTTTAGCAGAGCGAAGAAAAGACTTAGCATGATTCCGGGGGGAAACGTAAAGATGATGTGATTCAGGGGTGGGTTGGCTCTGGTACCTTTTGTAGGCCCTCTCCTTGTTGCGGACAGCATTAGAACAAGCGTGATTAAACCAAGGCTTTCTTGCGTTAGACAAAGGATACAAGAAAGGAATGTATGCTTCCATGCCCGAGAGAATAACCTCCGTAATGCGCAAGGCACACTCAGATGGCTCCCGGCCATGGAAGCAATAATCATTCCAGGGAAAATCGAAGACGTACTGCCTGAGGGCCTCCCAATCCATGGCTCCAAAATGCCACAGATGACGTTTCCCTGGAGGGTCCACAGGCCATACCGGAGTGATAGGACAGGTTAAGGTGATATGGTTGTGATCGGAGGAGCCCAACAGAGAGAAAAGATTAACAGTGTAAGCAGAAGGATTAGTTGTAAGGAAGAGGTCAAGTATGTTGGAGCTCTCTCCTAGGCGGTCTGGGATACAGGTAGGGTGCTGTACAAGCTGCTCTAGGTCATTAAGGATAGAAAAGATGTAGGCTTGTTCACCAGGTGGATCAGTGAAAGGCGAGGAGAGCCAAAGGTGGTGGTGAACATTGAAATCTCCTAAAATGGAGATTTCAGAGAAAGGAGAAATGGATAGAATGTGTTCCATCGTGGAAGTAAGATAGTCAAAGAATTTTTGATAGTCAGTAGAATTAGGGGATAAGTTAACAGCACAGATATATTTAGTCAGAGAATGACAGGAAAGCCGAAGCCAGAGTGTAGAGAATTCAGAAGAATCGAGTTCAGGAACAAGAGAGCAAGATAAGTCGTTGCGTATATATACACAACAGACACCTTTGGCTTTGAAATGAGTATAGAGAAAGTAGGAGGATACAGAAAAGGGTTTGCTGTCAGTTGCCTCAGACAGCTGAGTCTCAGTTAGAAAGAGAAGGTGAGGTTTAGAGGAGGAGAGGTGGTGCTCAACAGAGCGAAAGTTAGAGGAAAGGCCGCGAATGTTGCAGAAATGAAGAAGAAGTGAGTCAGACAGAGGTTCCAGGCAGCTCAAGTCATCACCGGGGGACTCCGAGGCTGAATGTTTGTGGGGGCTCCCATTGCTGGACAACATTGGAGAATTCGGACGAAATATGGTAAAAGTATGGGGAATGGTATACAGGGCTGACCTATTGAGATTCCCAGACTTTTGGGGTTCCCGGACTGGTCTTCCCCCCCTTTTAGTCCGGAAAATGGAGGGTCGAGTGTATATGCTTTCTTCTTTTGCACCACAGCCTGTCTCACCTCTTCATTCCACCATGCTGTTTCTTGCACCCCGTTTTGTCTTCTCTTCACCCCACACACCACCTCACATGCTGCACAGATTTCTTCTGTGAAAATCTTGCACACACCTTCCATGTCCCTCATTTGCCTCAACCCATAAATTATTAAACTACCCCACGCTTACCACAAAGCCTCTACTTGCGGACTTTCTTTCAACTCTTTCAGAAGCACTTTGGTTACTTGTATCTCATTCACTTTCACCTTCACCATCTTCTCCTTTACTCTGAAAATCCTTGTAGAGTTTACTGGTATTCTCAAGGATGGTTAATTGGTCCACAGCTATATGCTGACAGTTCAAGCCATTAAACCAGATGTTTGAGTTTTTTCCATTTTAAAAATGTTTAGATCTTTTACATTGCTGTCATGCCTTAGCAGTTAGTGGGGAACTTGACTGAATAGCATCATTAACTTTTTCTTTCTTCTTAACCTGTACCATGCTGAGGAAAAATAAAATAAAATAATAATACCCCTGTATGCTGGCTGTTTTTTTTTTTTTTTTCCCTAGCTGAATGAGCTCAACTCATCAATATAAGATTCCAGGCACTAATAAAAGTAATCAACAAAGCCAGAAAGATGGTTGAATCGAGTCAGGTTGGTGCCACTCGACCTCTGAAATATTTAAGGTTACTGAGAGAGCAGAGCATCTGTGAGCCTGTGAACTGATTTTGGATTTTTTTGTGGGTAAATGGGCTTAATACATCAATATAAGATCCCTGGCACTAATAAAAGTAATCACCAAAGCCAGAAAGTTGGTTAAATCGAGTCAGGTTGGTGCCACTTGACCTCTGAAATCTTCAAGCTTACTGAGAAAGCAGAGCAGCTGTTGGCCTGTGAAGACTGTCACTCACCTACCATGCTCCTAAATCAGTGTTGCAAGTGTGGCAGAGAAATGTCTTAAGTTTGCGATGTATGTTATTACCTTCTACTTTACTTTGGTTGCTTGCAATGACTTTTCGGTGCTGTAGGACGTACAGTAGATCTACGTCACTGGCGTTTCTGAAGGGAACATAGACCTATATTGCTAGTGCGGTATGGGTTAACGGAACACACTGTGGATTCACACTCTTGCTCACATGTGGTATAATCTGTACTGCTCCTATGTTTATCAAGTAACACCAACTTTTCAATTCAAGTTATTACTTTTTTCTTTAATTTAGGCACTTTACCAGATCTACCAGTACTAAGCTTGGATTAAGATGGTAAAGGACCTCTACTTCCACTGAGAAGTATGTGGTCACAAAACTTCTCAGTACAATACATAGATGATCACAATACGATCGCATAAAATGAAAGGATGAGTCTGGTACTGTATGGGCATCAGACTGGGAGATACCTAGCAGGTGGAAGCAAAAATTTTCATGATAAGAATTATCACTCATTTTGAATTTATGTTACGGCTGAAAAACTGTGAATAATCAAGTTGGCAAACAAGAAAGCAACAAACTTTAAGGAATTACTGTTAAAAAAATAAATAAATAAAAGAGGCTTCAGAGATAAGTTGTCAGATAACTTCAGGGCATTAATGTTTAGAATATGAAGGCAACATCCCATCAATAATTTCCAGACAGACAGACAGACAAACTGCAAGCCATTCTCTGATTACTTAAATTTTACATTATCCACTAATTATGATGACACCTTTACTCTCTCCTGGTAACTCCCCATTATACAGGGTATGTATGACATACATAAGAACACAAACTTACCACAAACAGAAATACGACACTGTAATGAAGTATTAACCCCTAAACCATGGGGCATCACATTCGTGATGCTTGGCCACAATGGATCATACCACGGGGCATCACTTTTGTGATTCTGTGTTATTTTGAATTCTCCTGGGCTTACAAGTGGTGGCTTGTATCATCTATCAGTACTGCCAATGTCCAACAATAGTCAGCACTCCTAATCTCATCAGTACTCCAATCCATTGTTGACAATTTAGCCATTTTTCCCCGTTCTTGACTCCCCTCCCTACCTCCCCTCCATTACCCTCTCCTCTCACCCGCCCAGCCGCGCTGCGCTAAGCAAATCTTCCCCGGAATTTTCCACTGACTTCATCCATTGAAATAAGCCCTATGCCCTATTCTTATACAAAATAATATATACAAAAAAGAAATAAGGTAACTGATAGTGCCACACACCTGTAATTGGCTAATTATCACCTGACAACACCTCACGTGCACATGTTCGCTAATCTCCCCCGGTAATTTCCCCTTGAAATATGACGTATAATCTATTCTCATAATAAAAATATATATAAGAAAGGAAGGGAGAAGCCTAAGTAATATTTACATTCACCTGGAACTACCTATTTTTTTATGTACTGTTGATATTTCCTACAAGTCACTTCATAGCATGTAAATTAGCTGCTGTAACCCTACTGACATTGTCAACCCTTGCCTGCCCATATACGCCGCATCATTCAGTTCTTTGTCGTCCTCTGAGGTGAAACCATGTTGCACTTGTGCCCCGCCATTTCTGCCGCTTCTGCACCCATTACAAAGGCCCCTCTGACCTCTACCCCTAGAAAAACCGTGTGAGAAGCAGTAAAGGACTAAGTGACTCAGCAATGGAATGTCAACTGGCAGAATTATCAATAATAATGATAGATAGTGACTTTGATCCTTCGGGTATATCGTGTGATGTGCCTGGGGAGGAAATCGTGACAGAAACTCCTAGTAAGAGTGCTTCAGTGTCCCAAGTTATCCTTAGCTCCAAGGGAAAGGAGCCCTTAGTGCAGCAAGGGAAGAAATTTGGGAAGGGAGTGAAAAGGCGGCGGGTTAGCCCCGGAACAATGGCCCTGCGTGACCCAGCCCGCCATGAGTCCCGAGGTGAATCACCTCCCCGTTCCCCCAGCCCCACTTCACTAACTTCTTCCTCATCTTCAGTGGAATTTTCTCCTGAGTCTTCGTCGTCGGAGTCTCCACCAGCACCTACAGTGAAGGCAGGCTGTAGAGGAAGAGGTAAATCCCTGACACGTAAAAGTAGAGTAAGGACTGCTAGTGCTACAGGGCAACCTAGGGTTAGTGAGAGTAACCTTGAAACTGCCCAGTCTGCCTCACAGCCACCCTCCACCCTCACCCACCCTACACCACCACGACAGGGAATCCTGGATGCCTTCGTGTGGATGGAAGGTTCCGATTTCATCCCTGAACATCTTCATTTCGACAAGAGTTCCTCAGGGATACAGCCTGCCTTCACTCTTGACGAGGATGCTGAGTGTGTGGACTTCCTTTTGGCCTTCCTCGATGACGAAGTCATGCAGCACATATGTGATGAGACTAATAGGTACGAATCACGTGCTGCAAGTGCAGCGAAGATGCAACAGTGGACCGTGCTGGGAATGCAGGAGCTGTATGTGTTCTTTGCCCTCATGCATCTCATGCCACACTCAAAGAAGCATGAGTTGGAAGAATACTGGTCCATGGACCCCTTACTACCCTCACCCACCTTCAAGAAGTACATGGCCAGAGATCGCTTCCGGAACATCATGGGAAACCTGCACTTCGCCAACAACGATGTACCTTCCCAGACCAACTCACTCTGGAAGATCCGGGAGATTCTGAGCAGAATGAAGGATAAGTTTATGTCATTCTTCCACACCTTTCAGAAGGCTGTCATAGACGAATCCTTGGTTTTGTTCAGAGGACGTCTTAGGTTTGTACAGTACATTCCATGCAAACACCGCTTTGGAATCAAGTTCTTTGTACTGTGCGACTGTAAGACGGGTTACATCCTTGACTTCGTCATCTATTCAGCCAGCACTGTCGATCTGGACAGAACACACCCCCTTGGCTTCTCAGGCTGTGCAGTGACAGTGCTGCTTGGAAGGTATTTTGGTGGGAATCATGTGCTGTATACTGACAACTATTATACAGCACCGAAACTTGCTAAATACCTTTCAGAGCAAGGCATCGGCTCCAGTGGCACTGTGAAGAGCAATCGTGCCCACTTCCCCAAATTCCCAGAGGCAGGGCATTCGCAGCGAGGAGACGTGCACCTACACAAGCTGAGAAGATGCTGGCAATACGGTGGCATGACAAGAGGGTCGTGCACATGCTCACCACCATACACAAGGGGGAACTGAAAGACAGTGGGAAGGTCGACCGTAGGAGAGGCGAACCTGTGAGGAAACCAGATGCTGTCATAGACTATAATATCAACATGCAGCTGGTGGACAAGTCCGACATGATGACTGGAGAGATCGACTGCCTCAGGAAGAATACTAGATGGTACAGGAAAGTTTTCTGCATCTCATTGACATGACGATGCTGAACGCCTTCATCCTGTACAAAATGAAGGTAAAGCCACCCAAGTCCTTCTCCCTGAGGTTGTTCGCCAGGACTTGTGTTCAGCAGCTGCTTGAAAGATGTGGTAGGGTGACAGCAGCAGCTCCAAGGCGCCATGCTGTAAGATTTCCCAACAGACTTGAGCAGAGGGCGTACATGGATCGGTACAGACTGGTGCAAATGCCTGCCACAACCAAGAGGAAGGCTGTGATCCGCAGGTGCCAGGTGTGTGCACATACCACCCAATGGACACCTAAGCACAAACGCACCTCTTGGCAGTGTGCTGAGTGCCAGGTTCCCCTCTGCGTTACCTGCTTTTTTGATTGCCACAGCCTGAAGCAGTTCTAAAAGTCTATCCACTATCTATCTACTGCCAGACGCCATAATCCCGTAAGGGGTGGCCATTTGACTTTAAGTTAATTGTTTTACGGGGAGGGGCACTAACCCTCCACCAACCCACTTGTTGACACGTAGGGAGCACGTATGGTTTGGTTATATGGTTACCACCCAGCGCTGTAAATGGTTTCTTGGCTTACAGGAAACCATTAGGCTTGTCACTCAATGTAAAGCCACCTGTAAAGGAAAGAAAAGCAATAAGAAGTGACAGGAAAGATGGGAGAAATAGGAAGAGAAGGAAGAGAGGAGGGCAGGCACAGAAAAAGAATGATAAAGGCTAAGGAAGGAGTAGGCAGCACTACATCAAGTGAGTGGATGATGGTTGCCACCACCTACAACAAAGTTCTGAAAGTGCAAGTGGAAAATGTAAATAATGTGTAAACAATGTGTAAATAGCAAGTTTTTTTTTTTTTTTTAATGTGAGAAAGAAGGAACCGAAGGCCATGAGCCCGCAGTAACAGTTCCCTCCAAGAGAAAAACAAAATACAATAGAGAGCCAAATTCAAGATCCGATCATTTTGAGATGCCTGGACACACTGCATTTGAAAGACTGGAAATCATAGGCAGCAGGAAATACAGACAGAGGGAGACAGTTCCAGAGCTGACCTGTTGCATAAATGAAAGACTGGAAGTAACGGTTAACTCTTGCATTAGAGAGTTGGACAGAAAAGGGATGAGAATTTGCTGCCAGACAGGTGCTACGCACCCGTCGTAGAGGTGGAGGAATGCAAGCAGACAGTTCAGAGGAGCAGTGACCATTAAAGTAGCGATAGAAAAGAGATAAAGATGCAACAGTGCGGCGAAGAGACAGAGGTTGAAGGGAGTCAGTAAGAGGAGGAGAGTTAATGAGACGAAAAGCCTTTGACTCCACCCTATTGAGAAGAGCTGTATGTGGGGAGCCTCCCCACACATGAGAGTTGTACTCCACACAGGGACAGATAAAACCCCTGTATAGAGTCAACAATTGTGCAGGGGTAAAGAAAGAGCGGAGTCGGCTTAGCACACCCAATCTCTTGGAAGCAGATTTTACAAGAGATGTAATATGATCTTTCCAAGATAAGTCCCGAATAAATGAAACCCCAAGCATGTTCAAGGATGATGCAGGATTAAGCTGAACATTATTAAACATTAGTGGGTATACCTGTGGAAGATTTTGTCACGTTGATACGTGTAAGAACTGAGTCTTAGATGCATTAAAAACAACCATATTATTTTTACCCCAGTCAGAGATATGAGCCAAGTCATACATTAGTTGTGCCATAGCCTCATCCCTTGTTTGTTGAAGTAACTGTTGAGATGGGCGTTGCGGGAACCGAATGGAAAGGTGAAGGGTGGAGTCATCAGCGTATGAGTGGATAGGGTTAGATGTACAGCTTAGAAGATCATTGATGAATAAAAGGAAGAGAGTTGGTGATAGGACAGAGCCCTGAGGAACACCACTGCTGATAGATCTAGGAGAAGAATGATGGCTGTCTACAACAGCGGCTACAGAACGACCAGAAAGGAAGCTAGCGATGAAGGCACAGATAGAAGGATAGAAACCGTAGGAGGGCAGTTTGGAAATTAAAGATTTATGCCAGACTTGATCGAAAGCCATTGAGATGTCAAGTGCAATGGCAAGCTTTCGCCAAAGTCCCGAAAGGAGGATGACCAGGAGTCTGAAAGGTAGGTGAGAAGATCGCCAGTGGGCGTCCCTGACGGAACCCGTACTGATGATCGGAAAGAAGATTGTGATAGGAAAGATGCCTTAAAATTTTTCTATTGAGAATTGACTCGAAAACTTTTGAAATACAGGACGTTAAAGCAATTGGACAATAGTTGGAGGGTTGGGAGTGGTCACCCTTCTTTGGGACTGGCTAAATGAGAGCAAACTTCCAGCAAGAAGGAAAGGTACAAGTTGACAGACAAAGGCGAGAGAGTTTGCCTAGGCAGGGTGTAAGCACAGAAGCACAGTTCTTGAGAACAACAGGAGGGACCCCATCAGGCCCATATGCCTTGTTAGTATTGAGGCCAGTGATGGCAGAAAATACATCAACTGAAGAAATTTTAATGTCAGCCATGAGGAAGTCAGAGGGGGGAAATGATGGAGGAACAGCACCGGAATCATCTAAGGTGGAATTGGAGGAGAAAGTCTGTGGGAAGAGATCTGCTTTACCAGTAGAAGAAATAGCTTCAGAACCATCAGAGTAGAAAAGAGGGGGGAAGGATGATGAGGTAAAGTTGTTAGAAAGATTTTTGGCAAGGTGCCAGAAGGAGCAGGAAGAATTTGAGTTGAAGAGTTGAGAGCATTTAGTATGGATGAAATTATTTTTAGTAGAGCGAAGAACAGACTTAGCACGATTCCGGGCAGAAACGTAAAGATGATGTGATTCAGGGGTGGGTTGGCTCCGGTACCTTTTGTAGGCCCTCTCCTTGTTGTGGACAGCATTAGAACAAGTGTGATTAAACCAAGGCTTTCTTGCGTTAGTCAAAGGATATGAGAAAGGAATGTATGCTTCCATGGCCGTTAACCTCCGTAATGCGCAAGGCACACTCAGATGGCTCCCGGCCATGGAAGCAATAATCATTCCAGGGAAAATCAAAGAAGTACTGCCTGAGGGCCTCCCAGTCCGCGGCTCCAAAATGCCACAGACGACGTTTCCCTGGAGGGTCCACAGGCCGTACCGGAGTGATAGGACAGGTTAAGGTAATAAGGTTGTGATCAGAGGAGCCCAACGGAGAGAAAAGATTAACCGAGTAAGCAGAAGGATTAGTTGTGAGGAAGAGGTCAAGTATGTTGGAGCTCTCTCCATGGCGGTCAGTGAAAGCAATGGATGTAAATACGATGGAACAGCGTAATGTAGTTTTATAAGTTACCGGAAGTGACAGTGCATAACATAGTGTAAGTAAAACAGAAGTGTATATAGTGAAAATACAATAGAAAATGTAAATAGAAATGTAAATAATTAGTAATATAAGAATATGAGTACAAATACTTGAAGTTATGACAGTGAAAGTGAAACCCTGGCTCTCTATGTATTTTACTGAAAGAGAAATTGAATGCCTACAGTGACAATAAATAACAATTACTGAAGGAAACTTATGGATAAAGACTGCAGATATATATAAGTGTTATATAGTAACAGGAATATAAAGTGTGAGTGTTTTTATGAATAATAAATGACAGAATACCAGCAGGGAACGAGCGCAATTGGAAAGCTCGTCCGCGCTCATAATTTTCATTGCTTTCACAGTGTTTTTTTTTGGAGTATGGATTCCAAACTATTTGAAAATCATAGAATAGAGTTTCTAGTGATAATATCAGGCTGTGGTTTTCATATTATGGGGTGTCGGGAAGTGTAAAGTGGAGACTTCGTTACCCAACTTCAGAAGTCTCCACAAGTCCTACGGTACTCGACGAAGGCTCAACAAACATCCCAGGAGAAAGCTGAAGGTATGTGCCATATGCACATTTAATCATAGTATTCTAGGACTAATAACCGATTTTTGGCAAATATTTTTACAAAGTCTGTTGGAGCGCGAATATCCTCGAGGGACAAGCAAGGAGCGCCAAAAAACCCCCGTGGTTTAGGGGTTAAAAGAGCCTTCTAGGCCAATGACAGTACGGTCCACAGTGTCATACTGTGGTGGACCAGCAGAAGAGAGTGGTGTGGCCTTACCTCAATATGAGTTGTTCCTGGTGTTTGTAAGTCCACCTGTATCTCTATGTTTAGCATCTCTGCTTTGCTCAACTTTACCTTCAGACAACACAACTGTAAGGCTACATATATCCAGCATATCATATTCTACTTGTCTATCTGCCCATTTGTCTATAGCCTGATGCCTTAATTGCAGGGGGAGAGGCCATAAATGAATTACCTCCATGTCATTCTGTTCTTTACCATCAGACTGCCCTCTCCAGTTCACACATCCCTCACTTATATACCTCTCAACCCAATCCCACCATCTTATCTTTGATCTCTGCCTTGCCCCCCCCCCTCCCCTTCCACCTCACTCACATACATTCTCCTAATCTCTCTCTCTCTCTTTGTCCATTCTCTCCACATGGCCAAACCATCTCAAGGTATTTCTCTTAATACTTCCTGCACACCCATATCAACAAACTGATTATTAATAACATGAATCAATACAGCATCTACTACATGTATGTTAGACAGGAGAGTAGGTAAGCAAGGGAGATACCAACCTGATGAGTATCAAGTGCCAGGTGATCAGCAGTGAGAAAAAGAGGATCCAGTTCTACATCACCCAGGCTGTTGACACGCATCATCACTGTTGCTGCTCCATCATCTCCCTCCTCACCACTACTGCATATACACATAAAGTATTGATCTGTCAGTCATGAACTCGATCCCAACTGTCAAAATCGTAGTCATTACCACGTTCACCCCCAGTAAGTAAAGTGGATAAGATCCATTAACAAGATCAGTGTCAAGCAAAATTCTTCACACATCAATTTACTCACAAATCAAAGCTTCCAATTCCTTGGCTCTACCTCACAGGCAGTGATCCCCACAAAAATGTGCTGCATAAGAGTTAGTCCCAATGCTTGGGAAACAGACCATTCTGCTGACTATCAAGTTAAAAAAAGGAGTACAAACTTTAAAATGTGCATAACTACACATACCGGTATTTCATATACAGTATTATTTTTTCTTCCACACTTTTCATACCTTGCTTTTTTCACATATTCATTTACCATATCCACCCATCTTCTTTGCCTTTCAAGCCTCCTTCCACCTCAAACTTACTCATATACTGTACAAAATTTATCACACTATTCATATACCTTCACTCTACATAACTCCATACCATCCAAACATCTATCTATCTATTGCCAGACGCCTCAATCCCATTTGGGGTGGCCACAAACAAATTGCCTCCACGTCACCCTGTCCCCCGCCATTTCACTGCCCTGCTCCCAACTCACACCCCCCCTCTCTCATATACCTCTCCACTCCATCCCTCCATCTCATCCTTGGCCTCCCCCTCCCTCTTCCCCCCTCCACCTCACTCACATACACTCTCTTCGTCAGTCTCTCACCCTCCATCCTCTCCACATGTCCAAACCACCTCAGTGTGTTCCTCATAACGCTTCCGATCACATCCACATCCACACCACAACGCTCCTTTATATCCTCATTCGTCAGCCTGTCTCTCCATGTGACTCCACAGGCTCCTCTTAAATAACTCATTTCCACTGCTCTCACTCTTGACTTGTGTCCTTCCAACTACGTCCAAGTTTCACTTCCATACGTTAGAGTTGGTATCACAATACTGTCATGCAGTAACTTTTTCACTTGCATGCTCACTTCCCTGTTTCTTATCACAGCTTTCAAAGAACCAGCAACCTTTCTTCCCTGCTGTACCCTTTCAAGCACTTCACCCTCCAAACCTCCATCCTTACTCATCACACTACCCAAGTACTTAAACGTACTCACATTTTCCAATTCCTCACCATCCAACCTCGCTGTACATTCATTGACTTCACCTCTCTCAAAGACCATCACTTTACTCTTCCTTACATTCACCTTTAGATTCCGTTTCTTACACACTCTCCCAAACTCATCCACCAAGCCTTGCAGCTCCCCTTCGTCTTCACTCAACAACACAGTATCATCTGCAAACAACAGTACAGGGAGTTTCCAAACACTATCCTCTCTCACCAGGGCCACTCCAACATCCACTACCCTACCTTGTACTTCTTTTATTACCCCATCCATATACAGATTGAACAACCATGGAGACATGACACATCCCTGTTTCAACCCAACCTTCAAAAAGAAAAATTCACTTAGTTCACCATCCACGCGCACTGCAGCCTTAGCACCATCATACATACTCTTCACAGCATTCAACAACTTCCCATCTACTCCATATATTCTTAATACTTTCCACAATCCTTGTCTATCCACCCTGTCATATGCTTTCTCCAAATCCATGAAAGCTGCATACAATTTCTTTCCCTTCTCTAGAAACTTTTCCACTAAAGATCTAAGAATGAATATCTGATCTACACAACCTCTTCCCTTCCTAAAGCCTCCCTGTTCTTCTCCAACTAATTCCTCTGTTCTTTCTCTAACTCTGTCAATAAGTATTCTACCATACACTTTTCCTATTATACTATGAAGACAAATGCCCCTATGAATACCACACACTTCTTTTTCCCCTTTTCCTTTGTACAAGGGAATAATTATACCTGACTTCCAATCATCCGGGACTCTACCTTCCTCTCAGGCCAATCTGCACATCTTCCACATCCATTCTACCACTATCTCTCCCCCAACCATCCAAACATAATTTCTTATGTATCTGATCAACAGACTTTATTATCCCACCTCCACATAATCAAAACTCTAGCAATGAAGAAACACCAACATATTCACTTTCATGCACAGGGCAACATAACACTGGTCAGAACACTACACTATATTACAACTCCCTACCCCTCCTGACATTCACCCATCAGAGATATCCTCAAATAGAGCTGATCAAGTTCATCTAGCTATGCTCAAATCAGGACATCACCCAGCCCTCAGTTACCTGTTTAGATCTGGGCTAGGTTGAATTAGATGATACATACCATTCTAGTAGAATAGGCCCAAACAACATGACACATAATGGAACACTGCAAAGCACCTATACTTTTATGCAAGGATACACTCAAAGGCTTTATACATACATATATATATATATATATATATATATATATATATATATATATATATATATATATATATATATATATATATATATATGTATACTGTATATAAATATATATATATATATACACACACACCCTGTAAATTGACTTAGGACCTACACACAGAAATTGCTATGGGAGAGTTGTCTGTCTTTGCTTTGTGTTTCCACCTCTACCAAGTGAATTTTTTGGGCAAAAAGTAACTGACAACTCCTCTGGTGTTGGAGGGAGGTGGTGAAACACTCAGCATGTCAGTGCTTGCCCAGAGGCGAGAGGGGGAGTATATGTTCCCATTGCTCCGAGCTTGCACCTCCCTCCTTTTTTGTATGCATTACTGTTTGCCCTGTTATTTTTCTAGAGTCGAGTTGTCATGCCTGGAAAGCACTGCTCAAGGGATGAGAGGGTTCGTATCACTGCATGGAGGCAGGATAATGTCCCTATCAATATGATTTGTGAACTTACTGGACGCACAAAGTCAACCACCATGAAGATTCTTGCTGCAGCGTGCGGCCTGCCACCTGATGTAGTACCAGAGCACAAGCATGGCGGTGGAAAGATGAGGATGACTTCCAGAGGTACAGATACGCTTCTGAAGAGGGAAGTAATCAAGAATCCCCAACTGACAGCAGCATAATTGAAGAAAATGCATCCCCAGCTGTTACAAGACGTCTCAATTCGAAGTATCCAACACCGCTCGCAGAAGAAGCTGGGTTTGCCAAGCTGCACCGCAGCCAAGAAACCGCTTCTCACTGACCGCATGAAGAAGCAGCGCATTCAGTTTGCCAAGAAGTATGCACACTGGACATTGCATGAGTGGTGAAAAGTTATGTTTCCGATGACAGCACATTTCAAGTGTTCCAGGTGCATTCTGCCAAGGTTTGTCGTCCTGCCTCCCATAGTCAATATGACCCTGCTTACACAATGCCAACTGTTAAGCACCCACAATCAGTAATGGTATGGGGGTGTTTCTCAGGTAAAATGGGAAGAGGAGGCCTCTACTTTCTTCCTAGTAACTTGATGATGAATGGTGGCTGGTACATTCAAGTTCTGAAAGATCATTTGTTAAACTTTTTTGCTATTCATGGGTGTGACTTTTTCGTGCACGATTCAGCTCCATGTCACAAGTCAAGAAAGGTGCCAAAATGGCTTCAGGATACTCGGATTGAGGTCCTCGACTGGCCTGGCAAAAGTCCGGATCTAAATCCAATAGAAAACTGCTGGGCAAAGATGAAGAAAATCATGGCAGAGAAGAAGATACCCAATTTGGAAACCTCAAGACTGAGCTGACAAATGTTTGGTGGAAAGAAATGTCCTTAGATTACTTTAGAGATCTAAGTGATACCATGCCAAAATGCATCAACGGGTCCTGAAAAACAAGGGAAACATGATTTCATATTAATGAATGGCATTTCATGAACAAACGTTGAGATACTATGATTTCTCAGTTTTTTAATACCTTGTGGGGGTAGGTCCTACGTCAATCTGCGGTAGCTGTATTCGTATACATGTATGAGAGGCTACCCAAAAGTTCCAGAAATTTGAAAGCAGGGCAGAAATTGCTTGTCATATGGTGTGTGGAACTGTGGATGCTAGATGGCAGTGAACGCACCCTTTGTTTGTTAGTGAGTTACGTGGCATTGTGCACGGTGGATGCATTCACCGCATATCTGTGATTTTTATCATTCTGTCTAGGTTAGTTTGTGAATTTTGTGATCTCAAAAATGGAGGATGTGAAAGAGCAATGTGTGTGCATCAAGTTTTGTGCGAAACTCAGGAAGAATGAGGCACAAATTCATAAAATGTTAAAACAGGTACTGTATATGGTGACAATGTTTTGATGGTTACACAAACATATGACTAGTTTAAGCGTTTTAAAAACAGATGAACGTCAACAGATGACAATGCATGTTCTGGTTGCCCTTCCACCAGTTCAATTTCTGACAATGTGGCCAAAGATCAGGCAACCATCCTTGAACATCGCAGGAGGTCTATCCACAATGGTTGTGACATCGTTAGCCTATTGTATGGAACTTGCCAATGCATTTTGTCTGGAGATGGGAGGCACAAATGTCCAAAAAAGTGGCGACAAACAAATGGGTGTTTCACCATGACAATGCACCCTTGCACACAGCCCTTGCTGTTCAGCAATTTTTGGCATAAAAAAACATGCCAACTGTTCCCCACCCCCTGTATTCATTAGATCTGCCTCTTTCCAAAAATGAAAATCCAGCTGCAAGGACCAAGATGTTACACCACTGAGGAGATCAAGAAGAAAATCGCAGATGTTCCTGAAGAAGCTGATGCTCAATTCAGAACACATTCTATTCTGGGAGAAGCACTGGGATCGATGTCTGCGAGCCCAAGGAGACTAACTGAAGGGGACTGTGGTGAGTAGGACTTGATGCAAGTTTTTTTTCCTTCTGCCAAATTTCAAGTCAAGAACTTTAGGGTACCACCTCATCTGTGTGTGTGTGTGTGTATAACAGTATATACTGTGTGTGCGTTTGTGTGTATATATATATATATATATCTATCTATAGCCCGACGCCCTAATCCCGCAAAGGGTGGCCGCAGACAAAATGCCTCCAAGTCACTCTGTCACCCACCATTTGACTACCCTCCCCCCAACTCACCCCCCCCTCCCTCATATACCTCTCAACTCCATCCCTCCACCTCATCCTCGGTCTACCCCTCCCTCTCCCTCCCTCCACCTCACCTACATACATCCTCTTAGTCAGTCTTTCATTCTCCATTCTCTCCACATGTCCAAACCACCTCAGTGTATTTCTCCTAATCTTCTCAACCACATCCACATCTACCCCACAACGTTCCTTCACTTCTTCATTCGTCAACCTGTCCCTCCATGTCACTCCACATGCTCCTCTCAAGTAACTCATTTCCACTGCTCTCACTCTTGACTTGTTCCCCTCTTGCAAGGTCCACGCCTCGCTTCCATACGTCAGGGTAGGGATCACAATACCATCATGCAGTGACTTCTTAACTTCCATACTCACCTCCCTATTTCTCATCACTGCTCTCAGTGTACCAACAACCTTCCTTCCCTGCTGTACCCTTTCACATACTTCATCCCCCAAAGTTCCATCCTTACTCATCACACTACCCAAGTACTTGAATGCACTCACATTCTCCGTATCCTCACCATCCAACCTCACTGCACACTCTGTGACTTCATTCCTCTCAAACACCATAACTTTACTTTTGTTTACATTAACTTTCAGCTTCCTCCTCCTACACACTGTCCCAAATTCATTCACCAAACCTTGCAACTCCCATTCATCTTCACTCAACAATACTGTATCATCAGCAAACAGCAACACCGGAAGCTTCCAAATCTCACCCTCATTCATTAGGGCCACCCCCACATCCACTGCCCTACCTTGCACCTCCTTTACAACCCCATCCATATATATATCAAACAGCCATGGAGACATCACACACCCCTGTTTCAGTCCCACATTGAGATCAAAGAACTCACTCAGCTCACCATCCACTCGCACCGTAGCCCTAGCTCCCTCGTACATACTCTTTACAGCACTCAACAATTTCCCCTCCACTCCATATATTCTTAATACCTTCCACATACCTTGCCTATCTATTCTGTCATAAGCTTTCTCCAAGTCCATGAAGGCAGCATACACTTTCCTTCCCTTCTCTAGATACTTCTCCACTAAACATCTTAGAACAAATATCTGATCTACACACCCTTTTCCCTTCCTAAATCCCCCTTGTTCTTCTCCAACTAGCTCCTCTGTCATATGCCTAACCCTATCAATGAGTATTCTGCCATATATTTTACCAGTCACACTAAGAAGGCAAATACCCCTATGGTTACCACATACTTCTCTCTCCCCTTTTCCTTTGTACAGAGGAACACTTATACCTGATTTCCAGTCCTCTGGAACCCTTCCCTCTTCCCAAGCCAATCTACACAACTTCCATATCCACTCCACAACAATCTCACCCCCATACCTAAGCATTTCACCACACACTCCATCAATTCCTGGGGCCTTTCCCAGCTTAATCTTCTTCATCGCTTCCACTACCTCCGCCCTACTGATCTCTTCCTCCCTCCTCTCATCTCTTCTTCTCCCAGCCATTCCCCAACCACTTATACTCACACTGCTCTCACTCTACATTCAACAAATCCTCAAAGTGCTCCTTCCATCTCCTCAATTTCTCTCTCTTCTCCACCAACAATCTATTATTCCTATCTTTCACTCCCCTATTATTTCCCCTTTCACACTGCCTTACTTTCTTTACCTCCTTCCAAAACAATTTCTTACTCTCCCTCCATTTCACACTCAGATTCCTCCCAAACTCTTCATCCACTTTCTTCTTACTCCCTTCACCAGTCTCTTAACCTCCCTTCTCCTGCTCACATATACCTCTCTCTTCTCTCTCTCATCTTCTCCCCTACCTCTACTCGCCAACCATTCACCATATGCCTTCTTCTTTTGTTCCACAGCTCGTTTCACCTCATCATTCCACCATGCTGTCCCTTGCACACCCTTGCATCTCCTCCTCACTCCACAAACCGCTTCACACGCTGCGCCTATCTCTTCCGTGAATATCTTACATACGTCTTCCACCCCTTCCATCTGCTCTAGCTCATACCTTCCCAATCTTTCTTCCACTATGCTCCTATACTCTGTCATTTTCTCACTATCTTGCAATTTCTCCACTCTTCTCACAGGAGCTGCTTCCTCCTGTCTTCCCCTTCGCCTCCTCAACCACTTTCTTTGCATCTTTACCTTGGCCAGCACTAAGTGATGGTCCGAGACTCCATTCCCCCACCATCTCCACACTCTTGCATCCAACACTTGTCTTCTCATTCGCTCATCCACACACACGTAGTCTATCATTGCCTTTCGTTCAACAAGTTCACCATCCATCCTCCTCATCACTTTCCATGTATACCGGTGGATCATCTTATGACGAAAGTAGGTGTTGGCTATTGCCAACCCCTTACAAGCACAGATGTCAACCAAAGCACTACCATTCCCATCTACTTCAGCTGGCACACCCCACTGACCAACCACTCCATCCACTCGTACATTCCCAACTTTGCCATTCATGTCTCCAATCAACAGCACTCTCTCGCTCCTCTCAAACTTGTCCATACATGCTTCTACTCTCGCCCAAAACTCATCTTTCACTCTTGCCACTCGATCCTCTGTTGGAGCATACACACATACAATCGCCCATGCTTGTATACCTACTTTCATCCTCACCCATACAATCCTTGCACCCACTGTTCCATACTCTCTTATATTCTCCTTCCACTTCTTGCTTATCATCAGACATACTCCCTCTCTTGCCCTCTCATTCTCACTGACTCCTGCACATATACCTACACCATATTCCCATTCTCTCACCCTTTCACCTTTCCATTTAGTTTCAGTCAATCCACATATATTCACTTTTGCATCCTCAAGCACCTGAACAATCTCTCTCTCACTTCATCATTCACTCCTCTCACATTCCATGTTCCCACCCTAAGAATGTCCTCTGTCCGTTCCTTAGTCGTCAACGTATGGTTCATCCGGGTCCGAGGCGCTTTGTTCGCTTTCTTAGTTAGTTCTTTTTACGAGGTGGGGCACTAACCCACCACCAACCCTTTTAGTCGCCTCGTACGACAAGCAGGGATACTAGGGGAGTATTCTTGAAACCCCCCTACCCCCAGGGGGGGAAAAGAAACCAACAGGTGTGTTCTGGTTCGATTCCGAGCCTCACAAACCAGACCCAGTTGTCTACCTGTGTTGGCTGTGGATGGAAGGAAAGAAGGATGGAGGAGAGGAAAGGGCAGACACCCGACAGCAGCACTACATTGAGTGAGTGGATATATATATACCAATATATATATATCCACTCACTCGATGTAGTGCTGCTGTCGGGTGTCTGCCCTTTCCTCTCCTCCATCCTTCTTTCCTTCCATCCTCTTCTGTCTTCCTTTACTTCATTCTTTCCTTGTCCTTCTGCCTATGGGTAACTCTACACTTCCTCTTCTGTCTTTCTTTCCTTCATTCTTTCCTCTTCATTCTGCCTGTGGGTGACTCTACACTGAGTGACAAGCTAAATGGTTTCCTGTACACCAGGAAACCATTTCCTGCGCTGGGTGGTAACCATATAACCAAATTATGGCGCCTGGTGGTTTAGTGAGTAATTATTGCGCTCCAATCGGATTGAGCCGGTGAAGGTTTATATCCAAGGGGTGGTTGGGGTTGATTGCTCATGTAATGCCACTCAGGGATGAGTGAGGCTGGTCACTCTCATCTTAAATGTTGGGACCAACTGCTTAGCCCCGGACTCCTACGCTCCTCATGAGGCAATGTAGGATTGGATGATGGATGGATGGATATATAGATAGATAGATAGACAGATATAGATAGACAGACAGACAGATATAGATAGATAGACAGATAAACAGACAGATTATTATTATTATTTATTCTTTTGTTTTTCCTTCCGTTATTCTATTATTGTAAAAAAGAAAAACTCAATGGCATACAAAGCCACTTACTCCACCTAGATACTATTTTGTATACTAATCAACCACAAAGACAACAGTGATGATGCAGTGCCAGGAATAAATGCCAGACACTATCAGGCTGGCCTAATAAAATCTCAAAGCTGATAAGTCTTCAATCATTAAATGTCTGTAAGTGGGAGAGCAACTGTCTTTATTCCATCCAACACCAGATGGTTTTATTTAGCTGAGATGGATTCTTGGGGGAAAGGATAATAATGATCTTTATTTTAAACTTATTTAGTGCAGCCATGTGGAGAGGATGAAGAGTGAGAGACTAATGAGGAGTGTGTATGAGAGGTGGAGGGAGGGAGGGGGAGGCCAAGGATGAGATGGAAGGATGGAGTGGAGGAGTATATGAGAAAGGGGGTGTGAGCAGGGCAGTAAAATGGCGGGGGACAGGGCGACATAGAGGTGATTTGCTTGTGGTCACCCCTTATGTGATTAAGGCATCTGGCAATCTGTATATACAGTACAGTCACTACTCGGTTTACACTGATTCGGTATACAATAATTCGCTACAACGATAACAGAAAAGTTCCACCCCAAAATCCAATTTACAATAAATTTCCCGCTACAACGATATTGCCATCGGAAAATTTCGTACAAAGCACCAGGCACACGCAAGGTGACCATCGCTTGTCTCAGGCAAGATGGCGGCCCCAGCGTGCACAGCATTGTTTTGGTTCAGTTGTGGTCCCACCACCCCTTCAAAGCCCTGTCCTTTCCACTCGTTCGTGTGTGCCCCCCAGCTACCGTCACCTCTCAGCCAAGCATCGTGCTACTGTAGGCCTATACATCGTGCAGAACCAGCCCAATGTTGCGCTAGTGTGTTTGTTGTGTTGTTGCAATGATTTACTGTACATAGTAATGATGCCTGTATTGGCGTGATAGTGTTTGTTTTGGTCTTGGAGACAAGTTGGACTGACACAGGAAGTAATTAAGGTGGGTTGTCATTTTTGTTTCAGGCTTGGGTAGGTGACTTTGGGAAGTTGAGTTGATGTAACCCCCCTTTTATAATGTGTTTCAATCTCCCGATTTACGATAAAATCATTATACGTTAAGGTATGACCTGACAACCCCATCGTAAAACGAGTAGTGACTAAATATAAATACTATACATATACATATATATAAATAAGACCTCACTATAATAGACTAATTGGGGCCCAAACCATTCCGAAAAAAGTGAAATTCCGATATAAGTGACACCCAGACTTTCCCCTGCTATCCCGGACTTTTTCCGATTTATCAGACATTAGTTCGGATCGCACTAACGGTTTTTAAACTGTTTTCACTACCACTGTGGTACTGTACTGTACTTATTATACCTTCACTACAATAATCAAATGGTATAATATATCGGTATATAATAATACTGTACTGTACATCGATAAACAAGTCTTTTTATTTACCTTATTGTGGTGAACATTGCTGAAGTGGTCAGGCAGTCTGGACTGCTTCTGGCTTTATCAGACTTTTTCCGATATATAGGAATTTGGTCTGGTAGCCCCTCGATTCTGATAATAATGAATTAAGGTCTACTGATGTCTGTTATATCAAGGTTTTACTGCGTACATATATATGCCTGTACAGTAATCCCTCCAATATCCGTTGTAATAGGACCAAAGGCATGTCTGGATATTGGTTTTGTCCGGATATTGGTCCCCAGCCTATGGACTTATACTTATGGACCCTAACCTACCCTGAATCAGAAAAACATCTACCAGTACATACCTCCCTACTGGACATGCATAGCACCTATTTAAGACCCTATTCACACCAATAAGGGACATAAAAGAGTGAAATAAATGCAAAGGAAACACAAAATTAGGTTTCAGATATGAGGTCTTTATAGTGGGAACCAGCCTTATGGACTAGTACTTATGGACTCCAACCGAACATGACTTACTGTACATAACTCTTAACCGCACATGCATAGCACCTGTTTAAGACCATATTCACACCAATAAGCAACATAAAAGAGTGAAATACAATGCAAAGGAAACACAAAATGAGGTTTCAGAGATGAGGTCTGTATAGTGGCCACCAGCCTTATGGACTTGTACTTATGGACTCTAACTGGACATGAGGTTTCAGAGATGATGTCTGTATAATGGGCACAAGCCTTATGGACTTGTACTTATGGACTCCAACTGGACATGATTTACCAACTGTACAGAACTCTCAACTGGACATGCATAGCACCTGTTTAAGACCCTATTCACACCAATAAGGTGCGGAAACAAAATCCGATTTTTGTCCAATTTTTTGAGTCTTTTGGGCAATTTGGGATAAAAAAGGTCAGAATCATAATGTCTGGATATTGGGCGACCGGATATTATAGTGATTACTGTATATATATACACCCACCGCAAATTGACTTAGGACCTACACACAGAATTGCTATGGGAGAGTTGTCTGTCTTTGCTTTGTGTTTCCACCTCTACCAAGTAAATTTTTTTAGGCAAGAAGTAACTGCCAATTCCTCTGGTGTTGGTAGGAGGTGGTGAAACACCCAGCACGTTAGTGCTTGCCTAGAAGCGAGAGTGGGCGTATATGTTCCCGTTGCTCCGAGCTTGCACCTCCCTCTTTTTTTGTATGCATTACTGTTTGCCCTGTTATTTTCCTTGAGCCGAGTTGTCATGCCTGGAAAGTACTGCTCAAAGGATGAGAGGGTCCGTATCATTGCATGGAGGCAGGATAATGTCCATATCAACACGATTTGTGAACATACTGGATAAGCAAAGTCAACCACCATGAAGATTTTTGCTGCAGTGTGCGGCCTGCCACCTTATGTCGTACCAGAGCACAAACATGGTGGTGGAAAGAAGAGGACGACTTCCAGAGGTACAGATACGCTTCTGAAGAGGGAAATAATCAAGAATCCTCGACTGACAGCAGCAGAATTGAAAAGAATGCATCCCCAGCTGTTACAAGACATCTCAAGTTAAACTATCCAACACCACTTGCAGAAGGAGCTGGGTTTGCCAAGCCGCACCGCAGCCAAGAAACCACTTCTCACTGACCG
The DNA here is from genome assembly GCF_032717465.1 of Coenobita brevimanus. Taxonomy (NCBI): domain Eukaryota; kingdom Metazoa; phylum Arthropoda; class Malacostraca; order Decapoda; family Coenobitidae; genus Coenobita; species Coenobita brevimanus. The sequence goes on along the minus strand of NC_137003.1, from coordinate 37,177,247 downwards.
CATGAAGAAGCAGCGCATTCAGTTTGCCAAGAAGTATGCACACTGGACATTGCATGAGTGGTGAAAAGTTATGTTTTCCGATGACAGCACATTTCAAGGGTTCCAGGTGCATTCTGCCAAGGTTTGTTGCCCTGCCTCCCGTAGTCGATATGATCCTGCTTACACGGTGCCGACTGTTGTGCGCCCACAATCAGTATATGGTATGGGGGTGTCTCCCAAGTGAAATGGGAAGGGAAGGCCTCTCCTTTCTTCCTAAGAACTTGATGATGAATGGCAGCTGGTACATTCAAGTTCTGAAAGATCATTTGTTAAACTTTTTTTCTATTCATGGGTGCGACTTTTTCGTGCACGATTCAGCTCCATGTCACTAGTCAAGAAAGGCGACAAAATGGCTTCAGGATACTCGGATTGAGGTCCTTGACTGGCCTGGCAACAGTTCAGATCCAAATCCAATAAAAAACTGCTGGGGAAAGATGAAGAAAATCATGGCAGAGAAGAAGACACCCAATCTGGACAACCTCAAGACTGAACTAACAAATGTTTGGTGTAAAGAAATGTCCTTAGACTACTTTAGAGATCTAAGTAATTCCATGCCAAAACGCATCCAACTGGTCCTGAAAAGCAAGGGAAACATAATTTCATATTAATGAATGGCATTTCATGAACAAACATTGTGATATTCTATGAGTTCTGTGTTTTTTAACACCCTGTGGGGGGACGTCCTAAGTCAATTTGTGGTAGCTGTATATATGAGTGTGTGTGTGTGTATATAAATATAAAAATATATATATATATATATATATATATATATATATATATATATAAATATATATATATATATATATATATATATATATATATATATATATATATATATATATATATATATAAATATATATATATATATATATATATATATATATATATATATATATATATATATATATATATATATATATAAAGTGGATTCTTAAATTTCGATTGGGATATGTACCAAAAAACTGCATCGAAACTGAAAACATCGAAGTTTAAACTGAACTTCTTTTGGAAAAAATTAGTTTGGGTCCGGGGCCTCTGAATCTAACCACTTAAAATCATCATTTTTTGCATACACCCCCTGTAAACTTTATGAACTATAATTGTGGTTAAGTAACTGTAGTTCTGCATTGTATTGCCATACTGTCAGCAAGTGTATACTTGGTGTATTTCTGCCCTTGCCTGTATTGCCGTTTCTCCTTTGGCTGCAAAGATTTAGAGGTGCCAGGCTGCTCTTGTCCATTACCACTGCTACCCGAAGAACCTCTATTGCTAGCCATCTTGAAACAGGTAAGTTGCAGCGAAAATACAAAGAAAATACATACAACTAAATTGCAGTGAAATGCATGTCCACATATGGAAGGCACAGGATGAAAGTGCAGTACTTGGCTGTAGAGGGCTGGGTGCTGGCAGGACAGTCATAAAATGGCTGTCGACAATAGAGCATTGCCTTGCACATGGCTTGCTGTTGGTGGTGCCTACTCCCATCTGGGAGATCTTGTCCTTAAACAACATGACTATTTTTTTTCTCAGTCTGTAGTGTTCATTTCTTTGTTGCTCCTTATATTCATAATTACCGTACTTCTCTTCCTTTCAGTATTCTGCCTACTGTACAGTAGTTGCTATCACCTGTAGTTCATTTTGCTTTAGTATTTCTACTATTGATTCTCTTCCTCTAATTTCTCTTGTTATATCTTCAAGTTAATAAAGTACTGATTAATTAATAAGTATATTTATAGAATGACAGGGAATCGTCCAGGGAGCGAATTGTCCTGATGGGAAATTGTCCATGTTTTGACGGGGAACTATCTGACGGGCGAATTGTCTCGGAACCATATCATCGCATGCTTCATGTACTGTATGAATAAATGATGTTGATTTTCATTCTCTTCTTGACACATGTCATACGACATTAGGTTAGGCTCATATTTTTTCTTATAATTTTCCTTCACTTCTAGCATTTTGGTTTGCATCAAAAATATTATCTTTGCTTGTTTTGGTTGGAATCTGGCCCTGAGAGCACGTCACATACGATATTAGGTTAGGTTCATACTTTTTCTTATAATTTTCCTTCACTTCTAGCATTTTGGTTGGCATCAAAAATATTATCTTTGCTTGTTTTGGTTGGAGTCTGGCCTTGAGAGCATCGAAATACGTGACTTTGCATCGAAAAGTAAGGTAGGCAGACCACTTCACAATGCATCGAAACTTGATTAATCGAATTCTAAACTGCCGAAATTTGAGATTCCACTGTATATATATGTCTATACACAGTGGCGTACTCAGAAACTTGAATAGAGGGGGGGAGGGCCTTTTTGTTTTTTATCTTTTTAATGTGCAGTGAATGACTTTGGCTAGCATAGTGAGCCCGTACAGCTAGGGGGTTGGGGGGGACGCTGAAAGCCCCCCCCCCCCAGAAAAAATTTTGCATTTTGGCCAATTTTATGATCACTTTGTGGCCGTATGGAATCGGTATACGACATAAATACAGCATATTCTAAAGTCATTTTTAAGTACTCTGTGCCACTGAGTTACGATTCAGTCTCTCCAATAACCTTATATAGTACCATTAAAATTCAAACGCTCACATTTCGATCAAACAACTTTACAACTGTAATAAACTAATAACAATAACATTTAAAAAATTATGATAATTTAATCATTCTATTAGTCTCAATTACAAACAGTTAAAGAACAGACATATCTAACATAATTTTCTTGCTGATAATCAGTTGAAACAGATGAAGCTGATGGGCAGTTCTCAGAGCAATCAGTGGATAAAATCAGAAAACTGTCATTTTTGTGATACCACTGAGTATAATACATAAGCAGTTTATTCAGGCATGCATTATTTTAGGTGGATTTTAAAACTGTTTTTGTTGTCAGCCAAGTAGGGGGACTTTAAGTACTGTAAGCTGAGAAAGTATTATTTTAATGTTATCTGAGGAAACATTTCTCTTGTGTGCGTGTGTGTGTGTGTATATATATATATATATATTTGTGGTAGGTGGGGGCGCTCACCATCCACTCACTCGATGTAGTGCTGCCCTCGGGTGTCTGCCCTTTCCTCTCCTCCATCCCTCTTTCCTTCCATGCTCTTCTGTCTTCCTTTCGTTCATTCTTTCCTTGTTCTTCTGCTTATGGGCAACTTTATACTCCCTCTTCTGTCTTTCCTTCATTCTTTTCTCCTCCTTCTGCCTGTGGGTGACTCAAGCCAAATGGTTTCCTGTACACCAGGAAACCATTTACTACACTGGGTGGTAACCATATAACCAAATTTTGGCGCCTGGTGGTTTAGTGGGTAATTATTGCGCTCCAATCGGATTGAGCCGGTGAAGGTTTATATCCAAGGGATGGTTGGGGTTGATTGCTCGTGTAATGCCACTCAGGGATGAGCGAGGCTGGTCACTCTTATCTTAAAGGTCAGGACCAACTGCCTAGCCCAGGGCTCCAATGCTCATGGGGCAATGTAGGACTGGATGATAGATAGATAGATAGATAGATCTATAGCCCGACGCCCTAATCCCGCAAAGGGTGGCCGCAGACAAAACGCCTCCAAGTCACTCTGTCACCCACCATTTGACTCCCCTCCCCCCAACTCACCCCCCCCTCCCTCATATACCTCTCAACTCCATCCCTCCACCTCATCCTCAGTCTACCCCTCCCTCTCCCTCCCTCCACCTCACCTACATACACCCTCTTAGTCAGTCTTTCATTCTCCATTCTCTCCACATGTCCAAACCACCTCAGTGTATTTCTCCTAATCTTTTCAACCACATCCACATCTACCCCACAACGTTCCTTCACTTCTTCATTCGTCAACCTGTCGCTCCACGTCACTCCACATGCTCCTCTCAAGTAACTCATTTCCACTGCTCTCACTCTTGACTTGTTCCCCTCTTGCAAGGTCCACGCCTCGCTTCCATACGTCAGGGTAGGGATCACAATACCATCATGCAGTGACTTCTTAACTTCCATACTCACCTCCCTAATTCTCATCACTGCTTTCAGTGTACCAACAACCTTTCTTCCCTGCTGTACCCTTTCACGTACTTCATCCCCCAAAGTTCCATCCTTACTCATCACACTACCCAAGTACTTGAATGCACTCACATTCTCCATATCCTCACCATCCAACCTCACTACACACTCTGTGACTTCATTCCTCTCAAACACCATAACTTTACTTTTGTTTACATTAACTTTCAGCTTCCTCCTCCTACACACTGTCCCAAATTCATTCACCAAACCTTGCAACTCCCATTCATCTTCACTCAACAATACTGTATCATCAGCAAACAGCTGTACATATATATACAGTAATCCCTCTACTTTCCGGACGCCCACTTTCCGCACATCCCCACTTACCGGACATTGTGGGCCTGGACCATCGGAACCAAAAAATGGCCAAAAAAAGAAAAAAATCCCCCCCAAATTTGAACTTTTTCCCACCCGTAATTTGAAATTGCCGCACGGCACCAAATGGCTGCTTACACCATGGCCTCTTCACCCTCTCCTTCCTCCCCCCTCCCCGTCAGGGTTGCCGTTTGTTATTTTTCATTACCAAATGTGGGCCAATTTGGTAATGAAAAATTCGTTTGGTAATGAATCAGAATAATGCGTTACCAAACGGATTTTTCACATGTATGAGGGTATACAGGATGGAGATGGTGGATTGTTTGCTCTCTCAGATTAATCTGCTACCCTACATAGCGTGAAAATAATCAACATGGTGTTAGTTATAAGGAGAATGATTACATGTATTTCCACTTGTATATATAATTAGTGAAGAATAAATGCTAGCTTTACGAATTTGGTATTGAAAAGTTAAATTTGGTAATGAAAGTTGAGGAGATTGGTAATGTGGCCATTGCGATCTGGCAACTCTGTTTCTCCGACATCAACAGTTACTCCCAAACTTTGATTGTGAATAGATGCTTATCGCACTGGAAGCCACACGTGCTCGCTTTTTGTGAATAAACAGTGAATATACTGCAATACCTCGCCTCTACATCACATGGGAATTTACAGTGTTGTGCAGTGTTAAGAAATTTGAACTTAAGAGTGCAAAGGATCAACTGTGGAGTGCAAATTGGCAGTTTAAACTGGCGGTTAGAACTGCAGTGGTGCAGTTAAGAACAATGTGCAGTGTTAAACAATTATAACTCAAAGTGCAAAGAATTATGTGCAGCAAAACACTGGATTACTGTACGTGCTTGAAGAGCGTTTTCACCACTGCCAAAACCTTAGAAAGGCAGCCACAAACATGATGTAAGTACCCTGGCTGAGGTACAGTCGCTTCTAATTCCTAATTCTTTGGTTCATTTTCATTTATTTCATGCTTTATGTCCATTATTGGTTTGAATAGGGTCTTAAATAGGTTTAAGTAGGTGCTAGGCATGTCCGGTAGGGAGTTATTTAGGTGGCTTTCAAAGTTAGGCTAGTTAGGGTCCATAAGTACCAGTCCAGGAGGCTTGTGCCCACTATCCGGACAGGACCACTTTCCGGACATGCCTTTGGCTCTATTACGTCGGATAGTGGAGGGATTATTGTATGTGTATATATATATATATATAAAATATTGCTCATGTAATGCCACTCAGGGATGAGTGAGGCTGGTCACTCTCATCATAAATGTACGGACCAACTGCCCAGCCCCGGGCTCATACGCTCCTCACGGGGCAATGTAGGATTGGATGATGGATGGATATATATATATATATATATATATATATATATATATATACTGTATAGTGGGGGCGCTCACCATCCACTCACTCGATGTAGTGCAGCTCTCGGGTGTCTGCCCTTTCCTCTCCATCCTTCTTTCCTTCCATTCTCTCCTGTCTTTCTTTCCTTCATTCCTTCCTTGTCCTTCTGCCTACAGGTGACTTTACACTCCCTCTTCTGTCCTTCTTTCCTTCATTCTTTCCACTTCCTTCAGCCTGTGGGTGACTCTACACTGAGTGACAAGTCAAATGGTTTCCTGTGCACCAGGAAACCATTTACTATGTTGGGTGGAAACCATATGACCAAATTATGGCGCCTGGTGGTTTAGTGGGTAATTATTGCGCTCCAATCGGATTGAGCCGGTGAAGGTTTATATCCAAGGAGTGGTTGGGGTTGATTGCTCATGTAATGCCACTCAGGGATGAGTGAGGCTGGTCACTCTCATCTTAAATGTCAGGACCAACTGCCTAGCCCCAGGCTCCTACGCTCCTCATGGGGTAATGTAGGATTGGATGATGGATGGATGGATGGAATATATATATATACGCATATATGTTTGTAAAAGGGGCGGCCATGGCTGCATGGCCCCCCCCCTTGGTACACCACTATATATATATATATATATATATATATATATATATATATATATATATATATACAGGTATATATATATATATATATATATATATATATATATGATATGTAGGGTGTATATCTATCTATCTATATATGTATATGGTATGTAAGGTGTATATCTATCTACCTATCTATATCTATCTATCTATCTATATATGTATATATAATATAAGTTTACAGATTCAAGTTTTCTTCCAAAATTTCTGAAACATTTCACCATACTCTTTCCATTATATTTCATTACTTCAGTACTCTAACTACCTCATGAAGAAATGCTGGTGCTGGAGTGGGATGCCTTCACACAGTGGCATCAATATAAATGGGTGGTTCTGCTGTTCAGATATGGAATGTCCCTCAAATTCCCACCCTGCACACCAAAGAGTGGATGATGGATTGCAGGCAAACAGCAACTTCAGCATAGAGTCCGTCATAGTCAAGTTCAGATGAGCCTAGTTGCAACACCACCATCATTTAACTGCTGCCTTCCTTTTCTTCAGTCTTTTCACAACATTCTTCACTTTTGTCATTATAACATTTTGGGGCACCACACTCCTTCTTTGTGCACCACTAAATCTAATCATATTACAAACATTTTGTTCATTCATACAGAGACTGAGTATCTCTGAGAATGGATCTTATAGTCCAAACTATTAAAGAAAAGAAACCTTTGCTTCCTCCTATGTGTTACCCCACTCAATTTATCTACCAGGGCCTATGAATCAATCACTTCCTTATTTGTTTTGCTTTAACAGTGTATGAGTCACCTAATCTTTACACAGTTCATTAAACAGACTACTCCAATGCAACGAACACTCACCATTGAGATGTTTTGTCAGCCATGTCAGTAAGAACTGTGAGCTGGTCATCTTGGAAAGCAGATAACTGAGGATTGACATCTAGCTCCTCTGTATGTTGTTCCTGTGCCTTTGCTTCTGCATCTGTGGTGATGAGTATCTTCGTGCAAACAGAATCTGATTTAGAGGGCAGTTTTATATCTGTTGGAAGAAAGGTCTTAGCAAGAGAGTTAACTACAACCTGCCTGGGTTTTGTCTGGGCTACAGATTTAGTGGTGGTGACTGTGACAGCAGTAGTTAGGAGAGATGTCGTAGCGATGACAGTCGAGGGCTGAGGTCGAACATGCCTTACAGAGAAGACAGGGGTGGGTTTGTTACACTTGTTACTGGGGCCACCCACCTCTAGTACACGCACTCCTACTCTTGCCTTTTTTTTTCCTACAGCTGACCCCAGAGGTACAGCAATAATGTTTTCTCCAAGGCTGTCAACCACAATCTCTGCTGGCACTGGAATGAAAGGCAAAGCAAGAAAGTTAATAATGTAAATGTCATATTCATTATATGCATGCCATTATAATGTATACTCAGTATATATTAACAGTGGTGGGCAGCGCAAACGAAGAAGGACCTTGCGCAAGCTCAAAGCACAATCCACAGTTCACTACCTTGTACAAGCGCAAATGCGCAATCTGACAAATACAGTACCCTCGCGTCCAGCACGCGTTAGTCCAGCACGATTCGAGTCCAGCACGGTGAGCAATTAATTAGTATTATTTAATATGATTTAATTAATGCAACACGAGTGTGTTAGCATAACATGCACAGAGCTCCGAGAAGTGGGCCAAATCCGCAGAGTTCACTCTAGCACGATCACCCCCGGTCCAACACGGCCATACTGGACATTCCCATGATGATGATAGCCAAAGAAAAACTTCTGATCAAGTAGCCTTCCCCGCCCGCTATCGTGACGTGATCGTGATGCCGCCCAATTAAAAACGCTTCTGGTGTCATGATGTTTTGTTTACATTTCTCCCGCCACAGAGCCACTCAGTCGCATAATTGCATTGGAAGGTGCTTTTTTCTTGCTGCATTTTCTGCCCTTGTTACTGCATTTTACCCTGCTCACGATGCCTAGGAAGCCTTCTGAGAACCCCAAGAAGCGTCGGCACCTCCCTCAGGCCACCAAGCTAGAAAGCATCGAGAGGAAGAAGAAAGGGGAGAGGAAAGTTGACATTGCCAAGGCCTACGACATGAATGAAGCCAATGTGATCATAATAAAAAACTTAAGACAAGATCCTGGCAGCCGAAGGCTATCACACGGCACTTCATACCAGGTTTCTGAGGATACGATGGTAAATCGGAACGGTAATGTGGTAAAATTGCCGATGATACCACGGGCATTTGGAATTCATCTGGATGGATTCGTGCCGAGGATACGATGGGGAAAACAGTGTGACCAAAACCCAGGCGACTCAACAGAGAATGTATCGTACTACAGCATTGAACATTTAGCCTGACACTGAATACATAATAATATTTTAGAATAAATAGCAATCGTTTTGAAACCCTTCTCATCGGCGTGCGTACCAGTTTATAAACAAAGTTGCTTCTCCTTATTCTCTACCGAGCCAGCGACAGCGATCACTTTCCACAGTCACGAGACGGGGCTCTGGCAACAGTGTGAGAAGCATGCACTTTGCCGAGGATTACAGGGCTAGGACAGGCAGAAGCAGGACCTTCCATGGCTGTGGACGAAGATAGTGATTCTGAGTGTGATTTCGAAGGATTTATGAGGGAGGTTGAGGAGGAGCAACAGCCATTACCCGCTAGTGATGCCAGCAGCCATCCTCCGGGGACCCAGTAGGACTAACTACAGCCTTGGATACCACCTTCCATTCCCAGCAAGCCCACCAACACTATCCTAAAAGGTTAGTTATCATTCATAGCACAGTACCATTTATTATAATTACAATAGTACCAATATATGTATAGGTATATGGTAGGTATTTAGGGTGGCTTTTCAGAGGGTTGCTGACATAATTCATTTTTCCCCATAAGCTCTACTGTTAGTCCAACACATTTTTGGTCCAACAAGTGACCCATGCATGACAATATTACCGTGCTGGACACGAAGGTACTGTATTTAGCTTGCGCAATGTCGCAAAGCGCAAGTGCAAACTATTTGCATATGTTTTTGGAAATTACTGAATAATATTGAGATATTTAAATAAAACAGCATACCTACTTACTTTTATTTATTATTATTATTTTCTATTATTTGTAATTTGCGCAAGTGCGCAATGTAATACTTAGCTTGTGCAATGTCGCAAAGCGCTAGCGCAAATCATTTGCATATATTTGTGGGAATTACTGTAAAATATATATTGGTATAATTAAATAAATTACTAAATTAGCAACCTGCCCACCACCCGCAGTGACTGAGGTACAGTAGGTTATTGTCCGGGAAAATATTTACCAAGGCATTGGCAAAGATCACGTGATTACTGTATCATCAACTCTCTCTCCGACAGAGGAGGGAGGGAATAGAGAATAAGAGAGAGAGGAGGGAAGGAATGGAGAATAAGAAAGAGAAGAGGGACGAAGTTTATGCCTTATCTCCTCATTTGAAGGGACGCTCCTTTGCCATTCCCGTATTCTCTCTCTCTCTCTCTCTCAGAATAATGCTCTTTATCTCTCTCTCTCTCTCTCTCTCTCTTGTTTTGTCAAGACAATTTATTTAATAATTGAATATAGATATACAACAGCATATGTAATTCGTTACAAAAAATAAATCATGAAAAGAGAGTATTTAAATCAAATATCCCCAGCCTAATAAATTACAGTATTAGGCTGTGGATATTTGATTTAAATAATATGTTTTAATGGTTTTTGTAAGGAATTCCATATGCTAATCTTAATAAATAATGTATATTTATTATTATTTACTAATAATAATAATTTAAAATATATTATATGTAGAAAGAAAGAGAGAGGTAAAAAGATTAGTAAGAGAGAGTAAGAAGAGTGTGGATGAGGAATTTGGAAGGAATTTGAGTGTAAAGTGGAGGGACTGTAAGAAAATGTTCTGGAAAGAGGTGAAAAGAGTAAGACAGGGTGGAAGTGAAGTTAGCAGGGGAGTGAAAGATAAAAATGGTAGATTACTAGTGGAGAAGGGAGAAAAAGTGAGCAGATGGAGAGAACACTTTAAGGAATTGCTGAACGTAGAGGATGGAAGTAATGCGAGTATAAGTGGCTGGGGAATGGCTGGGAGAAGGAGGGAGGTGAGAAGACAGGAAGAAATCAGTAGGATAGAAGTTCTGGAAGCAATGAAGAAAGTTAAATCTGGGAAAACCCCAGGAATTGATGGAGTGTGTGGTGAAATGTTGAAGCATGGGGGAGAGATAGTAGTAGAATGGATGTGGAAGATGTGCAGATTAGCCTGAGAGGAAGGTAGAGTCCCGGAGGATTAGAAGTCAGGTATAATTATTCCCTTGTACAAAGGAAAAGGGGAAAAAAAAGTGTGTGGTAATCATAGGGGCATTTGTCTTCTTAGTATAATAGGAAAAGTGTATGGTAGGATACTTATTGACAGAGTTAGAGAAAGAACAGAGAAATTAGTTGGAGAAGAACAGGGAGGCTTTAGGAAGGGAAGAGGTTGTGTAGATCAGATATTCATTCTTAGATCTTTAGTGGAAAAGTTTCTAGAGAAGGGAAAGAAGTTGTATGCGGCTTTCATGGATTTGGAGAAAGCATATGACAGGGTGGATAGACAAGGATTGTGGAAAGTATTAAGAATATATGGAGTAGATGGGAAGTTGTTGAATGCTGTGAATAGTATGTACGATGGTGCGAAGGCTGCAGTGCGCGTGGATGGTGAACTAAGTGAATTTTTCTCTTTGAAAGTTGGGTTGAAACAGGGATGTGTCATGTCTCCATGGTTGTTCAATCTGTACATGGATGGGGTAATAAAAGAGGTACAAGGTAGGGTAGTGGATGTTGGAGTGGCCCTGGTGAGAGAGGATAGTGTTTGGAAACTCCCTGTACTGTTGTTTGCAGATGATACTGTGTTGTTGAGTGAAGACGAAAGGGAGCTGCAAGGCTTGGTGGATGACTTTGGGAGAGTGTGTAAGAAACGGAATCTGAAGGTGAATGTAGGGAAGAGTAAAGTGATGGTCTTTGAGAGAGGTGAAGTCAGTGAATGTACAGCGAGGTTGGATGGTGAGGAATTGGAAAATGTGAGTGCGTTTAAGTACTTGAGTAGTGTGATGAGTAAGGATGGAGGTTTGGAGGGTGAAGTGCTTGAAAGGGTACAGAAGGGGAGAAAGGTTGCTGGTTCTTTGAAGGCCGTGATAAGAAACAGGGAAGTGAGCATGGAAGTGAAAAAGTTACTACATGACAGTATTGTGACACCAACTCTAACGTATGGAAGTGAAGCTTGGACGTTGTTGGAAGGACACAAGTCAAGAGTGAGAGCAGTGGAAATGAGTTATTTAAGAGGAGCCTGTGGAGTCACGTGGAGAGATAGGCTGACGAATGAGGATATAAAGGAACGTTGTGGTGTTGATGTGGATGTGATGGGGAGCGTTATGAGGAACACACTGAGGTGGTTTGGCCATGTGGAGAGGATGGAGGGTGAAAGACTGACGAAGAGAGTGTATGTGAGTGAGGTGGAGGGGGGAAGAGGGAGGGGGAGGCCGAGGATGAGATGGAGGGATGGGGTGGAGAGGTATATGAGAGAGGGGGGTGTGAGTTGGGAGCAGGGCAGTGAAATGGCGGGGGACAGGGCGACTTGGAGGCGATTTGTTTGTGGCCACCTCAAACGGGATTGAGGCGTCTGGCAATAGATAGATAGATAGATAGAAAAACACATTATCTCTGTTGAAGCATATTAAGAAATGCTACTACCCCCTTCCCTCCCACCTCCCCCCACCAAGCACTAACCCCACCCTCGCGACCCGCCCCAGCCTCCCCCATCCATTGTCCAGCCATGCGGGAAGCTCCCAAGACCACGTGTCCCCTGGAAGACCACAAATCCCTTGGATTGCGCAGTGCACAGTCCACTGGGCAGGTGCGCAAGGCAGGTGCGCAAGTGGAAATTTAGTTGTGCAAGCGCAACTAAGTTTGCGCTTGCGCATCTGCCTTTTCATGTGCGCAAGCGCAAAATTGCGCATGGTCTCGTGCGGTGCGCAATGCGCAAACGATATCACCGGAGCGCAAGGGTGCGCAATTGCGCTTTGCGCAAGTGTTTGCGCACCTGCCCAGCACTGTATATTAATAATAAGAACTGTATCTTCACTGGTAGTTTAGTAACATTGTGAAAAAGGTGTCACTTCTTCAATCGTTTGCAATTTGTAAACAAATCCGGATCTGTTTTGCTTTGTCTTATTTGAACAGCCACCATTTTCATGATCATCATAACAAACCATGGACTCAGGGGCCAAGCTGAAAGGTGACCGAGTTTTACGTGAATGACTGGGATCAAATGGGAATGAACAGAATATCAATATGTAATAGAAAGAATAAAATGTTAAGAAAGAATCATGGTAATTTCCCTGTAAAGCCCCTTGTGTCTTGGCCACTTGGGACAGTAAAACTCAGCTCATGGTAAAATTTGACCTAGGAGGAGTCCGTAGCACGGGACAAACAGGGTAGTACTCCCGAGGGGAATGGGAATGCTAGTGATAGGGAGAGCTGGAGCTCCTGTTTCACTAGCTATCTAACCATCCCCCTTTGCTGACCTTTTCAGTGTGACAGTAACATGGAGAATAGACCAGCATACTCTCCCAAACATTTCCTCTAACTATCTATGCACTACATCACATGCACTTTACATTTCACACAACGTAGGCGTGGCGGGGGTTCCACCAGCATAGATCGTGGGTCCAGGGTGAGATGGGGCTCGGGCCTGTGCTAGAGGGTACAGGGCATTGCGGTTCCCAGGCTGTCGCTTCCGCCCAATAGAGAGGGGCCCGAACCTGGGAGTAGCGCCCCAGGAGGCTGCCCTATCAGTGGGTGTATAATGGCGGGATAGTTGCAGTGCCAAGACGCGCTTGGAGGGTGTCCCTCCAGCTGTCCTGGCAGGGTGCCCCGAGGCCACTACCACAGCCACTGGTAAGCTGGTGTGCTAGGGGTCCCAGATCCATTGCCTGGACCTGGGACTGTGCAGTGAGTGGGACCTTTGCTATGTGTGTCCCCCTTTATTAATACTGAAGATGACAAAACAAAATAAGTTTCAAAGCAAGCCTGAGGACAGTAAATCACCCATGGGGATGAGGGTGGGTTCATGGAATGTGGGAAGTTTGAGGGGAAGAGCGGGGGAAGTCGTTGAGGCATTCAGTAGGAGGTGGGTGGATATGGCGTGTTTGCAGGAAGTCCGGTACAGGGGTGGATCAGCCAGAAGGATTGTTGGGAAGGACTGTCGCTATAAGTTGTTTTGGCAGGGGGGGACAGATGGATATGGAGGTGTTGGTGTGATGGTTGTGGAGAAATGGGTGCAATATGTTATGAATGTTTTGAGAGTAAGCGACAGGATATTGGTAGTGAAAATTCTGTTGGGTAGAAAGATAGCTGCGATTATATCGGCATATGCTCCGCAGGCAGGATTGGATGAAGCAGAGAAAGATAGATTTTGGGATGATTTAAAAAGTATAGTGGGTGGTATGCGGGATGATGAGATAGTGATTCTGGGAGAGGACTTAAATGGTCATGTAGGTGAAGCAGCACAAGGTTATGAAGGAGTGCATGGGGGATGTGGGTATGGTCTAAGGAATGCAGAAGGGGAAAGAATACTCGAGTTTGGGGAGGCAACGGACGTGATTGTGTGCAACACATATTTTAGGAAAAGAGACAGTAGGTTAATTACATATGAGTCTGGGGGAAATAGCAGTCAAATAGATTATTTTCTGGTTTGGAGGGCCGATAGGAGGTTAGTGAGGGATGTTAAAGTTATAGGAAGTGAAGTGTGTGTGCAGCAGCACAAACTATTGATTTGTGATATGGTGCTTAAAGAACAAGTGATGAAAAAGAGGATTTATGTACCTAGGAGGAAAATATGGAAGCTGAAAAACCAAGTAGTAAGGGATGCCTTCTATAGCCAGTTGAGGAAAGTGGTGGCTGAACAGGGAGCTGTAGACAGAGGCGTTAATGAACAGTAGAGCCCTCAAGAACAATTTCTTGAGAGTTACTGATGTAACATGCGGTTGGTCAAGAAGACCACCAAGACATAGAGTAACATGGTGGTGGGATGAGGGTGTTGAAGATGCAGTTAAGGAGAAAAGAAGGCTTTTCCGGGAATGGAAGAAGGGTGGTAGCAAAGAGGAATATTTGGCTGCCAAGCGTAGGGCTAGAAGAGAGGTATACAGGGCAAAGTCTGAGTCACAGAGACTATTACTTGATAACCTAAATCATGGGGAAAGGAAAAATATGACATTTAGGGTGGCAGGTCAAGTGAAGAGGGATAATTGGGATATTATAGGCAAGCAGTGTGTGAAGAATGACAAAGAAAGGGTACTGGTGAACAGTGAGGATATTAAAGATGCATAGAGAGAGCATTATAACTGGTTGTTGAATGAGGAGTTTGACTGGGGCAGGGAAGGTTTGGATCCAACAGATCCAGTGTGTGGCCCTTGGCCTTTGATTGATGCTGCTACTGTGAGTGAGGCAATAGGCAGGATAAGGGTGGGGAAGGCAGCAGGTGTGTCTGCGTTGACTGCCGAAATGTTGAAGGCCTCAGGCGATATAGGGGTGAGTTTAGTCACTGACCTGATAAATAGGATTATTTATGAGTGTGTTGTCCCAGATGATTGGCTGAAGAGTGTAACTGTAAATGTGTATAAAGGGAAGGGTGATGCCCTGGAAAGAGGAAATTATAGAGGTATAAAGCTTTTAGATCAGATAATGAAGGTAATGAAGAGAGTTTTAGAAGGTATGATTAGAGAATGAGTGAATATTGATGAGATGCAGTTTGGGTTTATGCCAGGTAGGGGGACCACTGATGCTATATTCATTGTTCGACAGCTTCAGGAAAAATATATTGGTAGGAGAAGGGACCTTTATTTTGTTTTTGTTGATTTGGAAAAGGCCTTTGACAGAGTTCCTAGAGAGGTGGTGAAGTGGGCAATGAGAAAGCTTGGCTTGGAGGAGTGGCTGGTTAGGGTGGTTATGGCTATGTATGTGGGTGCTCACACCCAGGTAAGAGTGAATGGAGATTTGAGTGATGAGTTTTCCGTGAATGTTGGTGTGCATCAGGGGTCAGTCTTGAGTCCCATGTTGTTTATCATGGTACTTGAAGCCCTTTCACGTGACTTTAGAAACGGACTCCCGTGGGAGTTGTTGTATGCTGATGATTTGGTGTTGATTGCAGAGAACGAAAGGGAGGCGGAGGAAAGGTTTAGGAAGTGGAGAGATGGTATGGGGCACAAGGGTTTAAGGGTAAATGCAGATAAAACAAAAGTGATGATATCTAGGGTTGGTGGCGGTACTGTCAAATACGAGGGAGAGTGGCCATGTGCAGTTTGCCACAAGGGCGTGGGAAGTAATTCCATCTTGTGTGGTGTGTGTGATAAATGGGTGCATAAGAGATGTAGTGGTATCAGAGGTAGACTACGAGATAATGCTGATTTTATGTGTACAGCGTGTCGGGGTGAGCAGGTGGAGATTGTCAGACGTGAAAGGATTGAACTTGCTGGTGAATCTCTTGAGTGTGTGGAAGAGTTTTGTTATTTGGGAGACATGTCGTGTGCTGGAGGTGGGGCTGGAGCTAGCTCTGTGACTAGGGTAAGAAGTGGTTGGAAGAAGTTCAGGGAGCTCTTGCCTTTCCTGACACTGAGAGGACTCTCCCTACGTGCTAAGGGGTCTTTGTATGCAGCATGTGTTAGGAGTGTAATGCTGTATGGTAGTGAGACCTGGGCAGTGAAGGAGGAAGATATTCGCCGGCTCAGACGTACAGAAATGACAATGATTAGGTGGATGTGCAGTGCATCCCTGTGTCCAAGGCCTGGAGGGGCTGGGTTTACGATGGAAGAGTTGAGAGGTAGGATGGGACTGGAGTGTACTGGTGTTCTGATGAGGAGAGGTAGATTGAGATGGTTTGGACATGTGGAGAGGATGGGGGATGATAATTGGGTGAGGAAGGTGAGAAGTGTTAATATTGGGGGTGGGGTTATGAGGGGCAGACCGAGAAAGACATGGGACGAGGTCATTAAGTGTGACCTCAGGGTTAAGGGACTGAACAGGGAGGCTGCAATGGATCGTGCAGCATGGAGAGTCGCCATTAGGTGACCAAGGCCGACACATGCAAGCATGTTGGAGCCTTTAAAAAAATGAAAACGAAAACGAAGCTAGCAGCACACGGGGACATGAAGTATGAATAAAGAATGACGCGACTACAAGAATTCCTTCAATCAACAAAAGCAGCAGATAAGTGCAAAGGACTTCCCTGATGAAATGTGCCAATCTCTCATGCAGTTCAAAAAACACTCCTGGCTGCCTGACAGTAATTTCCAGAACTTCTGTGTACAGTTTTGCTGACACAGCAGGACTGATCTGTACTCACCACTGAAAACTCTTCTCTCTTCTCCAGGCTTCACTTACAGCCAGAGGGAACTTTCAACTACGAACAAGTACAGTATACATAATGTTAGTCTTGAGTTCAAAGTAGGTACAGTATAATAATAGTTGCAACAATGAGTTATACTGAACAAGCTGTAAGTGACCTGCCCCAGTTTCCTGAGGCCAATGAGGATTAAGCTGTAAATGACTGTCCCCAGTCTACTGAGGCAAATGAGGAAGTGAAGAGTACCAGACAAAGGTCTTTAACAGAGAAAGGGTGTGCGTACCAAATAACACAGTGTTCAAAGAGGTTAGCATTATCAAGGCAAGCATAGATAAAAGTGGTAAATGAAATATTGTCAGGTATGAATGATGTAAGTTTGGATCAACTTAAAGATCACATAAATGAAGAACAGTTGCGGTTTAATGAAGAAGTAAATGCATTTCATAAGCTAATGGAAGCAGATCCAAGCTTACAAGTAAAATTGTCACAGGAGTTTGTGGAAGAGAAAGAAGTGCGCATTACCTGTATAAAGAGGACTGACAATAAAATGAATCAATTAATGCAGGACACAGAATCAGTAAGTAAAGCCACAAAGTGTTCACACTCTGCTATATCACATAGTAGTAAAGCTTCCAAGTGCTCAAAGTTTGCTAAATCACAGAGTAGTAGAGCTTCCAGGTGCTCACAGTCTGCTAGGTCATAAAGCAGTAAAGCTTTAAGGCATTCAGATTATACTAATAGAACTTATCAGAGTACAGCAAAAAGGGAGGAATTAAATGCTAAATTAGTTAGGCTGAAAGCTGACCAGCAGTTTCAAGAAAGGAAACAGAATATCAGAAATTCTTGCAAAAAAAGGAAATGGAGTATCAGAAGCTCAAACATGAAAAGGAACATGAGTATAAAAGATTACTTTTGAACAAAGATTTGGCTGCTACTCAAGCTGAGCTAAATGATGTAAATTCAATGGAAGATTATTTAGATTTGCCTGAGAGTGATGATGAATTAGACAGTAAAGAACAGCATCTTCAAAAATTCTTTGAATCACAAGGACCAACAGAAGGTAAGAAAATCAAACCTTGCATATCAGAACCGAAAGTGACCGTCAAAGATCCATCTGTTTCTGGATGGGTGGATTAGAAAAAGAAGTGTCCAAACTAAATAAGACTTTCTTGCAAGTGAGTCCAAAGCTTAACCCACATGCTAGGAGTTTTGAACCAGAATCAGAATTAAAACAGTCACAGTCATTAGGTAAGCATGATAAACCAAGTCAGACAGTGGACATGAATATATTAAAAAGTGTGGTAGATATTTTGTCATCCAAAAACAGAAGTGAATTGCCTCGCCCAGAGCCAGAGATTTTCAGAGGAGATTTATTAGAGTTTCCATCCTGGATAAAGGATTTTGACATTTTCATTGAAGCCCGAGTCACCTATATAGCAGAGAAACTTTTCTACCTACGAAGGTATACTGATGGGGAAGCTAAAGAAGCTATTAGAGGACTTCTGTGTATCCATAATGAAGAAGCTTTCAGTAAGGCTAAAAGTATACTGAAGGATAAATTTGGTAATGAGTTCTATCTATCTATCTATTGCCAGACGCCTCAATCCCGTTTGGGGTGGCCACAAACAAATCGCCTCCAAGTCGCCCTGTCCCCCGCCATTTCACTCCCCTGCTCCCAACGCACACCCCCCTCTCTCATATACCTCTCCACCCCATCCCTCCATCTCATCCTCGGCCTCCCCCTCCCTCTTCCCCCCTCCACCTCATTCATATACACTCTCTTCGTCAGTCTTTCACCCTCCGTCCTCTCCACATGGCCAAACCACCTCAGTGTGTTCCTCATAACGCTTCCTATCACATCCACATCCACACCACAACGCTCCTTTATATCCTCATTCGTCAGCCTGTCTCTCCATGTGACTCCACAGGCTCCTCTTATATAACTCATTTCCACTGCTCTCACTCTTGACTTGTGTCCTTCCAACAACGTCCAAGTTTCACTTCCGTACGTTAGAGTTGGTATCACAATACTGTCATGTAGTAACTTTTTCACTTCCATGCTCACTTCCGTTTCTTATCACTGCTTTCAAAGAACCAGCAACCTTTCCTCCCTGCTGTACCCTTTCAAGCACTTCACCCTCCAAACCTCCATCCTTACTCATCACACTACCCAAGTACTTAAACGTACTCACATTTTCCAATTCCTCACCATCCAACCTCGCTGTACATTCACTGACTTCACCTCTCTCAAAGACCATCACTTTACTCTTCCCTACATTCACTTTTAGATTCCGTTTCTTACACACTCTCCCAAACTCATCCACCAAGCCTTGCAGCTCCCCTTCGTCTTCACTCAACAACACAGTATCATCTGCAAACAACAGCACAGGGAGTTCATTATGGCAAATGCTTATAGAAGAAAACTGAGTGAGTGGCCAAAGATCTCAAATAATGATGGTCAAGCACTACAGAAATTATCTGACTTCTTGCAGAACTGTTTGACAATAATGAACTCAACAAATTTCCTTAATGTTTTAAATGATCCTCAAGAAAAAGACAAAACCTTACAGAAGTTAACCCTACCTTTAATTGACAGATAGAAGTCAGCAGTCCACAACCGGTTCTCCACACATATGGAATACCCTCCATTTTATGCCTTTTGTCAGTTCATAGCAGATGAGACAGAAAAAGCTTGTCATCCAATCTCATCTTATAGCGCAGTAATGGCAATGACTCAAAAACATAACACGGCTGCTTCAAGGGGAAAGAAGGAAGGTAAAGCAGAAACAAATAGATCTGGGGTAAAAAGTCTTGTGGCCAACACAACTGGAGTGAAAGAAACAGGGGTACAAAAGGATCAAAGGGACAAGGGCGACAAAAAACAAAGAGTCAAATGGACAAGGATGACAATAAACAAAACATCAAAAGGCCACACTGTATCTACTGCAAAGAAGAACATGAACTGGACACATGTAAAAGGTTCAATGAGCTTAAGAATAAGGAAAAATTAGAATATGTACAGAAGTCATTTATCTGCAGGGGTTGTCTAAAGTATGGACATATCATGAAAAACTGCAAAAGAAGGAAAATATGTACAGTATGTAAGAGACGTCACCCAACATCTCTTCATGAAGCCATACTTGAAAGAATCAAGGAGAAGGAAACTGAGAAATCACAACAGTCCAAGACAACAGAGGACAATGCTGTCTCAAACAGAATTAAAATCAGCAAGTTACTCGTAGGAGATACACACAGCATGATTGTTCCAGTGTGGCTGTACCAAAGCAGTGATGTGTCAAACAGTGTCTTGGTTTATGCCTCATTAGATGATCAGTCTGACATCTGCTTTATCAAAGGGACTACTCTAGACAAAGTTGAAGCAACAGGACCACAGATACATCTCCAGTTAGCTACAGTGATGGGAGAAAATACTGTGCTTTGTTCCAAAGTACAAGGGCTTCTGGTAAAGGGAGTATATGAAGAGAAAATGTTCCTTCCATATACATTCTCTAGAGAACATATATCAGCCAGACGAGATCAGATAACAAGACCATAGACAGCAAACAATTGGCCACATTTGAAAGGAGTATATGAAGAGAAAATGTTCCTTCCATATACATTCTCTAGAGAACATATATCAGCCAGACGAGATCAGATAACAAGACCATAGACAGCAAACAATTGGCCACATTTGAAAGGAACAGCAGATAAACTGATGCCATATGACTCAAACGCA
This sequence comes from Coenobita brevimanus, assembly GCF_032717465.1. Classification (NCBI taxonomy): domain Eukaryota; kingdom Metazoa; phylum Arthropoda; class Malacostraca; order Decapoda; family Coenobitidae; genus Coenobita; species Coenobita brevimanus. The sequence goes on along the minus strand of NC_137003.1, from coordinate 37,156,762 downwards.
GAAATTGGTCTCATCATAGGACTTAGCTGTATTAAAGCACTGAAGCCAAAGGAAATTATCACAGGAAATGACAACGATCCTTTTGCCAGAAGGACAGAGTTAGGATGGGGTATAACAGGAAAAGTCTGTAGTGACAGAAGTACAGAAGATGGCACTGTACAAGTGCACAGAACTATGGCCCAAGAAGTTGTCATCAATAATGAAAACAAAGTTAGCTTCCTGGCTGTTCCAACTCAAGTAAAGGAAGTTGTCAACCCACAGCAAATCAAGAAAATATTTGAGCTGGACTTTAATGACAGACAGATGACATTCCCATCTCTTATGAAGACATACTTTTCATAACAAAAATGAAACAGGGACTATATAAGCCAGAAGAAGAACATTATGAGATGCCACTTCCTCTCAAGAATGAAAATGTTGTGATTGAAAACAATAAAGACTTAGCTTTACAGACTAGTCAGACTGAAAAGAAAGCTCAAAAATGACAAGAAATATTATCAAGATTATGTGAAGTCTGTGCAAGACATGATAGCCCATGGGTACACAGAAGCAGTTCCCGCAAGAAAGTTAGCAAGAGCAGATGGGTTTGTCTGGTACATACCTCATCATGCATGGGGTGTATCATCCAAAGAAACCAGGCAAATTAAGAGTAGTACTTGACTCCATTGCTAGGTACAAGGAATAGTCACTTATTACAAGGACCTGACCTCACAAACAGTCTCATTAGAGTGTCATGCAGATTTCGCCAAGAACAGGTAGCATTTGTATATGGTATTTAAGTAATGTATCATCAGGTGAATGTGTCTCCTGAACACAAAGGTTTGCTATGCTTTTTGTGGTGGAAAAATGGACATCTGGACAAAGAAGTGATTGAATATAGAAGTGATTGTTTGGAGCTACTTCATCCCCAAGTGTTACAAATTTCACATTAATGAAAACAGCTGATGATAATGAGCTTGAATTTGGATCTGATGCAGCTAAGTTTGTGAAAAATAATTTTATGTAGATGATGGCTTAAAGTCTGTACCTACTGCAGCTGAAGCTATCCAACTGATTATTAACTGTAAAGCAATGTGCATGAAAGGAGGCTTCAAGCTTTATAAGTTCTTGTCCAACAGCAAGGAGGTCCTAGCAGCCATCAGTCCAGAGGAAATGGCAGGAAGCATCAAAAGCTTTAATTTTGGCAAGGACTCACTGCCTATTGTGAGAACATTTGGAGTAGATTGGTGAGTTAAATCTGACTCATTTCAGTTTAGAATGAATTTAGGTAGCAAGCCTGTAACAAGAAGAGGTATTTTATCAACTGTAAGCTCCATATTTGATCTCCTAGGTCTAGTATCTCCCCTTCATTCTAAATGGGAAAAGAATACTCTATGATCTATGTAAAGATGGGGTAAGTTGGGATGATGCTGTACCAGAAAACATGAAGTCTTAGTGGGAACAGTGGAGAAATGAGCTACACTTGTTGCAAAACGTGAAAATACCAAGACGTTACAAACCTGAAGCCATCCATCCATCCATCAATCATCCAATTCTACATTGCACCATGAGAAGCGTAGAAGCCTGGGGCTAGGCAATGTGGTCCTGACATTTAAGATGAGAGTGACCAGCCTCACTCATCCCTGAGTGGCATTACATGAGCAATAACCCCAACCACCCCTTGGATATAAACCTTCACCAGCTCAATCCGATTGGAGTGCTGTAATTACCCAATAAACCACCAGGTGCCATAATTTGGTTATATGGTTACTACCCAGTGTAGTAAATGGTTTCCTGGTGTACAGGAAACCATTAGGCTTGTCACTTAGTGTAGAGTCACCCATAGGCAGAAGGAAGAGGAAAGAATGAAAGAAAGACAAAAGAGGGAGTGTAAAGTCACTGGTAGGCAGAAGGACGTGGAAAGAATGAAGTAAAGAAAGACAGAAGAGGAAGGAAGGAATGGAGAGAGGAGAGGAAAGGGCAGACACCTGAGAGCAGCACTACATTGAGTGAGTGGATGGTGAGCACCCCCACCTACCACAAACAAACCTGAAGCATTTGCAGAAATTAAAGCAGTTAAGTTTCATCACTTTTCAGATGCTAGTCAGGAAGGCTATGGACAATGTTCTTACATTAGACTGATTAATGACAAAGGTCAGATGCACTGTGGACCTGTAATGGCAATATCAAGAGCAGCACCCCTTAAAGCCATCACTGTTCCAAAGTTAGAGCTTGCAGCAGCAGTTGTGTCAGTGAGAGTTCACACAATTCTGAGAAAACAGCTAAATTATCAAGATATCAAAGAAGTATTTTGGACTGACAGCAAAGTAGTACTAGGGTATATCTGTAATGATGCTAAGAAATTCCATGTGTATGTTGCAAACAGAGTTCAACAAATAAGAGATCAAACATCTCCAGCACACTGGAAGTATGTTGAAACAGAAAATAACCCAGCTGACTACGTATCATGAGGCATGTCGGTACAAGCCATGATGCACAATTCTAAGTGGTGGAATGGACCAGACTTTCTTTGGCAACTGCTTGACCCAACTCAGGCATCAGTAGAAGACTTCGTTGTTGCAGAAGACGACCCTAAAGTGAAGAAAGTTGTATATCTCACAGAAGCTCAAGAGCCATCGTCATTCCTGGAGAGACTGAAGTATTTCTCAGATTGGCATCATGCAACCAGAGCTACTGCAGTATGCCTCAGACTTCAGAAAAAATTCAAAGGCAAAGGTCAATGTAAACAAAATGTAAAAATGGCTACACAAAACTTTGTCAAGTATATTCCTGTGACTGCAGCAGAACGGAAAGAAGATGAAAATGAGATACTAAAACAACTTCAGGCACAAGCATTCCTAGAAGAAAAAAAACACTGATGAACAAAGTTGACAAGGAAAAGATGATTTGTGGTGTTGGAAGAAACAAGAAAAATGTCTTAAAGAAATCAAGTCAACTCTATGAGCTTGATCCCTTCATGGATGAAGATGGAATCACCATAGTAGATGGAAGGATCAAAAGAGCAAATATGAACAAAGACAGAAAGCACCCAGCCATATTACCAAAGAAATCTCATCTAAGTGATTTGTTGATTTGTGACTACCATAAAAATGTACATCAAGGAAGAGGCATCGCACTATATGAGATTAAAGGGTCTGGTTATTGGATTATAGGAGGATCTTCTCTAGTAACTAAGCACATTTCCAGGTGTACCATTTGTAGATAGGTTAGAGGAAGTACACAGGAACAAAAGATGACAGATCTACCTACAGACAGATTACAACGTACTGCTGCTTTTACTTATTCTGTTGATTTCTTTGGACCCTTTTTTTATTTAGGAAGGACATAAAGAACTGAAAAGGTATGGTGTATTGTTTACTTGCATGACTTCACCTGCAATTCACTTGGAAACAGCCAACACTATGAACAAAGACTCATTCATCAATGCCTACCGTCACTTCATAGGACAGGAGGGACCTGCTAGGAATGAGCTGTTGACATGTTTAAAAGAAATGGATCAAGAGAAAATAAGAACAGAACTATTGAAAGATCATTGTGATTGGATAGAATTTAAAATGAATGTACCACATGCACGTCATATGGGTGGCGTATAGGAGAGACAATACTTACAGTGAGAAACATACTCTCAGTATTGCTTGATCAGCATGGGTCTCAGGTAGATGATGAATCTTTAAGAACTTTCACGACAGAAGCAGAGTCCATAGTAAATGGTCATCCTCTAACTGTAGACACACTGAACTCTCTTGAGCACATAGAACCACTGACACCCAATATATTATTGACCATGAAATCTAGTCATACTACCTCCTCCAGGCAGCTATGACAGGGTAGATGTGTATTCGAGGAAGCATTGGCATAGAGTGCAGTACTTGGCAAATGAGTTTTGGTCAAGATGGAAAAGGGAGTTCTTGCAATCTCTCCAATTGAAAAATAAATGGGTAACGCCACATAGAAATTTGCAAGTAAATGACATAGTAATTGTAAAAGAAGAAACTTTGGCAAGAAATAATTTGAAGTTGGAAAAAATAGTAGAAGCCCTTCCTAATGAAGTCTGTCATGTGAGAAAAGTAATGATGTCAGACTCAAAGTTAGATAACCAAGGTAAACGTGCTCAAGCCATCACCTTCATCGAAAGACCAATTCATAAGCTCATTTTGTTAGTTGAAGCAGAGTAAGACCAGGATATCCCCACCAAAGAGCCTACTTAAGTGCCAAAACTGTGCCAAAGTGTTTTCTTCCTCATAGTATAAATTTTCTACTTTTGTATTAGTATTAATTTTTTTACTTTTATACTCATTAAGATATAAGGTAAATTGCTCTCACAATTTAGGGGAGCCATGTAAATGTCATATTCATTATGTGCATGCCATTATATGTATACTCAGTATATCCTAAAAATAAGAACTGTAACTTCATTTGCAGTTTAGTAACACTGTGCAAATGGTGTCACTTCAATCGTTTGCAATTTGTAAACAAATCCGGATCTGTTTTGCTTTGTCTTATACGAACAGCCACCATTTTGTAATCACCATAACAAACCATGGACTCAGGGGCCAAGCTGAATGGTGACTGGGTTTTACACGAATGACTGGGATCTAATGGGAATGAACAGAATATCAAGATGTAACACAAGGAATAAAATGTCAAGAAAGAATCCTGATAATTTCCCTGTAAAGTCCCTTCTTCCTTGGCCACCTGGGACAAATAACTTTGAGTAATGAACAGTATTGCAAAGCCTAATGTCCATGGCTTGCATGTTCACAAGATGGCCTACATACTCCAGTAGCTAACTGCTCACTAAGAGTATCTAACATTATACTAACAGCAATGCTTGCATATTGAAGCCACGAACTGTACGTCAGTTAGCATTCTCATTGCTAATATTAACAAGTGAAGGCTGGGACCTTACCATCTAAGAACACACTCTTCTCCCTGTTTTATCAACAGACAAGACATTCACTGACAATCAGATTACCCAATAACCCTTGTATTGACATAACTAAGCCTTGTAGTGTGTTTTATTCTTTTTTATATGCCAAGTTAAATAAAAATGAGGTACATGGAAAGCTGTTTAATATGGTAAAGAGTTTTTATGATAGTATACAGCATTAGCCTTGTTGCTCTCATAAAATTTTTAGATGCCTGGGGGCCTAATAAAGTAAGGCACTCCAGCTCAATGTGGCCTATAGGGGTCTAATATTGATGTACTGCAGGTTTTATTACTCTCAAATAATATTGCTTAAGAGGCAAGCGCCTGGTCATTCTTGCCTTAAATGTCTGCATTCAGCAGCCTAAACCCAGGCCCCTACACTCCTGATGGGGTAATACTGAAATGAATAGTGAACCATATGTATGGGAACCTGGGTACAGTAGGTTCACACAGTGCGCGTCATCACAGTGCGCGATTCACATTGTGCGTGAGTGACCAAAAATCATAACTAAAAACCCTTGAATGCGTGAGTTTACCACACAGAATGCGAGGCAGAGGCAAGGAGTGGCTCAAAAATGCCATTTTCTATCAGTGCGCGACCACCCCTCACACAGCGCGTCACGTGCCGTCATGTTGATGAGCAGAAATTCCCGGGCATTCTACTGTTGAGGATGAAGAGGATGCAATGTCAGAAGTGTCAGCATTGGACTTAGAAAGGTTTATGGTCGAAATGAGTGACTTTGATGCTCCTGGGGAAGGTGCTCAAGAGGAGTCTGTGGAGGGAAGTGTTGGTGTGGTGGGGAGGTGCAGTGGGGAGTGCGGCGCTGTAAGTTATCCCGGTTACCATCTCCTTACAAACTTTCGAAACAAGGGCGGCACCTGTTGTTATATCAAATCCCAATATGCAGTTGATACTATTTTAAACTTCACTTCATCCAGTTTTGATTACTCATTATATAAATTAAATTGCCAAAACATTACCAAATATATCTGTGTAGTTTATCGTTCCCCCAATGCTTCTTCGGAACCCAGTGTATTTGATTCCATATCCACTCAGTTGAGTAACCTTGACCTTGCCCTTGGCAATGAAATTACCATTTTGGGTGATTTTAACATACACAATGTTGAATGGTTATTGCATTCTGCCCGGACTGACGACGCTGGTCTAGAATGCGAGCTGTTTGCGGAATCGTTTAATCTCACCCAGTTGGTACAGCAACCAACCAGAATACCTGATAATCCTGACCATAATGCCCATCTCTTGGATTTATTCTTGACAAATAATCCAGATCAATACAGGATAGAGGTACTGTCACCACTTGGATCCTCTGACCACAATCTCATCAAAGCCTCATTAGTTAACTCTCCTACACCTCCCCATTCCGAACCTGTCAGGGTGACCCGATGGCACTTTGACAGGGCAGACTGGGATGGATTTAGATATTATCTTGCTGATGTTCCATGGCAGTCTTTCTTCTCTAGTGATCCCAATTCTACCCAGTCCCACATTTGCGACTTAATACTAGCTGGTATGGATTTATTCATACCAAGTCAACAATTCACTAAAAGATCAAACTCTCCAAAATGGTTTGATGGCAATTGTGTCAGAGCAACAGCCCAAAAGTCATTAGCATATAACTCTTACTTAAAATAAAAAACATCTGAATCACTCTCCCAATTTAAAATTGCTAGAAATCATGCAAAAGCTGTATTAAATCTATCTAAATCAAACTTTCTTCAAAAGCAAGCATCAAAACTACTTAACAACCCTAATTACAATAGAATATTCTGGTCAACTCTTAATTCTTTCAATAATAACTTTAACAAGTCATCTTCCATTCCCCCACTAAAATCTTCAGATGGCAATATTACAAATGACCCACGTGGGAAAGCAGATATCTTTGCTAGTACCTTTGCAAGAAACTCTACCATAGATAATACCAGCCAGAATGTCTCAGTACTGAAACTTGATTCTCCCAAAATTGCCCCATTTAAAATACAGACAAGATTCGTAAAATCCATCCTAGACAATTTACCTACCAACAAAGCTCCAGGCCCAGATGGAATTCCGCCAATTGTTTTGAAAAAATGTTCCCCTGAACTTGCCTCTGTCCCAGCCAAATTATTCAGACTATGCATACGTACTTCTTTATTCCCAAATTCATGGAAAGAAGCCAATATCCACCCAGTTCCGAAGAAAGGAAGTTCGTCTGACCCCTCCAATTACAGACCAATAGCTGTCACAGCTTCTCTTGGTAAGGTATTTGAAACTTTAATTAATAAGCATATTGTTAAACATCTTGAATCCAACAACTTAATTAGTGATAGACAATACGGTTTTCGCCACGAAAGATCCACCATTGACATACTTAATCTCTTAACTCATACCATCCATCAATCAATTGATCTTTTTGGAGAAACTCATGCAGTAGCTCTTGATATCTCTAAAGCTTTTGACAGAGTATGGCACCGTTCCCTGCTGTCCAAACTCCCTTGCTATGGACTAACGTCTTTTGTTCCTTTGATTTCTTCTTATCTTAGTGACAGGAAAATAAGAGTAAAAGTAGATGATGTCTATTCGAATTTCCACTCAATTAACGCCGGCGTGCCGCAGGGATCAGTTCTGGCGCCAACCCTATTTCTGGATCATATTAATGATCTCTTATCTGTCACTCACAATCCCGTTCACTCATATGCAGATGACTCAAAACTACATAGTTCATTCACACTCAGACATCCATTTACAAAGTCTAATATCTCTACCTCTCAACTCAGTACAGCCATCTCCATAAATCAAGATCTAGCTACAATCAGTGAATGGGGACAAAACAACCTTGTCTCTTTTAATGCTAGTAAAACTAAATATATACAGTTTACTAATAGACAGATATTGCCAGATTTGTACATTACCTTCAGTGCTACTAATATTCCCATCTCCAAAAGTATTGAAATTCTTGGTGTCTCACTTAACAGTGCCCTCAGCTGGACCTCTCATGTCAGATCACTTGCTAAAACCGCCTCAAAGAAACTTGGATTATCGTACAGAGTCCGTAACTTCTTCGCCGATGAGCAGTTAGCTATAATTTATAAGAGTCATGTGCGCTCTCAGCTTGAATATTGCTCACCCTTGTGGAATGGTTGTGGAGAGGTTGCATTAAGACAACTAGACAAAATTCAGAATAAAGCTGTTAGAATCATTAACAACCCTGCCATTACATATAAACTACCTCCCGTGCAAGTAAGAAGGAATGTTGCCTCCCTTGCATTATTTTACAGATATTTTTTTGGCAAATGCTCAGACGAAGTTGCGTCCATGATGCCACCTCTCCATGCCTTCCCTCGTGCTACACGGGCATCTAGTAGCGCTCATGACTGGATTGTCACTCAACCATATTGCAGAACTTCTGCCTATCAGAATTCTTTCATTCCCCGAACTGCATCTCTCTGGAACTCGCTTCCCCAGAGTTGTTTTCCTCCAAATTTCAACCCACAACTGTTCAAGTCTAACTGTTACAGATATTTTATGAATAGAGGACACCAGTAATCTGGTGTATGGATTATTTTTTTTTTCCCCATTTGTTTTTCCTTCCTCCGTTCTGTTACTAAAAAAAAAAAAAAAAAAAAAAAAGTGTTGCCGCGCCTCGGAACCCCTGTTATTTAAGGTCATCAGGCCTGTTGTCTACTATTGTTAAGGTGACTACCCATATTTTTGTTATTGTTGCTATAGCTTTAGTACAATGTCTGAAAAACATGACCTTTATTATGTCTCTAAGGGACAAAAAAATCCAGATATGAGGGGGTACTGAACATATATAATTATTCCCGTAAGATTATGTATTCCCAGTACGCACATTCCCAGTGCACGAGGTCGTGGACCACCCAATCTCTTGCGCACTGTGCGAGCCTACTGTATTTGATTGGTTTCATACAGAGATGTATTATATATATATATATATATATATATATATATATATATATATATATATAAGTAATCACTCTAATATCCGGACGCCCAATATCCGAACATCCCCATTATCCGGACATAAGAATGTTTCATACTGTACTTTTTTCCATACTATACTTACCTCATTTCACTCTTTAATGTCCTTTATTGGTGTGAATAGGGTGTTAGGAGCTAGGCATGTGCAGTAGGAAGGTGTTTTTCTGAGTTAGGCTAGGTTAGGGTCCATAAGTACCAGTCCAGGAGCCAGTCACCAGAATGTTTATTATTGTATGAACCTACTTCTAAACCCTCATTTTATGTTTCTTTTGCATTTATTTCAGTCATTTATGTGCCTTATTGGTGTGATTTGGGTCTTAAATAGGTGCTATGCATGTCCAGAGGGAGTTGTATAGGTGTTTCTCTGAGTCAGGGTCCATAAGTACAAGTCCATAAGCTGGGGCCCAATATCCGGACCTACCTATGGCTCTATTACGTCGGATATTGGAGTGATTACTGTATATATATATATATATATATATATATATATATATATATATATATATATATATCATCATCCGGACCTCCTTTCCCACCCAAGGGCAGGGTGACGAGTAGCAACGTCCAGCCAGCACGAACTTGCCAAAATCAAATAGGCCACACTTCCATTCACTCATCATTCAAGCTCCAGGAATCCTGACTCTACCAGAAACAAAAAATATATATATATATATATATATATATATATATATATATATATATATATACAGTATATATATATATATATATATATATATATATATATATATATATATATATATATACTGTATATATATATATATATATATATATATGACAGGGTGGATAGACAAGGATTGTAGAAAGTATTAAGAATATATGGAGTAGATGGGAAGTTGTTGAAGGCAATGAAGAGTATGTATGAGAATGCTAAGGCATGTGGATAATGAACTGAGTGAATTTTTCTATTTGAAGGTTGAATTGAAACAAGGATGTGTCATGTCTCCATGGTTGTTCAATCTGTACAGTATATGGATGGGGTTATAAAAGAGATACAAGGTAGGGCAGTGGATGTTGGAGCAGCCCTAGTGCGAGAGGGCAGTGTTTGGAAACTACCTGTACTGCTGTTTGCAGATGATACTGTTTTGTTAAGCGAAGACGAAGGGGACCCGCAAGACTTGGTGGATAAGTTTGGGAGAGTGTGTAAGAAATGGAATCTAGAGGTGAATGTAAGGAAGAGTAAAGTTATGGTCTTCGAGAGAAGTGAAGTCAGTGAATGTACAGTACAGTGAGGCTAGATGAGGAGGAAATGGAAAATGTGAGTCCATTTAAGTAATTGGGTAGTGTGATAAGTAAGGATGGCAATTTAGAGGGTGAAGTGCTTGAAAGCGTGCTGGTTCCTTGAAGGCAGTGATAAGAAACAGGGAAGTGCGCATGGAAGTGAAAAAGCTACTATATGGCAGTATTGTGGTACCGACTCTAACGTATGGAAGTGAAGCTTGGACCTTGTTGGAAGGACAAAAGTCAAGAGTGAGGGCAGTGGAAATAAGTTATTTGAGAGGAGCATGTGGAGTCACATGGAGAGACAGACTGACAAATGAGGAAGTGAAGGAGAATTGTGGTGTGGATGTGGACGTGATGGGAAGCATTAGGAGAAACACACTGAGGTGGTTTGGACATGTGGAGAGGATGGAGAGTGAGAGACTGATGAGGAGAGTGTATGTGGGTGAGGTGGAGGGGGGGGAGAGGGAGGGGGAGGCCAAGGACAGGGCGACATGGAGGCGATTTGTGGCCACCTCTTATGGGATTAAGGTACCTGTCAATATATATACAGTATATCTATATCTATCTATCTATCTATAGATATATATATATATATATATATATATATATATATATATATATATATATATACACACAGGCATACTCCAGTTTAACAATGTAATTGGTTAGGTAAAACCCCATCGTTAGGCGGGGTATCATATATTGGGGTACTTATGCAAAGCAATGTGGCGCATTTACCAGCCTTGGGTTTTCCCCCAAACCAAGCCCAAAACCCAGCCAAATGAGCCCTCAAACAAGGTTAAAGCCAATCTTTTGGCCTAACAGCTGCCAAGGAAGCTAAACTACGCTTAACACCTGTAAATAGCTAACTAAAACCAACAAATAAAATACGAAAATCGTCAAATATAAGTCTGCAAAAGTCAGGCTTAGTAAACTGGACCCCAAAATGACAATGTTCACCCCACCTATGGCTAAAATGCATTAATCTGTTTAAAAACAGTTTACAAGTCAACCTAACCACACAATTTTAGACTAAAATATAATCAAAATAATTTCTAGAGAAGGGAACGAAGTTGTATACGGCTTTCATGGATTTGGAGAAAGCATATGACAGAGTGGATAGACAAGGATTGTGGAAAGTGTTAAGAATATATGGAGAATATGGGAAGTTGTTGAATGCTGTGAAGAGTATGTACGATGGTGCGATGGCTGCAGTGCGTGTGGATGGTGAACTAAGTGAATTTTTCTCTTTGAAAGTTGGGTTGAAACAGGGATGTGTCATGTCTCCATGGTTGTTCAATCTGTACATGGATGGGGTAATAAAAGAGGTACAAGGTAGGGTAGTGGATGTTGGAGTGGCCCTGGTGAGAGAGGATAGTGTTTGGAAACTCCCTGTACTGTTGTTTGCAGATGATACTGTGTTGTTGAGTGAAGACGAAGGGGAGCTGCAAGGCTTGGTGGATGAGTTTGAGAGAGTATGTAAGAAACGGAATCTAAAGGTGAATGTAGGGAAGAGTAAAGTGATGGTCTTTGAGAGAGGTGAAGTTAGTGAATGTACAGCGAGGTTGGATGGTGAGGAATTGGAAAATGTGAGTAGGTTTAAGTACTTGGGTAGTGTGATGAGTAAGGATGGAGGTTTGGAGGGTGAAGTGCTTGAAAGGGTACAGCAGGGAAGAAAGGTTGCTGGTTCTTTGAAAGCAGTGATAAGAAACAGGGAAGTGAGCATGGAAGTGAAAAAGTTACTACATGACAGTATTGTGATACCAACCCTAACATACGGAAGTGAAGCTTGGACATTGTTGGAAGGACACAAGTCAAGAGTGACAGCAGTGGAAATGAGTTATTTAAGAGAAGCCTGTGGAGTCACGTGGAGAGACAGGCTGACGAATGAGGATATAAAGGAGCGTTGTGGTGTTGATGTGGATGTGATAGGAAGCGTTATGAGGAACACACTGAGGTGGTCTGGCCATGTGGAGAGGACGGAGGGTGAAAGACTGACGAAGAGAGTGTATGTGAGTGAGGTGGAGGGGGGGAAGAGGGAGGGGGAGGCCGAGGATGAGATGGAGGGATGGGGTGGAGAGGTATATTAGAGAGGGGGGTGTGAGTTGGGAGCAGGGCAGTGAAATGGCGGGGGACAGGGCGACTTGGAGGCGATTTGTTTATGGCCACCCCAAATGGGATTGAGGCGTCTGCCAATAGATAGATAGATAGAAAATCACTATAAAAAAAAAATAAACACCCATCGTTATACCAGAGTTTGGCCATCGTTAAGTGGAGTATGGTGGTATTTCAACCCCCATCGTTAAGCCAAGGTATCGCATCTAGGGGTATCGTATACTGAGGTATTACTGCATAAATATACAGTAATCCCTCTAATATCCGAATCCCCAATATCCGAACATCCCCACTAACCGGACATAATCGTCCCAGGATCCAATATTCCCAAAATGGGCCAAAAACCACAAAAAATTCGAAAAAAATCTGACTTTTTTCCCACCCATAATTTGAAATTGCCGCATGGTGCCGAACAGCTGTTACACCATGGTCCCTTCACCCCTTCCTTCCTCCCCCCTCCCCCCTCCCCTGTCAGGGTTACCATTTGGTATTTTTCATTACCAAGTGTGGGCCAATTTGGTAATGAAAAATTCGTTTGGTAATGAATCAGAATAATGCATTACCAAATGGATTTTTCACATGTATGAGGATACACAGGATGGAGATGGTGGATTGTTTGCTCTCTCTGATTAATTTGGTAGCCTATATAGCGTGATAATAATCAACATGCTGTTACTTATAAGAAGAGTGATTACATGTACTTCCACTTGTGTATATAATTAGTGAAGAATAGATGCTAGCTTTACGAATTTGGTAATGAAAATTAAAAATGGTAATGAAAATTGAGGAGTTTGGTAATGTGGCCGTTGCGATCTGGCAACTCTGTTACCCCGCCAACATCAACAGTCACAGCCTAACTCCGATTGAGAGCAGATATTTATAGCAGTGCAAGCCACAGGTGCTTGTTTTTTGTGAATAAACAGTGAATAAACTGCAATACCTCGCCACTAGATCACACGGGAATTTACAGTGTTGTGCAGTGTTAAGAAATTAGAATTTAGAGTGCAGAGAATTAACTGTGGACCGCAAACTGGCGGTTCAAACCAGTCCAGGAGCCAGGGACTTGTAAGTACTCAGAATGTTTAATATTGTATAAACTCACCTCTAAAACCTCATTTTATGGTTCTTTTGCATTTATTTCAGTCATTTATGTCCCTTATTGGTGTGATTTGGGTCTTAAATAGGTGCAATGCATGTCCAGAGGGAGTTGTATAGGTGTTTTTCTGAGTTAGGGTCCATAAGTACAAGTCCAGGAGGCTGGGGCCCAATATCCGGACAGGATCACTATCCGGACATGCTTTTGGCTCTATTACATCGGATATTGGAGGGATTACTGTATATATATATATATATATATATATATATATATATATATATATATACATACAGTTTATCCTCATTTCTTGCAGGTTGAATGTTCCACCAAAACCTCACGAAACGTGAAATGTCAAAGTGTGAAGTTAAGAATCAATGGGAAAAATGGAGGAGCGTTCTGCCGGGGCATGTACCTACCCTATCAGAAAGTACTATAACACCAAACAGGCCCTACCCAAAATTAAATGAAGTGTTTACTAGTGCTAAAACAGCATAACGCAATAAACATGCACCTGAAAAGACATTAAAACTGTTATAAAGAGCTGCAACACCAAAAATCCTTATCAGAAATAAAGTGGAGACTGGCTTGAGTGGCAGGTGAAGGTGTGTGAGGGTGCATGGGCTAGTTCCCGATGTCACTAACCAAGGAAAAACTGCCACTTTTCACCAGATTATTTAATTTTCGACATCAAAGTCGGTCTACTAAACCTCGGTGATCTCAGTCATTTTATGTGCTCTCTTTGTCACTAAAAGGAAGGAAGAAATTACAACAACATTATTTTACTCACCGCTACAAGGAAGAGAGGCGGTAATATAGTCAAACAGAATCAAAAACTGGTGGGCTGAGTCTATCATCTCTGTATTGGGACGGTTATTATTCTTTCTTTCCTTAAATATCAATAAGCTTTATTTTACATCCACATCATGTATTTGTCCATCAAAACAAAAATAAATAGTGTTACGAGAAACATGTAATGATTCTTCATTATGAAACAGTAGCACGATACGGCTGAAGATAATAAGTCATGATCATAAACAATAAAAAAACTCAAGTATGTCCCCTCCCTGTAAAACAAATAACTCAGAGTCAAATGGCCACCCCGTACAGGATTATGGTGTCTGGCAATAGAAAGAATAGAAAGATAGATGGCTACTGCCCCGCTGGACCTGCTGTATAAAGATCATGGAAAACAGTTGCACAGAAAAATGGACAGTGCCTAGACTGAGCATCAGCATGCATCGTCTGCTGAGTGTCGGCTGCCGACTGGGAGCATCGAAGTGCGGGGAAACTTGTGAAGTGTAAAACTCGGAAACCTTTTTCTTGCGCGAAAAACGAGGCATCGAAATATGAGGAAATACTGAACATATATATACTGTATATATATATATACTGTATATATATATATATATATATATATATATATATATATATACATATACTGTATATATATATATAGGATAGAAGTTGTGGAAGCAATGAAGAAAGTAAAATCGGGGAAAGCCCCAGGAACTGATGGAGTGTGTGGTGAAATGCTGAAGCATGGGGGAGAGATAGTAGTAGAATGGATGTGGAAGATGTGCAGATTGGCCTGGGAGGAAGGTAGAGTCCCGGAGGATTGGAAGTCAGGTATAATTATTCCCTTGTACAAAGGAAAAGGGGAAAAAGAAGTGTGTGGTAATCATAGCGGCATTTGTCTTCTTAGTATAATAGGAAAAGTGTATGGTAGGATACTTATAGACAGAGTTAGAGAAAGAACAGAGAAATTAGTTGGAGAAGAACAGGGAGGCTTTAGGAAGGGAAGAGGTTGTGTAGATCAGATATTCATTCTTAGATCTTTAGTGGAAAAGTTTCTAGAGAAGGGAAAGAAGTTGTATGCGGCTTTCATGGATTTGGAGAAAGCATATGACAGGGTGGATAGACAAGGATTGTGGAAAGTGTTAAGAATATATGGAGTAGATGGGAAGTTGTTGAATGCTGTGAAGAGTATGTACGATGGTGCGATGGCTGCAGTGCGTGTGGATGGTGAACTAAGTGAATTTTTCTCTTTGAAAGTTGGTTTGAAACAGGGATGTGTCATGTCTCCATGGTTGTTCAATCTGTACATGGATGGGGTAATAAAAGAGGTACAAGGTAGGGTAGTGGATGTTGGAGTGGCCCTGGTGAGAGAGGATAGTGTTTGGAAACTCCCTGTACTGTTGTTTGCAGATGATACTGTGTTGTTGAGTGAAGACGAAGGGGAGCTGCAAGGCTTGGTGGATGAGTTTGAGAAAGTGTGTAAGAAACGGAACCTAAAGGTGAATGTAGGGAAGAGTAAAGTGATGGTCTTTGAGAGAGGTGAAGTTAGTGAATGTACAGCGAGGTTGGAGGGTAAGGAATTGGAAAATGTGAGTACATTTAAGTATTTGGGTAGTGTGATGAGTAAGGATGGAGGTTTGGAGGGTGAAGTGCTTGAAAGGGTACAGCAGGGAAGAAAGGTTGCTGGTTCCTTGAAAGCAGTGATAAGAAACAGGGAAGTGAGCATGGAAGTGAAAAAGTTACTACATGACAGTATTGTGATACCAACTCTAACGTACGGAAGTGAAACTTGGACATTGTTGGAAGGACACAAGTCAAGAGTGAGAGCAGTGGAAATGAGTTATTTAAGAGGAGCCTGTGGAGTCACGTGGAGAGACAGGCTGACGAATGAGGATATAAAGGAGCGTTGTGGTGTGGATGTGGATGTGATAGGAAGCGTTATGAGGAACACACTGAGGTGGTTTGGCCATGTGGAGAGGATGGAGGGTGAAAGACTGACGAAGAGAGTGTATGTGAGTGAGGTGGAGGGGGAAGAGGGAGGGAAGGCCGAGGATGAGATGGAGGGATGGAGTGGAGAGGTATATGAGAGAGGGGTGTGAGTTGGGAGCAGGGCAGTGAAATGGCGGGGGACAGGGCGACTTGGAGGCGATTTGTTTGTGGCCACCCGAAACGGGATTGAGGCGTCTGGCAATAGATAGATATATAGATATATATATATATATATATATATATATATATATATATACATATATATATATATATATATATATATATATATATATATATATATACACTGTATATATATATGTGTATATATATATATATATATAGACCACGTTGAGTAGACGACTTCCCGTCCGATCAGCGAAGTTAAGCAACGTTGGGTCTGGTTAGTACTTGGATGGGTGACCGCCTGGGAACACCAGATGCTGTTGGCATCCCTACGTCAAGTGGGGTTGGTGGAGGATTAGTGCCCCTCCCTGTAAAACAATTAACTCTAAGCCCTTGGCCACCCCGTTTGGGATACATGGCGTCTGGCAATGAATGAATGAAAATATATATATATATATATATATATATATATATATATATATAGAAGAAGAGAAACTCCAAAGCAGCAACGAACAGCATCTTTATTTGTAGTACCAACGTTTCGGCACAGAGACTATGCCATTTTCAAGGTTTATTGAAAGTTAAGAAAAGTGTGTAACACTGAATGAAAAACATATTACTTGTATATAAATTATTAAAACACTGAAAATTTATGCTATGTACAATGGGCAGGCTGATGCATTATTATTTGATTTGGGGGCATATTTCTTGATGTAAAGTGACTCTAAAATCCTAATGTTGGCACTGCAACATGAATCCAAGATATTAAAATAATCTTTTTTTGGAGGCACATCACACTCTAACAAGTGTTCCCTTACTGCAGAGTGAGGAGGGACTAGCAGAGGGCAACCGGTCCTGCTCGACTGGCCCAAGTGTTCATCTGTCCTGCTTTTATAGGCTCGCACTGTGCTGCCTATATACTCCGTCTGGCAACTGGGGCTGGTGAACTTATAAATGACAGACGACCTTAGGTCTGTCGGCAGGCGGTTCTTGAATTTAAAAAATGAACCTATTCTAAAATTATTGACAAATACAAATTTAAAGTCAATCTGAGCGTAGAAAGAACTTAATTTATTACATAGGCGATGTTTCATCTCCGAGGTAGCATCGCCTAAATAGGGCAGTTTAAAGAACATACATTGCTTTGGAACCGAATGAACCACAGGCTTTTGCTGGTACCTCATATTCAAAAATTTGCAGACTAAATTATCAAAAATATGTGTCAGAAAGCCATTTGTTAAGAAAAAAATTTAAAAATTTTTTTTTCATTGTGAAATCTGTCACCCTGCCCTTGGGTGGGAAAGGAGGTCCGGATGATGATGATGATGAAATCTGTCATAGGTTGAAGTTAGATTATAAGCTCTATGAAGCAAGGTTTTGATGGCGTTTATCTTGAATTTATGACAACAATAACTAAAATAACTAATACCAAGTCCCGAGCAGGACTGGTCGCCCTCTGCTAGTCCCTCCTCACTCTGCAGTAAGGGAACACTTGTTAGAGTGTGATGTGCCTCCAAAAAAAGATTATTTTAATATCTTGGATTCATGTTGCAGTGCCAACATTAGGATTTTAGAGTCACTTTACATCAAGAAATATGCCCCCAAATCAAATAATAATGCATCAGCCTGCCCATTGTACATAGCATAAATTTTCAGTGTTTTAATAATTTATATACAAGTAATATGTTTTTCATTCTGTGTTACACACTTTTCTTAACTTTCAGTAAACCTTGGAAATGGCATAGTCTCTGTGCCGAAACGTTGGTACTACAAATAAAGATGCTGTTCGTTGCTGCTTTGGTGTTTCTCTTCTTGTGCAAGATCTGGTTTCCCACTGACCAGCCTATATATATATATATATATATATATATATATATATATACTGTACTGTACTGTATATATATATATATATATATATATATATATATATATATTGTATATATATACTGTACTGTACTGTATATATATGTATACAGTAATCCCTCCAATATCCGACGTAATAGAGCCATAGGCAGGTCCGGATAGTGGTCCTGTCTGGATATTGGGCCCCAGCTTATGGACTTGTACTTATGGACCCTAACTCTGAAAAACACCTATACAACTCCCTCTGGACATGCATTGCACCTATTTAAGACCCAAATCACACCAATAAGGGACATAAAAGACTGAAATAAATGCAAAAGAACCATAAAATGAGGTTTTAGAGGTGAGTTTATACAATATTAAACATTCTGAGTACTTACAAGTCCCTTGCTCCTGGACTGGTTTGAACCGCCAGTTTGCAGTCCACAGTTAATCCTCTGCACTCTAAATTCTAATTTCTTAACACTGCACAACACTGTAAATTCCTGTGTGTTCTAGTGGCAAGGTATTGCAGTTTATTCACTGTTTATTCACAAAAAAACAAGCACCTGTGGCTTGCACTGTTATGAGTATCTGCTCTCCATCGGAGTTAAGCTGTGACTGTTGATGTTGGTGGGGTAACAGAGTTGCCAGATCGCAACAGCCACATTACCAATCTCCTCAACTTTCATTACCAAATTTAACTTTTCATTACCAAATTCGTAAAGCTAGCATATATTCTTCACTAATTATATATACAAGTGGAAATATATGTAATCACTCTCCTTATAACTAACACCATGTTGATTATTTTCACACTATGTAGGGTAGCAGATTAATCAGAGAGAGCAAACAATCCACCATCTCCATCCTGTGTATCCTCATACATGTGAAAAATCCATTTGGTAATGCATTATTCTAATTCATTACCAAACGAATTTTACCTTACCAAATTGGCCCACACTTGGTAATGAAAAATACCATATGGTAACCCTGACAGGGGAGGGGGGAGGGGGAGGAAGGAAGGGGTGAAGGGACCATGGTGTAACAGCTGTTCGGCGCCAGGCGGGAATTTCAAATTATGGGAGGGAAAAAAAGTCAGATTTTTTTCAAATTTTTTGCGGTTTTTGGCCCATTTTGGGAATATTGGATCCCAGGAGGATTATGTCCGGTTAGTGGGGATGTTCGGATATTGGGCGTTCGGATATTAGAGGGATTACTTATATATATATATATATATATATATATATATATATATATATATATATACACACACACACACAGTAAAAGTCCTATTATTCGGCAGCTGATTATTCAGTAGATCCGACATTTCGGCAGTTTTGAGAAATAGTCCCATTTACGAAAATCATTGATTGTTCAGCAGATGTCTGGAATCATCTCGGCAGTCCAGGAAGTGTTATATGTGACTTGTAGGCCTAATGTTTCATTACACTTCTGTATGTTCACTAATTTCTATATTTTTTTCAGATTCAGGTTTAGTACTGTATTGATTACAATATCGCACAGTATCATACAGTACAATAACCACCCCCACCAAATTAGCGAGGTTACGTTCCAAGTGTCTGGCAATAGATAGATAGACGTTCCAAGCCCCCTCGCTAATTCTTGAAATTCTTTCATTCTTGACGCCTTCCTGAAAATGACATATACCAGTAATTGCGTAGCCCATGAACCATTGATACTGTAATGCATTACCCATAAATAAATGTTGCGTTAAATCAGTTTCCCCATTGTTTTTAGCTGTACGGCTGTAACAACTCTAGTACAGTATTTTTATTCCTCAGCATAATGGTGGAAGGGACTGTCCTGTTTAACTAAACCTAGCCTAACCGAGTTTAACTGTACCTAATAATTTAACCATACCTAACCTAACCTAAAGTCAGAAAAATACTTAAAAATTAACTGGAGGAATATGAATTGCTAAGGTCTTTCTGATGAAAGTTAAACGTACATTTAGCGGTCATTCTTTTGTTCATTTTTGTGTTTAATGTGAAAGAGAGAGTATTGATGCAAACAGTAATGTATCCCATTAACCCCTTAATAACCTCCGGCACTGAACAACCCTTTACAGTACCGATGTCAGTGATGTCCAGTTAGTGTGAGCTATAAAGAAAACTGAACAATTGTGGGGAGGGAACGAAGGTCACTGGTATGTTTACACGACTCTATGCTACGATTCCAAGCAGTCAGGTGGTCGGTTAATCTCAGATGTTTTTGCTCATTTGGTAAATACATCGTAACTTTATCAAGTTTTCCGTGACTCATAGCGATATCATAGTATGGGTTTAGGAAGCTAAATAACACATTGCTAGATGAGCCAGACGATTATCTTCACATCTTTAAGAAAAATAGATTTCAGAAGAACGGAAAAAACTTTACGTACTCAAAGAGGGGTTTAAATTTCTTCCATTTTCTTAAAGATGTGAAGATAATCGTCTGGCGCTCCTAGCAATGTGTTATTTAGCTTCTTAAACCCATGCTAAGATTTGCTATGATTCACAGGAGAAATTACGAAGTTACAATGTATTTACCAAATGGGCGAAAACATCTGAGATTAACCGACCCCCTGACTGCTTGGAATCGTAACGTAGAGTCGTGTAAACATACCAGTGACCTTCGTTCCCTTCCCATAATTGTTCACAGTTTTTTCATAGCTCACTAACTTGACATCACTGACATCGGTACTGTAAAGGGTTGTTCAATGCCGGAGGTTATTAAGGGGTTAATGGAGTACATTACTATTTGCATCAATACTCTCCCTTTCACATGTAAACAAAAAAAGCGAACAAAAGAATGAGTGCTAACCGCCATTTTCTCAGTCGCCTCGGACTGCACACCCGAGGTCATCTGCTAGCTCCCGAGAACGATTTGGTTTTCTCAGTGGCATTTCCGAGGCCTGTGACACGGCCATTATTGGAACAATCGGGTGGAAGCACCCGACTGTTAATCGGGCAGGGTACACCGTCCGAGCTGGGCAGGCCGCTGTAAAATTTGTTTATTTTTAAAAATAATATAT
Organism: Coenobita brevimanus; assembly: GCF_032717465.1. Taxonomy (NCBI): domain Eukaryota; kingdom Metazoa; phylum Arthropoda; class Malacostraca; order Decapoda; family Coenobitidae; genus Coenobita; species Coenobita brevimanus. The sequence continues at coordinate 37,135,593 of NC_137003.1, read as the reverse complement.
GGAAATACGTGTGGTATGTACTGGGTAACGTCAGTACATAGTATTTCGATGTTTTGGTGCAGAGTATTGTTAAAAATTTGTACTCTCAAATGTTTTACAAGACTATGGTGCAGCCACAATAATACTAGCTATCATCAACAAACCAACTCCATCGTCTGCCTTGGCTGCAAGTCACCACTGCAGGCGGTTGGAAAAAGTAATATGTACCAATTGTACATTTAGATATATGATTAAAACAATACCAAATCATGTTTCCTGCCTTAATTAAGATGCCTTAAACCATTGGTAAGGTGGGTAAATGTTCCGTAAGTGAGTGACCTTGACTCCTCTTGCTGACCAATCATTCAAAACACACTTTTAAAATTATTTTGGCCACACAAAAAACTACCCAAAATATAATATACCTATATTTATGCAAAATTAAATATGACTGGTCACTATTTGGTAGTAAAGTACTGCTAACTACCACAGGCGGCCCTGGTCAGTATTGCCAGCTCAGTGCTGGTCACTCAGGCGCTAGGTTCCGAGGCTCGGGCGCTTGCACCCGAGAAATTCATTGACTGAGAAAACCAATCTCAGTTATCGGGTGCTGGGGTCCGAGGCTCGGGAGCAGGTGCCCGATTCGGGTGCTTAGGCGACTGAGAAAACGGCTGTAAATGTACGTTTAACTTTCATCAGAAAGACCTTACCACTTCATATTCCTTCACTTTATTTTATGTAATTTTCTGACTATTTTATTTTGTGTTTGGAAAAAGTACTGTATACAGTATTCACTCCAAACATATTTGTAATAATATAAGTAGCGATGAGTTCACCAATACAAGTGATGTACTGAGCTGGTAGGTAATATTCCATATCATTTCGGCCATCCAGGAAGTGTTATCTGACTTGTAGGCCTACTGTGTCATTACACTTGTACTGTATATGTTCACTAATTTATACTGTATATATATTTCAGATCCAGATATAGTACTGTATTGATTGCAGTACTGTACAGTATACAGTACTCTCTCCAAACTCAGTTGTACTACCATAAGTGGTGATGACAGCGTTCACCAATATATTTAAGGTACTGAGTGGGTAGGCTTTTTTTATTATTCGGCAAATCCAATATCTCGGCATCATCCCGGTCCCATAGATGCCGAATAATAGGACTTTTACTTTTTTTCCCCCCCCCTGGGGGTAGGGTTTTTTTTCAAGAATACTCCCCCAGTATCCCTGCTTGTCGTAAAAGGCGACTAAAAGGGTTCGCGGAGGGTTAGTGCCCCTCCCCGGAAAACAACTAACTAAAAAAACAAACAATAAGCCTCGGACAAGGACTAACCAAACGATGACAACCCAGGACCGGACAAAGGACTTGGTAATGGGTACTTGGAATGTAAGAGGAGTGAATGATGAGGTGAAAGAGAGAGAGATTGTCCAGGTGCTTGAGGGTGCGAAAGTGGATGTATGTGGAATAACTGAAACAAAATGGAGAGGAGAAAGTGTGAGAGAATGGGAGTATGGATGGGGTATATGTGCAGGAGTAAGTGAGAATGAGAGGGCAAAGGAAGGAGTATGTATTCTTGTGAGTAAAAGATGGAAGAGGAGCATCAGACAGTATGGATCAGTTGGGTCAAGGATTGTGTGGGTAAAGTTGAAAGTTGGAATACAAATGTGGACGACTGTGTGTGTGTATGCGCCAACGCAAGATCGTGCTAGAAGAGTGAGAGAAGAGTTCTGGACAAATGTAGAAGTGTGCATGAAAAAGTTTGGAAGAAATGAGAGAGTGTTTTTGATTGGTGATATGAATGGTAAAGTTGGGAATGTGAAGGTGGATGGAATAGTTGGTGAGTGGGGTGTGCCTGCTGAGATAGATGAGAATGGGAGTGCGTTAGTGGACATTTGTGCTGGGAGGGGGTTGGTGACAGCCAATACCCTCTTCAGGCATAAAATGATCCACAGGTATACATGGCGAGTGATGAGAAGGGTGGGTGGTGAACTGAATGAAAGGAAGGCAATGACTGATTATGTGTATGTGGATGAAAGGATACGATGATGTGTAATGGATGCAAGAGTTTATAGAGGTTGGGGGAGTGGACTTTCTGACCACTACTTGGTGGTGGCCAGAATCAAGGTCCAATTAGAATGGAGAAATAGAAGAAGGGAAAGACGAGAGGAAGGAGTAGTTGCAAGGAGAGTGGAAAGGTTACAAGAGGATGAGAAAAAGGCAGAGTATAAGAGAGAAGTGGAGGAACGATTGGGCAAATATGAATTGGAGCAGATGGAAGACATGGAAGGTGTGTGTAGGATATTTACAGAAGAAATATGTGCAGTATGTGATGTGGTGTGTGGAAGGAAGACAAGACGGAGGGGGGTGCAAGGAACAGCGTGGTGGACGGAAGAGGTGAAACAGGCTGTGGCAAAAAAGAAGAAAGCATACAATGAATGGATGAGAAATAGGGGCGTGGAAGAAGTTGAGAGGCGGAAGAGAGAGTTATATGTAGAAAGAAAGAGAGAGGTGAAAAGATTAGTAAGAGAGAGTAAGAAGAGAGTGGATGAGGAATTTGGAAGGAATTTGAGTGTAAAGTGGAGGGACTGTAAGAAAATGTTCTGGAAAGAGGTGAAAAGAGTAAGACAGGGTGGAAGTGAAGTTAGCAGGGGAGTGAAAGATAAAAATGGTAGATTACTAGTGGAGAAGGGAGAAAAAGTGAGCAAATGGAGAGAACACTTTAAGGAATTGTTGAACGTAGAGGATGGAAGTAATGCGAGTGTAAGTGGCTGGGGAATGGCTGGGAGAAAGAGGGAGGTGAGAAGACAGGAAGAAATCAGCAGGATAGAAGTTGTGGAAGCAATGAAGAAAGTTAAATCGGGGAAAGCCCCAGGAACTGATGGAGTGTGTGGTGAAATGCTGAAGCATGGGGGAGAGATAGTAGTAGAATGGATGTGGAAGATGTGCAGATTGGCCTGGGAGGAAGGTAGAGTCCCGGAGGATTGGAAGTCAGGTATAATTATTCCCTTGTACAAAGGAAAAGGGGAAAAAGAAGTGTGTGGTAATCATAGGGGTATTTGTCTTCTTAGTATAATAGGAAAAGTGTATGGTAGGATACTTATTGACAGAGTTAGAGAAAGAACAGAGAAATTAGTTGGAGAAGAACAGGGAGGCTTTAGGAAGGGAAGAGGTTGTGTAGATCAGATATTCATTCTTAGATCTTTAGTGGAAAAGTTTCTAGAGAAGGGAAAGAAGTTGTATACGGCTTTCATGGATTTGGAGAAAGCATATGACAGGGTGGATAGACAAGGATTGTGGAAAGTGTTAAGAATATATGGAGTAGATGGGAAGTTCTTGAATGCTGTGAAGAGTATGTACGATGGTGCGAAGGCTGCAGTGCGTGTGGATGGTGAACTAAGTGAATTTTTCTCTTTGAAAGTTGGGTTGAAACAGGGATGTGTCATGTCTCCATGGTTGTTCAATCTGTACATGGACGGGGTAATAAGGGAGGTACAAGGTAGGGTAGTGGATGTTGGAGTGGCCCTGGTGAGAGAGGATAGTGTTTGGAAACTCCCTGTGCTGTTGTTTGCGGATGATGCTGTGTTGTTGAGTGAAGACGAAGGGGAGCTGCAAGGCTTGGTGGATGAGTTTGGGAGTGTGAGAAACGGAATCTAAAGGTGAATGTGGGGAAGAGTAAAGTGATGGTCTTTGAGAGAGGTGAAGTCAGTGAATGTACAGCGAGGTTGGATGGTGAGGAATTGGAAAATGTGAGTATGTTTAAGTACTTGGGTAGTGTGATGAGTAAGGATGGAGGTTTGGAGGGTGAGGTGCTTGAAAGGGTACAGCAGGGAAGAAAGGTTGCTGGTTCTTTGAAAGCAGTGATAAGAAAAGGGGAAGTGAGCATGGAAGTGAAAAAGTTACTACATGACAGTATTGAGATACCAACTCTAATGTATGGAAGTGAAGCTTGGACGTTGTTGGAAGGACACAAGTCAAGAGTGAGAGCAGTGGAAATGAGTTATTTAAGAGGAGCCTGTGGAGTCACATGGAGAGACAGGCTGACGAATGAGGATATAAAGGAGTGCTATGGAGTTGATGTGGATGTGATAGGAAGCGTTATGAGGAACACACTGAGGTGGTTTGGCCATGTGGAGAGGATGGAGGGTGAAAGACTGACGAAGAGAGTGTATGTGAGTGAGGTGGAGGGGGGAAGAGGGAGGGGGAGGCCGAGGATGAGATGGAGGGATGGGGTGGAGAGGTATATGAGAGAGGGGGGTGTGAGTTGGGAGCAGGGCAGTGAAATGGCGGGGGACAGGGCGACTTGGAGGCGATTTGTTTGTGGCCACCCCAAACGGGATTGAGGCGTCTGGCAATAGATAGATAGATGGATTACTGTATATACATATATATATAGATGGATTACTGTATATACATATATATATATATAGATTACTGTATATACATGTATATATATATATATATATATATATATATATATATATATATATATATACATTAGTCCCTGTAATATTTGGACGCCCAATTCCCAGACACCCCAATGTCCGGACATTTTCGGCCCGGGACTTCATAACCCCCAAATTGCCCCCAAAACGTAAAAAAAAAATTAAAAATCCAAACATTCCCCCCCTGTAATTTGAACTTGCCATGTAGCGCGGACCAGCTGTGTTTTGTCGTGTACTTCCACCGATGGGGGGACTCTGCTTCCTCCCCATTTCCCGCCTGTACTTCATCATGAGTGCACGCTTGTCACCATGGCCACCCACGTGCTCGCCTTTGTGGTGGTTCCCTACCTGCTGCTGGCTCTGCTGTTCATCTCCTGCCTCTTCTTCGTGTATGTGATGATGGCCCCGCTGCCCGAGAAGAGGAAACGAGTGGTTCTGACTCTAGAGAAGAAGAGGGAGATATTGGACATGGTGGACGAGGGATGGTCGACCTCACGCATCCTCCGTGAATTCAACCTGGTCCGGTCTACATTGTTTGATATCAAGAAATCCCGCGACAAGCTTACCCAGTACACGACTGACTTCGCATCGAAGACCAAACGCAACGTGGAGAGGAAGGTTATGTACCCTCCCAGGTTTGCAGACATCGACCGCTCCACGCTGATTTGGTATCGTCAACAACGTGCTGCTGGTGTGCTGATGCGTGGAATGGAGCTGAAGGCTGCTGCTGAGAAGTTCGCAAGGTTACACGACGCCCCAGACTTCAAGGCATCCGAGGGTTGGCTTTTCGCTTTCAAGTTACAGCATGGCCTTACCAACCGTAAGGCCCATGGCGATGCTTTGGACGCCAACGAGGAGGGAGTAGAGGAGTTTCGGCAGAAGGTGAAGGGCTTGATTGACAGGGAAGGCCTCACTCTCGGTCAAGTCTACAATGCTGACAAAACTGGTCACTTCTATCGTTCTATGCCAACGAATACTGTAGCCGAGGAGACAGAGAAGCATGTACCTGGCCACAAGCTTTGCATGCAACGGATATCTGCTTTGTGTTGTGCCAATGCTAATGGCAAGCGCTGGCTCAAGCCCATTATTGTTGGCCGTGCAAAGCAGCCTCGGTGTCTTCGTGGGGTGATGCATGTCCTTCCTGTCGTTTCGTACCATTCTGTGAAGGCTTGGTTCACAGCCCAGACCTTCAAAGACTGCTTTCCACTGCCATTTCATGAAGGAGGTCGTCCATTACCAGATGGAGAAACTGGGAATCCCGTGCAACCAGGTAAAGACCCTCCTTCTCTTGGACAATGCACCAGCACATCCGTCTGACAAGGAGTTGGTGGCTGAGAATGGCCGCATTAGGTGCATTTTTTTGCCACCTAATATGACTGCTCTCATCCAACCAATGGACCAAGGAGTCATTGTTGCAACGAAGAGGTTGTACCGTCGGAAGTTCCTGGACGAGGTGATGGATGTTCTCAAGGACGATGACGAGCGCAGGGAGGGATGGGACACGCGAAGCCAGCAGACTTTGGAAAATCTTCGCCGCTACAACATCGTCTGTAATCTACAACTGGGCCAGTGCATGAAAGGAAGTCCCTGTCAAGACTCTGGAAAATGGTTGGTCTCGTCTGCTTCTCGGAGCCGATGTGATGCACGATTTTCTAGGTTTCGACGTGGATGACTTCCATACACGTCTTCGTGCACATGGCGACGAAGGCGATGTGCACAATGTGCGTGAGTGGTTGGATGACGACAAGGACGATCCTGGGTATCAGATCATGTCTGACATCAAGATCGCATCTTCAGTTGCAGGTACAGTACCCAGCTTGAAGATTCCGACGAGGATAGTGACAATGATGCGGACTCCTCTCAGCGTGCCACTACTCCAGCCATCCCCAAGCTGAGCGCACTCTGGGAGCACGTCGAGTTCGTTCTTGACTACCTGGAACACCCGGACTGTGACAGGGAGATGGGGCCCTCGGGACTAGTGGAGGAAGTGAGCGCTTTCAGGCAGCGCATCATTCATCGGCAAATTCGTTGTTCCTTCCGTCAATCAACCATTGAGTGCTTTTTCAGACTTGTGACCCCCGCTGTGCCTAGCCCTGGCTCCACATCACAGCCTCCCTAAGACAGGCCTTCATCCTCTGAGCCACAGCCCAGGACATCAGCCACGGTGAAATTGCCACTGGATGTGAGTTTGCACCTCTCTTCAGAGTCATCTGCAGTGGGTAGTCCATCACCATGTCCCAGCGATGCGTCCCTAGGCCAACTGAATCAGCTACTCTCAGACTCTGACAGTGAATAAACAGCAAGAATTCGCCACTAGACCACACGGGAATTTACAGTGTTGTCCAGCGAAAAGAACTGTGCGCAGTGTTAAGAAATTAGAATTCTGAGTGCAAAGACCTAAGTGCAGAGTGCAACACTGATTTCATGAAGGTACAATGGAGCGCAAGTAGGAACACAGTGCGCAGTGTTAAGAAATTAGAATTTTCAGTGCAAAGACGTAGGTGCAGAGTGCAACACCGATTTCATTAAGGTACAATGGAGCGCAGGTGAGAACAGAGTGCACAGTGTTAAGAAAATAGAATTCAGAATGCAAATGACTAAGTTCAGTGCAAGATTTGATTACTGCAGGTGCTTCAGGTGCACCTTTTTACTGTCAGAGTCTGAGAGGAGGCAGGTTATTCACTGAGATGGCCAGGGACTTGTTGTAAGTACCCAGAATGTTTCATATTGTACTGTATTTTCCATACTTACCTCTAAAACCTCACTCTCTGGTTCCTTTGCATTTATTTCAATGTTTTATGTCCCTTATTGGTGTGAAGAGGGTCTTGGATGCTATGCATGTCCAGTGGGGAGTTATGTAGGTGTTTTCTAAGTAAGGCTGGTTAGGGTCCGTAAGTACCAGTCCAAGAGCCAGAGACTTGTTGTAAGTACCCAGAATGTTTAATATTGTATGTACTCACCTCTAAAACCTCATTCTTTGGTTCCTTTGCATTTATTTCACTCTTTATGTCCCATTTTGATGTGAACAGGGTCTTAAATAGGGGCTATGCATGTCCGGTAGGAAGTTATGTAGGTGGTTTTCTAAGTTAGGCTGAGTTCAGGTCCATAAGTACCACTCCAGGAGGCAGGGACCCAATTTCCAGACATGCCTTTGGCTGTATTACATCGGATACTGGGAAGATTACTGTATGTGTGTATATATATATATATATATATATGGGGTGGTACTACTACTCTGCGGCCAGGTTGTGTTAGGAAGAATACTGCCACCGTATTCCCTGCGTGTCATAAAAGGCAACTAAAAGGGGCGGGGTGAGGGGACTAGGGACCCCCTCCTCTGTTTTTTAGTTCCTAAAAAGAGACAGGCCAGAGAAAGGGATGGGGGATGGAGTTATCCCCATACCCCGAAGATTGGGTCTATGAATGTGCGTGGATGTAGTATGATTGAGGCTAAAAGGGAGAAGATTGGGAGAATGTTTGTGAGAAGAAAGTTGGATGTGTTAGCTTTGAGTGAAACGAAGATGAAAGGGAAGAGTGAGTCTATGTTTGGAAGTGTGAATGGAAGATTGTCAGGTGTTGATAGAGGAAGGGCAAGAGAAGGTGTGGCCTTGTTAGTGAGTCCGGAAGTACAGCAGTGTGTACTTGAATGGAAGGAGGTGTCATCGAGACTGATGTGGGTGAAAGCGAAATTTGAACGTGAGTTGTGGGTGTTTGTGAGTGCATATGGGCCTGGTAGTGAAAGGGATGAAGAAGAGAGGGAGTCTTTCTGGAATGATACTGATGAGTGTCTGCAGAGTTTTGGAGCGAATATAAATGTGGTAATGATGGGAGATCTGAATGCTAGAGTGGGAAATGTAGCAGTTGAAGGTGTAGTTGGTATGCATGGTGTGCCTGGAAGAAATGAAAATGGGGAGCGAATGATAGCGATGTGTGTTGAGCGAGAGATGGTGATTGGAAATACGCTGTTTGAGAAGAAAGATATTTATAAGCATACATGGGTGAGACAGGAGGGTGGAAGGGTTGTTGACAGAGCTTTGATGGACTATGTGGATGTGTCTAGGAATGTAATAGGAAGATTGTTGGATGTGAGAGTTCTGAGAGGGGAGGGTGGAGGTATACCTGGTGGAGGAAAAGTTAAGAGCAGGTAAGAGATGGGTGAGAGCTAGGAGGGTTAGGTGTGGCAGGGAGGTTTTGAAAGTGAGTGAGTTGGATAAAAGAGAGAAAAAGATAGAGTATCAGGAGAAATTGAAAGATGAGTGGAACGCAGTGAAAGATCGGGATAATTGCAGTGTGGAGGAGGAATGGCAGTTGTTTAAGAGTGCTGTGGTGGGGCATGCAGAAGAGGTGTGTGGTGTGAGACGTGTGGGTGGTGGTGTAAGAAAAGGAAGTGAATGGTGGTGTGAGGAAGTAAGTATGGCTGTGGCTGAGAAGAGATGTGCATATGAAGTGTGGCTGCAGAGGAAGGATGAGATGTCATATGAGAGGTATAAGGAAAAGAGGAATAGGGCGAGAAGGGCTGTGCGTGATGCTAAAGTGGCAGCAGATGAGAGCTGGGGTAGGCGCCTGACAGAGAATTTTCAACAGAATAAGAAAATGTTTTGGAAGGAGGTGAAAATGGTGCGAAAGGGAGAGTCTGGGAAGGAAGAACAAGTAAAAGCAGAGGATGGAAGGATGTTAATTGAGACGGATGCAGTAAGGAAGAGATAGGCAGAGTATTTTGAAAGATTGTTAAATGTACAGGAGGAAAGGGTGGCTGAGATTGTGGCAGATGGAAGGGTGCAAGGAATAAATGTGTTGGGAGAGTTGAATGATTCTTTGATCATGAAGGAGGAAGTGGAGAAGGCAGTAAAGGAGATGAAAACAGGGAAAGCTGCAGGTATGGATGGGTGTGCTGTGGAATGCCTGAAAGGTGGTGGAGTGACTATTGTTGACTGGTTAGTAAGATTGTTGAATGTGTGCTTTGTGAAAGGTATGGTGCCAGTTGACTGGGCAAGTGCTTGTGGGGTCCCGTTGTATAAAGGCAAGGGTGATAAGTATGAATGTACTAGCTTTAGGGGTATAAGTCTGTTGAATGTTGTAGGTATGGTGTATGGTAGAGTGTTAATTATGAGAGTTAGAGAGGGTACAGAGGGAGTGATTGGTGATGAGCAGTGTGGCTTTAGGAGAGGGAGGGGATGCGTGGATCAGGTGTTTGCGGTGAGACAAGTGTGTGAAAAGTATTTAGCGAAAGGCAAAGATGTGTTTTGGGCATTTATGGATTTAGAGAAAGCGTATGATAGAATTGATAGGGAGACTTTGTGGACTGTTTTAAGATTGTATGGACTTGATGGTAGGTTACTAAAAGGGGGTGAAAAGTTTTTATGTAAATAGTAGAGCGTGTGTAAGAGTGGGAAATGTTGTGAGTGATTGGTTTCCTGTGAGAGTGGGGCTGCGACAGGGATGTGTGATGTTGCCTTGGTTGTTTAATATTTACATGGATGGTGTTGTAAGGGAGGTGAATGCAAGAGTTTTAGGTGGAGGTCTGAGTCTGGTGAATGTTGATGGTGGAGAGTGGAATCTGAACCAGCTGCTGTTTGCAGATGATACTGCACTGGTGGCTGATTCAGAGGAGAGATTGCGACAGTTGGTAGAGGAGTTTGGAAGGGTGTATGAAAGGAGGAAATTGAAAGTAAATGAGAATAAGAGTAAAGTGATGAAGTGTATGAGGTTGGTAGATGGTAGGGGGATGAATATAGTTTTGAATGGCAAGTTGCTTGAGGAGGTAGAGTGTTTTAAATATCTAGGGTCACATGTTGCTGTGGATGGAAGAATAGATGCAGAAGTGAAGTTTAGAATAAATGAAGTAGGAAAGGTGCTGGGAGGAATGAAAAAAGTGTTTAGAGGTCGTTCGCTTAGAATGGATGTAAAGAGAAGGATGTATGAGGGTGTTGTGGTACCGACTGCATTATATGGGGCTGAAACATGGAATATGGGTGTAGCAGAGAGGAAGAGTTTGAATGTAATGGAGATGAGGTGTCTGAGGAGTATGTGTGGAGTGACGCGTATGGATCGGGTGCGGAATAATGAAGTGCGAAGGAGAACTGGAGTTGTTCGGGAGATGGCTGGTAGAGTTGAGCAGAGGGTGTTGCGATGGTTTGGGCATATGGAGAGAATGGATAATGAGCGATTGGTGAAAAAGATAACTAGATCTGATGTGAGAGGTGTAAGGCTGAAAGGAAGACCACGAATAGGATGGATGGACAGCGTGAAGAGACCGCTGGATGCGAGAGGGATGTCTGTTGAGCAAGGAAGAGTGGCTGTGCGTGACAGAAATAAATGGAGAGAAATTGTGAATGAATAAGTGATGATGCAGCCCTGAGGGGATATTCTCCCGCATTTGGTCTGATCAGCTATTTCAGGTCAGGTGCGGGTAAGGGGATGAGTCTGTTATGATGTGGCAGGGGTAAACCAGCTCTGCTGTCGGGCCCCGCTGCGGATGTCACTGATTGCATTGCACAGTTGACCCTTGTGCGGTGTGGTGCGGTGAGGATCTGCCCGTTCTCCCCTTTGGGGCTAAGATGCGAATAAATGTGTTTGAATGGATGAGTAAATGGGGAGTGTGTCGTCCTGTCTCGGCTACCTCCCTTTCCTTGGGGGAAGCAGCCTAGGTATATATATATATATATATATATATATATATATATATATATATATATATATGTATATATATATATATATATATATATATATATATATATATATATAGTATATATAAATATATATATATATATAGATAGATAGATAGATATATTTATATATAGATATATATACAGTATATACTGTGTATATATATATATTATATATATATATATATATATATATATATATATATATATATATATATATATATATATTATACCATCATCATCATCATCATCCAATCCTACACTGCCCCATGAGGAGCGTAGGAGCTCGGGGCTAGGCAGTTGGTCCCGACATTTAAGATGAGAGTGACCAGCCTCACTCATCCCTGAGTGGCATTACATAAGCAATCAACCCCAACCACCCCTTGGATATAAACCTTCACCAGCTCAATCTGAATGGAGTGCAATAATTACCCACTAAACCACCAGGCGCCAAAATTTGGTTATATGGTTACCACCCAGTGTAGTAAATGGTTTTCTGGTGCACAGGAAACCAATTGGCTTGTCACTCAGTGTAGAGTCACCCACAGGCTGAAGGAAGTGGAAAGAATGAAGGAAAGAAAGACAGAAGAGGGAGTGTAGAGTCACCCGTAGGCAGAAGGACAAGGAAAGAATGAAAGAAAGAAAGACAGAAGAGAATGGAAGGAAAGAAGGATGGAGAGGAAAGGGCAGACACCCGAGAGCAGCACTACATCAAGTGAGTGGATGGTGAGTGCCCCCACCTACCACAAAAAAAAATATATATATATACTGTAAGATAAAAAATGGAGATTACTAGTGGAGAAGGGAGAAAAAGTGAGCAGATGGAGAGAACACTTTAAGGAATTGTTGAACGTAGAGGATGGAAGTAATGCGAGTATAAGTGGCTGGGGAATGGCTGGGAGAAGGAGGGAGGTGAGAAGACAGGAAGAAATCAGTAGGATAGAAGTTGTGGAAGCAATGAAGAAAGTTAAATCGGGGAAAGCCCCAGGAATTGATGGAGTGTGTGGTGAAATGCTGAAGCATGGGGGAGAGATAGTAGTAGAATGGATATGGAAGATGTGCAGATTGGCCTGGGAGGAAGGTAGAGTCCCGGAGGATTGGAAGTCAGGTATAATTATTCCCTTGTACAAAGGAAAAGGGGAAAAAGAAGTGTGTGGTAATCATAGGGGCATTTGTCTTCTTAGTATAATAGGAAAAGTGTATGGTAGGATACTTATAGACAGAGTTAGAGAAAGAACAGAGAAATTAGTTGGAGAAGAACAGGGAGGCTTTAGGAAGGGAAGAGGTTGTGTAGATCAGATATTCATTCTTAGATCTTTAGTGGAAAAGTTTCTAGAGAAGGGAAAGAAGTTGTATGCGGCTTTCATGGATTTGGAGAAAGCATATGACAGGGTGGATAGACAAGGATTGTGGAAAGTGTTAAGAATATATGGAGTAGATGGGAAGTTGTTGAATGCTGTGAAGAGTATGTACGATGGTGCGAAGGCTGCAGTGCGTGTGGATGGTGAACTAAGTGAATTTTTCTCTTTGAAAGTTGGTTTGAAACAGGGATGTGTCATGTCTCCATGGTTGTTCAATCTGTACATGGATGGGGTAATAAAAGAGGTACAAGGTAGGGTAGTGGATGTTGGAGTGGTCCTGGTGAGAGAGGATAGTGTTTGGAAACTCCCTGTACTGTTGTTTGCAGATGATACTGTGTTGTTGAGTGAAGACGAAGGGGAGCTGCAAGGCTTGGTGGATGAGTTTGAGAGAGTGTGTAGGAAACGGAACCTAAAGGTGAATGTAGGGAAGAGTAAAGTGATGGTCTTTGAGAGAGGTGAAGTTAGTGAATGTACAGCGAGGTTAGATGGTGAGGAATTGGAAAATGTGAGTACGTTTTATCTGGGTAGTGTGATGAGTAAGGATGGAGGTTTGGAGGGTGAAGTGCTTGAAAGGGTACAGCAGGGAAGAAAGGTTGCTGGTTCCTTGAAAGCAGTGATAAGAAACAGGGAAGTGAGCATGGAAGTGAAAAAGTTACTACATGACAGTATTGTGATACCAACTCTAACGTATGGAAGTGAAGCTTGGACATTGTTGGAAGGACACAAGTCAAGAGTGAGAGCAGTGGAAATGAGTTATTTAAGAGGAGCTTGTGGAGTCACATGGAGAGACAGGCTGACGAATGAGGATATAAAGGAGCGTTGTGGTGTGGATGTGGATGTGATAGGAAGCGTTATGAGGAACACACTGAGGTGGTTTGGCCATATGGAGAGGATGGAGGGTGAAAGACTGAAGAAGAGAGTGTATGTGAGTGAGGTGGAGGGGGGAAGAGGGAGGGGGAGGCCGAGGATGAGATGGAGGGATGGGGTGGAGAGGTATATGAGAGAGGGGGGTGTGAGTTGGGAGCAGGGCAGTGAAATGGCGGGGGACAGGGCGACTTGGAGGTGATTTGTTTGTGGCCACCCCAAATGGGATTGAGGCGTCTGGCAATAGATAGATAGATATATATATATATATATATATATATATATATATATATATATATATTTATATATATATACATTATATATACATACAGTAGGCTTGCACAGTGCGCGAGAGATTGGGCGGTCCACGACCTCGCACACTGGGAATTCGTGCATTGAGAATACATAATCTTATGGGAAAATTTACATATGGGCGGTACCCCCAAATACCTGGACATTTTTTGGCCCTTACAGACATAAAAAAGGTCAAATTTTTCAGACATTATACTACAGATATAGCTGCAATAACAAAAATATGGGCAGTCACCTTACCAACAGTAGACAACAGGCCTGATGGATTTAAAGAACAAGAAGTCTGAGGCGCGGCAACGCACTTACAGTGCCCCCACCACCATCCCGGCCGCACCACGCTTGTTTAATGGTTGCCAATGTTGTATTATTCCAGGCTTTGACGAAGAAATTTACAGCCTGTTGAATGTTACATTTCTTCCAGAATGCAGCAACAGTCATTATGGTGGGGGTTGCAGGTATGCCAGGTGAAGCATGTGAGTCAGGTGGGGCTGTGAAGGTGGAGAGGGAAGCGGCTGGTGAGTCAGGTGGGGCAGTGGAGGACGGAGGTGGGCGAGTCAGGGGAGGTGGTGAGGGGAGGATCCTCTCTCTCCTTCTTGCTACTGCTCACATTTTTGGCAATTTCCTTCATCTCTTCTTGCTTGTTTGTTTCTTTCCTCATCTTATTATGGACGTATTGGCAGTATAACAACTTGGTGTTCAAGAAATAAACATCATTATTATAGAAACTGGGTATCTATTCTAACTTACTGTTATTGTCGAAAACGTTATTATTGGAGCTGTTATTTGTGATATCTTATTGTAGACTCCTCTTAAGCACCTTCCCCATGAGCTCTAGGTCACTATTGGCGCGTTGTGTGGGAAGGGGGGTCGCGTACTGATGGAAAATGTCGTTTCTAAGCCACTTCTTGCCTCTATCTCATGTTTTGTGGGGTAAACTCGCGCATTCAAGGTTTTTCGTTATGATTTTTGGTCACTCGCGCACAATGCGATTCGCGTACTATGATGATGCACACTGGGCAAGCCTACTGTATATATATATATATATATATATATATATATATATATATATATATATATATATATATATATATATATATATATATATATATATATATATACAGTAATCCCTCCACTATCCGACCGACGTAATAGAGCCAAAGGCACGTCAGGAGAGTGGTCCTGTCCGGATAGTGGGCACCAGCCTCCTGGACTGGTACTTATAGACCCTAACCCAGCCTAACTTTGATCGCCACCTAAATAACTCCCTACCGGACATGCACAGCACCTATTTAAACCTATTTAAGACCCTATTGACACCAATAATGGACATAAAGCATGAAATAAATGAAAAGGAACCAAAGAATGAGGAATCAGAAGTGACTGTACCTCAGCCAGGGTACTTACATCATGTTTGTGGCTGCCTTTCTAAGGTTTTGGCAGTGGTGAAAATGCTCTTGAAGAACGTACAGTAATCCAGTGTTGTGCTGCACTTAATTCTTTGCACTGTGAGTTATAATTGTTTAACACTGCACATTGTTCTTAACTGCACCACTGCAGTTCTAACCGCCAGATAAACTGCCAATTTGCAATCCACAGTTGATCCTTTGCACTCTAAGTTCAAATTTCCTAACAATGCACAACACTGTAAATTCCCATGTGGTGTAGAGGCGAGATATTGCAGTATATTCACTGTTTATTCACAAAAAACGAGCACGTGTGGCTTCCAGTGTGATAAGGATCTATTCACAATCGAAGTTTGGGAGTAACTGTTGATGTCGGAGAAACAGAGTTGCCAGATCGCAACGGCCACATTACCAATCTCCTCAACTTTCATTACCAAATTTAACTTTTCAATACCAAATTCGTAAAGCTAGCATTTATTCTTCACTAATTATATATACAAGTGGAAATACATGTAATCACTCTCCTTATAATTAACAGGATGTTGATTATTTTCACGCTATGTAGGGTAGCAGATTAATCTGAGAGAGCAAACAATCCACCATCTCCATCCTGTGTATCCTCATACATGTGAAAAATCCGTTTGGTAATGCATTATTCTGATTCATTACCAAATAAATTTTTCATTACCAAATTGGCCCACATTTGGTAATGAAAAATAACAAACGGCAACCCTGACAGGGAAGGGGGGAGAAAGGAAGGGGTGAAGGGGCAATGGTGTAAGCAGCTGTTTGGCGCCGCGCGGCAATTTCAAATTATGGGTGGGAAATAATTCGGATTTTGGGGGGATTTTTTTCTTTTTTTGGCCATTTTTCGGTTCCGATGGTCCAGGCCCACAATGTCCGGTAAGTGGGGATGTCCGGAAAGTGGGCGTCCGGAAAGTAGAGGGATTACTGTATATATATATATATATATATATATAGTATACACACACACACACAGAAGTATGTGGTACTCACAGGGGTATTTGTCTTCTTGGTGTAACAGGAAAAGTATATGGTAGGATATTTACTGACAGTCATGGAAGTAACCGAGAAATTAGTTGGAGAAGAACAGGGAGGTTTTAGGAAGGGGAGAGGTTGTGTAGATCAGATACTCATCCTTCGTTCTCTAGTGGAAAAGCTTCTAGAGAAGGGAAAAAAAAAAGTTGTATGCGGACTTCATGGATTTGGAGAAAGCACATGACAGAGTGGACAGACAAGGAATGTGGAAAATATTGAGAATATATGGAGCAAATGGGAAGCTGCTGAATGCCATGGAAAGTATGTATAAGGGTGCTAAGGCTGCAGTACATGTGGATAATGAACTGAGTAAATCTTTCTATCTGCATGTTGGATTGAAACAGGGATGTGCCATGTCTCCATGGTTGATCAGTCTGAATATAGATGGGGTTATAATAGAGATACAAGGTAGGGCAGTGGATGGTGGCACGGCCCTAATGTGAGTGGGCAGTGTTTGGCAAGTTCTTGTACTGTTGTTTGCAGATGATACTGTGCTGTAAGTGAGGACGAAGGGAAACTGCGAGGCTTGGTCAACGTCACAATGCATCAATTCCTGGCTGCAGCATGTTGATAGTTATATTATATGCTTTTAACATATCCTAGTGTTCTGTTTGTATTAGTGGTAGGACCAAGAGTGTTAACTAGGAAGTCAGCTTGAGATGTAACTGCCAGCTGAGAATGACAGGTAGGGTGGGGGATCGGGTAGGCGTATGGGGGAGGGCCAGGAGCTGGAGTAGAGGTGGGAGGAGCTTGTTTTGTCCCCCCCTCTCCTCTTCCCTGGGTATACAGGGGTAGGAAGGGGGCATCCCTGGGCAGAAATTAGTGATCGTGAGTGTACATATGTCTTATGTTTTCAGAGGGCCCTCCCATTTGTTCCAAAAAACCAGTAGTCCAAAAGACCCTCGGTCCCCTGCCATTCAGATTACAGAACTTTTACTGTAGACAGAGATAGATAGATATATAGATAGGTAGATAGACAGACAGACAGACACAGAGATAAATATATATCTATCTATTGCCATAGATTTTGGGATGATTTAATACGTGTAGTGGGTGGTATGCGGGATGATGAGATAGTGATTCTGGGAGGGGACTTAAATGGTCATGTAAGTGAAGCAGCACAAGGTTATGAAGGAGTGCATGGGGGATGTGCATAAGGTCTAAGGAATGCAGAAGGGGAAAGGATACTCGAGTTTGGGGAAGCAACGGACATGATTGTGTGCAACACATATTTTAGGAAGAACAGTTGGTTAATTACATAGGAGTCTGGGGGAAATAGCAGTCAGAGAGATTATTTTCTGGTTAGGAGGGCTGATAGGAGGTTAGTGAGGGATGTTAAAGTTATAGGAGTGTGTGCAGCAGCACAAACTATTGATTTGTGATATGGTGCTTAAAGAACAAGTGATGGAAAAGAGGATTTATATACCTAGGAGGAAAATATGGAAGCTGAAAAACCAAGTAGTAAGGGATGCCTTCTATAGCAAGTTGAGGAAAGTGGTGGCTGAACAGGGAGCTGTAGACAGAGGCGTTAATGAACAGTACAGAGCCCTCAAGAACAATTTCTTGAGAGTTACTGATGTAACATGCGGTTGGACAAGAGGACCACCAAGACATAAAGTAACTTGGTGGTGGGATGAGGGTGTAGAAGCTGCAGTTAAGGAGAAAAGAAGGCTTTTCCGGGAATGGAAGAAGGGTGGTAGCAAAGAGGAATATTTGGCTGCCGAGCGTAGGGCTAGAAGAGAGGTATACAGGGCAAAGTCTGAGTCATAGAGACTATTACTTGATAACCTAAATCATGAGGAAAGGAAAAATATGATATTTAGGGTGGCAGGTCAAGTTAAGAGGGATAATCGGGATATTATAGGTGAGCAGTGTGTGAAGAATGATGAAGGAAGGGTACTGGTGAACAGTGAGGATATTAAAGATGCATGGAGAGAGCATTATAACTGGTTGTTGAATGAGGAGTTTGACTGGAACAGGGAAGGTTTGGAGCCAGCAGATCCAGTGTCTGGCCCTTGGCCTTTGATTGATACTGCTACTGTGAGTGAGGCAATAGGCAGCATGAGGGTGGGGAAGGCAGCAGGTGTGTCTGCGTTGACTGCCGAAATGTTGAAGGCCTCAGGCGATATAGGGGTATGTTTAGTCACTGACCTGATAAATAGGATTATTTATGAGTGTGCTGTCCCAGATTATTGGCTGAAGAGTGTAATTGTAAATGTGTATAAAGGGAAGGGTGATGCCCAGGAAAGAGGAAATTACAGAGGTATAAAGCTTTTAGATGAGATAATGAAGGTAATGGAGAGAGTTTTAGACGGTATGATTAGAGAAAGAGTGAATATTGATGAGATGCAATTTGGGTTTATGCCAGGTAGGGGGACCACTGATGCTATATTCATTGCTCGTCAGCTTCAGGAAAAATATATTAGTAGGAGAAGGGATCTTTATTTTGTTTTTGTTGATTTGGGAAAGGCCTTTAACAGAGTCCCTAGAGAGGTGGTGAAGCGGGCAATGAGAAAGCTTGGCTTGGAGGAGTGGCTGGTTAGGGTGGTTATGGCTATGTATGTGGGTGCTCACACCCAGGTTAGAGTGAATGGAGATTTGAGTGATGAGTTTTAAGTGAATGTTGGTGTGCATCAGGGGTCAGTCTTGAGTCCCATGTTGTTTATCATGGTACTTGAAGCCCTTTCACGTGACTTTAGAAATGGACTCCTGTGGGAGTTGTTGTATGCTGATGATTTGGTGTTGATTGCAGAGAACGAAAGGGAGGCGGAGGAAAGGTTTAGGAAGTGGAGAGATGGTATGGGGCACAAGGGTTTAAGGGTAAATGCAGATAAAACAAAAGTGATGATATCTAGGGTTGGTGGTGGTACTGCCAAAGATGAGGGAGAGTGGCCATGTGCTGTTTGCCACATGGGTGTGGGAAGTAATTCCGTCTTGTGCGGTGTGTGTGATAAATGGGTGCATAAGAGATGTAGTGGTACCAGAGGTAGACTGCGAGATAATGCTGATTTTATGTGTACAGCGTGTCGGGGCGAGCAGGTGGAGATTGTCAGACGTGAAAGGATTGAACTTGCTGGTGAATCTCTTGAGTGTGTGGAAGAGTTTTGTTATTTGGGAGACATGTTGTGTGCTGGAGGTGGGGCTGGAGCTAGCTCTGTGGCTAGGGTGAGAAGTGGTTGGAAGAAGTTCAGGGAGCTCTTGCCTCTCCTGACATTGAGAGGACTCTCCCTATGTGCTAAGGGGTCTTTGTATGCAGCATGTGTTAGGAGTGCAATGCTGTATGGTAGTGAGACCTGGGAAGTGAAGGAGGAAGATATTCACCGGCTCAGACGTACAGAAATGACAATGATTAGGTGGATGTGCAGTGCGTCCCTGCATCCTAGGCCTGGAGGGGCTGGGTTTATGATGGAAGAGTTGAGAGGTAGGATGGGACTGGAGTGTATTGGTGTTGTGAAGAGTAGAGGTAGATTGAGATGGTTTGGACATGTGGAGAGAATGGGGGATGATAATTGGGTGATGAAGGTGAGAAGTGTTAATATTGGGAGTGGGGTTATGAGGGGTAGACCGAGAAAGACATGGGACGAGGTCATTAAGTGTGACCTCAGGGTTAAGGGACTGAACAGGGAGACTGCACTGGATCGTGCAGCGTGGAGAGCTGCCATTAGGTGACTAAGGCCGACACATGCAAGCATGTTGGAGCCTTTAAAAATGAAACGATTGTCAAATGCCTTAATCCCTTATATGGGGTGGCCACAAACAAATTGCCTCCATGTCACCCTGTCCACCGCCATTTCACTGCCGTGCTCCCAGGTTACACCCCTCACTCTCATATACCTCTCCACTCCATCCCTCCATCTCATCCTTGGCCTCCCCCCTCCCTCTTCCCCCTCCACCTCACTCACATACACTCTCCTTGCCAGTCTCCCACTCTCCATTCTCTCCATATGGCCAAAGCACCTCAATGTGTTTCTCCTAACGCTTCCTATCACATCCACAGCCATACCACAATGCACTCCTTTACTTCCTCATTTGTCAGTCTGTCTCTCCAAGTGACTCCACATCTATCTATCTATTGCCAGACGCCTTAATCCCGTTTGGGGTGGCCACAAACAAATCGCCTCCAAGTCACCCTGTCCCCCGCCATTTCACTGCCCTGCTCTCAACTCACACCCCCCTCTCTCATATACCTCTCCACCCCATCCCTCCATCTCATCCTCGGCCTCCCCCTCCCTCTTCCCCCCTCCACCTCACTCATATACACTCTCTTCGTCAGTCTTTCACCCTCCATCCTTTCCACATGGCCAAACCACCTCAGTGTGTTCCTCATAACGCTTCCTATCACATCCACATCCACACCACAATGCTCCTTTATATCCTCATTCGTCAGCCTGTCTCTCCATGTGACTCCACATGCTCCTCTCAAAGAACTCATTTCCACTGCTCTCACTCTTGACTCGTGTCTCTCCAACAACGTCCAATCTTCACTTCCATACGTTAGAGTTGGTATCACAATATTGTCATGTAGTAACTTCTTCACTTCTATGCTCACTTCCTTGTTTTTTATCACTGCGAACCAGCAACCTTTCTTCCCTGCTGTACCCTTTCAAGCACTTCACCCTCCAGACTTCCATCCTTACTCATCACACTACTCAAGTACGTAAATGCACTCACATTTTCCATTTCCTCCTCATCCAACCTCACTGTACATTCACTGACTTCATTTCTCTTGAAGACCATAACTTTTCTCTTCCCTAAATTCACCTTTAGATTCCGTTTCTTACATACTCTCCCAAACTCATCCACCAAGTCTTGCAGGTCCCCTTCGTCTTCACTTAACAACACAGCATCATCTGCAAAGAGTGCAGAGAGTTTCCAAACAATAACCTCTCTCATTCAGGCTGCTCCAACTTTCACTGCTCTATCTTGTATCTCTTTTATAACCCCATCCACATACAGATTGAACAACCAAGGAGACATGACACATACACACACACACACACATATATATATATATATGAGGCATCTAGCGGCAGAGTGACATATGCGCCAAAATAGCCAATGGTGAGTTATTCCCACCAATATGTAGGTGGAGCCTTCTAGATCCTCCCCATATAAAACTACATACAAAAAGGACCCTTATGGCTGGCTGGCTGATGGGCAAGCGTCGCGTGTTTTAGGCCCCAAAAACCCATAGAGGAAGTCTGCTTCCACATGGCAGAAGGACGTATGGGCCACGAGCGGCTAGCCATTGGAAGGCCGCGTCTCAGTACTAGCCACCAGCCTCAGCCAGTCCCCCACCAGTGTCCCCCTAAACTTTGCACGTGGTTGATGGGCTGCACTGTTCTCTGCCCATTTTGAGTCCTTTGAGTGCTTTTAATAAAAAATTTACAATATAAAAATTAATCAAAAATCAAGAAATCGCATTATTAATAAAAAACTTTCACAGTTTATTAATTTTTATGTTTATTTTTATTTGGATCACATAATTATAACCCATGTTAATATTTTGTGTATGACCCCTAATGGGGGGGGGGGTGTTTGTGTTTGGTTTTGGTTTGTTATTTTTTCTAAACAATGGATTCATTAAACTGCATTTTTTGAGAGCATTACATTGATATAAAACAACATTAGTTTTTTCTTTATACCTTTTATGTACACATTCTTCAAATTTAAGCTTCAATTACTCGAAAGTAACTCCCTGGTGCATACGTCACTCTGCCGCTAGGCGCCTCATATACACATATAGTGATTCCTTGGTTATCACACACCTGGTTATAGTGATTAGCATTATCAGTGAGATACAGAAATCTGCATTCATGCCATACAATGCATTAAAAAAAAAAAAAAAAAAAAGTTATTGGGCACCTGAGCTTCTTTCTGCCAACATTGATGGTGCTGTGTCTGACGTTTCTGATGGCTTTAAGGGATTCAGTGATGATGCCCTATTCTAGAAGTTGATCCCATATGGTGGAGACACTAACTCTCCATCCCCTAGCCATGGAACCCCATACCTCAAGCCCATCACAGGTCTCTCTATGGTACATGTTTCTTCCTTACTGTGCCTTTTTCATCACTTTCTGTTAACCTAACCATGACTATGTGTGTTTCTGATAAGTACTATTACAAAAGGGCTTTTCAACTACTCTGGGAATAGGGCTGCACTATGAAACTCAGATTAACAAAAGGGCCATACATTATTTTACCTCTATTTTTTTTTTTTACTCTTTCTCAACACTTATGCACAGAAAGAATACAGGAAAACCTCACTACAAGAGTAAAATGGGGCCCAAACCATGAAAGAAAAAAGGAAAACTCAAATAAAAGTGACATCTGGACTTCCCCCTGTTAACCTAGACTTTTTCCAATAAAAGTGACATCTGGACTTACCCCTGTTAACCCAGACTTTTTCCAATATATCAGACATTAGTCAGGATTGCACCAAAGATTTTCACCGTGGCATCACCAGCTGTTTTCACTACCATTGCAGTACTGTACTGTATTATACATTCACCACAATAAGCAAATGGTATAATATACAGTAATCCCTTGATTATCCAGATGTCCATGATCCAGAAGCTGTGATCTGGCTATTCAAAACTAGCATTCATACGTTTTTCCATTTTATCCGAACAAAATGCTTGCATCCAGGCAGAAATTATGGCCAAGCAAATATTTTTGCCTGGCAGGGCCAGTTTTTTCATGCTTCTTTCACGTCACTGCAGGGTATGGCCCTACAGTGGTAAATGCTTGTCTGTGGTTGTTGGATCTGCTTGACCATGCTAATTGCTTGGCTGTGGTTTATAGGTCTGCTTGACCAGACAGAGAAGTGTAAAACACCAGGAATAAGTGTTGTACGATGTATTATAGTGACTTTTTACAATGGATTTCAAGGATACGTATGAAATTGGGCAAGGGGAGAAGTCCATCATCCAGACAGATCACTGTCCAGACATACTTTTGGCTCTATTACGCAGGAAAAAAGAGGGATTACTGTGTAGACAGTTGGTATCTGTGTTTTGTGTTTGCTTTATTCTGGCCATACCATGCCAAACTCAATTGCTGCTGAACTCAAGATACAGTAAAATTCCTGTAATCTGAATTGCAGGGGACCGAGGGTCTTTCGGACTATTGTTTTTTTTTTTACTATTGGGAGGGCCCTTTGAAAACATTAGAAATACACTCAATCCTCGTAAATCGCGTGTTTATAAATTATGGATTCGTAAATCACGGCTAAGTGGCTGTCAGACTGCCGGCACCCTTAAAACGCAGACCTAGGCACCGAAATGGGCCTTTTCTGAGGAAAATCATAAACTGCAGCATTCAATTTGAAAATCGCGACCCAACAACCAATCACCACCCATCCCTGGTGTCACGAGTCGGCTCGTGACATCATTTGGTGGGAAACCGCGAACTCTAGTAGAATCCCAGTGCTTATCGTTCAGTTAACCGCTCACCCGGTCGGGAATGTTTTTCAGGCAATTTTTCAATGTGTCATAAATTATCGTCTTTGTGCAAGACAGCACTTCCGCTGAGCGATTTATTGTGGGCATGTTTCGCTCATTCTAGCCATTAGCAATGCGGCCACAACACTTGCCTCTTTCCCACGATTTGGAGTTAGTCAGGGTTTGAACGCCGTGGAAGCAGGTAGTGTGTGGCAGTGTCCTTCCTACGACGCAGTTCCCACCGTCGCCGTATTCCCACCTAGCTGTGATTGGCGAGAGACTTAGCAAGTGCACTGTCCTTCCAATAACGACGCCCAGTCATCCGCTTTGTCCACTTTTCTGACCAGTATTTTCTTTTCGTATTTTCCTAGGTTTAAGAGTTAGCTTTTGAGTGAGCGAGTGAGTGTGATCTCCTTACTTTGAATTCATTTCGAAATGTAACGTAAATTTATTTTATTGTAATCATTAAATTTAACAGTTCTTTTTCTCGAGCTTAATGTAATGTAAACTCGTGTTTTATTTTCCATATTAAGCTTATTCTAGTTGCAGCTCCTAGCTTGCATAAACGCTTTGCTATTCATAACTGGTATTTAGGCCAGTCCTTTTGTATTAAGCTTAAAATCCATTGTGCCATCTAGGAGTTAATGCATCAGCAAGAATCTGTTATCATTAATAGCATCAGTTATTGATTGTCAGGGGTGAAATCACTTTCTCCAGAGGCTAACAGTACTAACAAACAGCAATTGTGAGGAATTAGTCTCTGCTGTGTACTGTTGAGAAAGTTTATAAATTCTCATCCTTAGAGAATCGGCGAAGCAAGCCAGCATAAAGTAATCATTGCTTGATTTTCACCAAGACAATTCATTGTCCCTCCTCTCAGTATTATTGAGTATTATCCTTTAATATAGCATATTCTTTAAACCCGTGACACCTGGTGGCAAGTGTGCATACTAATGCCACCACGTTGTTGTTCTTCTTCCTGCCAGTCCGCACACTACAGACTATCGCCGTGGAGTACGAGAGCTACCTGCCTTTTTTTGTGCACCTTCCCCCCCGCCTCCTACCTTCCATGGCCCTTCCTCCGAACCCCCGATGAAGCGCTCTAAGCAGTATGGCATCAAGAAGCAGCTGCCATTGTCGAACAGTCAACGTTTGGAGCTCATTTGTCGTGTTGAGAAGGGAGCACCCCCACCTCATGCTAAGAGGTTCTAAGTTTTTCCCAACACCACCCCACTCCATTCACTTAAGCAATATCATCATAGGATTAAGGTGAGATCCCTTAACATTGCTTATTTCTATTAAATACATGCACTGAATATTCCTTAATTTGTATGTCTGTGTTTGATGGTGCCTAGATAGGTGTAGGTAGGGTGCTGTGGGGGGTGGTTGGCCAAAGTCCAGACCCAAATTCATTTTTCACATAAGAGTTATAATTTATAAACCATGGAATTTGTAAACAGCGGCAGTGGTCCAGACCCGAATTGCTGCGATTTACGAGGATTGAATGTATGTACCTGATCATTATATAAACACTGAAAATGATATGTGTTATTGTTTTACTCACCAGAAATACTTGGAGGTGTAGATGAACAGTTGTAGGCACATACATCCAAGTCCAAAGGCAAGGCCAAACCAGACAAATCTTAGATAAAGCCATGAAAACTTTGAAAAAAGCCCCCCAATTGAGAAAAAATTTCGCCCTAACAAATTCAGATTACTGTTGACCGGATTATAGGACTTTTACTTTATTTGTTGACATGCAAATAGCCGTGTTCCTTCCGACTCACAGCAGTATCCACTCATATTTTCCTCAGTCCACGTTATTCTCTCATATAATACTATTAGCAGTCTGCTGCACAACATGTATAATTTTCGCAGGGTCCAAACTCGAGAAAGGCCATTCAGTATGTAACACAGACAAGAAGATATTTTCGTACATGAAAAACATCATGGCCACCATCCTGCTTCAACCCACCGGTTCCTTCTAACTCATGGCAATATCCCACTTTTCTCAAATGCCACTAAAAAAAATTTATTGGAAAATACAGTAAGATTTAAGCATGGCTTGGACACAATAATAATAAAAAATATATATATATATATATATTTTCTTATTTATTCCGACTCACTTGGCTCACCCGAGCACCTGGTGAAGGATCCTTTAGAGCAAATCTTTCAAAATCATTGCCCATTATCTTCAGGGTCACTGTCATGAAACAGTGATTCATCCTCCTGATTGTCTTCAGAGGAAGGAGCTGAATCATGGACAGGAACTGGAGGTGCAGCTTGTACCTTGCATCCCATGTATCATGTGATTAATGCTTGGTGTCTTGAAATCATATATTAATGTAGACCACTTTTCTAATTTTTTAGCATTTAGAAAATACTCTGTTGTTACAACTTAATTTTAAACACTTTTCAAATAGAGTAATGTGTTGCACACTTTATACTGTACACCTTATTATTTCCGATCTTACAAACTAAAGATGTTCACTTTGTCTGTATATTTCACTTATCACTTGTCACCCACAGGCAGTATATCAGGGACTTCCAGGGAAATGATGTGGGCAGAGTGCAAGGGGGCAACAGCAATGGCGCCAGCCTGCCACCAACCAATGCACGAACATGTAAACCACGTGGGCAGTACGGCCACTCTCGACTGAGGTCAGGCAGTCCAGACCATTTCTAGCTTTAATGGAGTTCTCATGATATATAAGAACTTAGTTCAGTCGGCTCCTCGACTCCGATAAAAGTGAATTCCGGTCTATTGAAGTCCGTTGTAGTGAGGTTTTACTGTGTATTATCTGCAATTACATTTTCCACTAAATACATAAAAAGAAAAATGCAAAGCTCTCTGCTTTATACTTGTTTATTTGTTTATATTTATTCTTCTCAGTCAGTCAAGAGGTCAAACAAAAATGACTTAAGGGGTTGGATTTGGCCCATGGGCCATCAGTTAAATAGCCCTGCATTACAGTTTATACAGTTATGGTCATAAATTATCACCTATCCTCTGGTACCGTGTGCCTCAGGCTGGCTCCTTTATGCGTGGCAAGTCTCAGCAGAGTAAGAGGGGCTGAGATGGAGGGGACAAAGAGAGAGGGAAAGGTTGGTGGGGGAACAAGTGATGGTGTGGAGGTGGAGTGAGGAAGGGAAGGGAGGGTAGGTAGGGGAGGAGGAATGAAATGCAAAGTGGTAGTCACATTATTTGTCTATTTTCTGTCATTCAGGGCATGATATAAGGGAGTTAATATTTGGTAGATAATGATGCATTACACCTTGTATAGCGACATCAGATAACAAGCTTTAGAGTGGTGATATCAAGGGCTGGGTAGTGAGAGAAATATACAGACAAGACAGATCAAACACTGCTGCAGAGCCACACATTTGTGTTTATCCATGTGTTTTTACTTTGGATGCAGAATGGAATCTGGATGGCTTTGACTTCCATAATGTTTGTGAAAGAAATGTCCTCTACCCTTACATGCAATTCATTTTTGGAACTAAATAGCA
Organism: Coenobita brevimanus; assembly: GCF_032717465.1. Lineage (NCBI taxonomy): Eukaryota > Metazoa > Arthropoda > Malacostraca > Decapoda > Coenobitidae > Coenobita > Coenobita brevimanus. Next base: position 37,108,540 of record NC_137003.1, on the reverse strand, counting down.
TATGGAACTTTTGACATGGCTGTGTCCACAGCAAATATGATCATCTTGGTATACACTCCCTCTATACAGTCAATGTCACGTCAGCTATTTTATGGCATCTCTATATGAAGAGGTTGCTGAAAATAATTATGCATAACAGGTAAATAAATTTGATGTCTGTGCACATGGGGTCTCTATAATATTGGTATCTCTCATAATCTCTTATATGGAAAATGAAACAAAATCCTACTAAAATTCCCCAAATATATCTGTGTCAATGTTTACCAACATTAGTCAAGCTAAAGCAACCAGGAAAGCCTTTGTAATTAGTCCAGTGGTGCCCTGCCTCACCTCTTGCTGTTTTTGCAGCACCAAGGAAACAATGTTGTTGATGGTTTGCTGGTTTCGTCTGAACAGCTCCCACTCAACCATGGTGTGCTGGAGAAGGCAGGCCCATCTCCTTCTTTTCCCTGGTTCCCACGCATTGACAATCAGGGCCCACACAGTCTTGATGGCTCAGCACTAATGTCTGATCTATCACATCAGCATATTTCTGTCAGCCAGCCCTTGATATCACCACCTACCTAAAGCTTGTGATCTGACTCCGCTATACAACACAAGGTGTAATGCAGCATTATCTACCGAATATTAACTCCTTTACATCATGCCCTGAATGACTGAAAATAAACAAATTATGTGACCACCATTTCATATTTCATTCTCCCTCTCTTACCCTCCCTCCCCTCCCTCACCCCATCCCCGCACCATCACGCGTCCCCCCACCCACCTTCCCTTCTCTCTCTGGCCCCTCCCTCTCAGCCCCTCTTACTCCAGTGTGACTTGCCGCACATAAAGGAGCCAGCCTAAGGGTACTGAAGGATATGTGATTATTTATGACCACGACTGTATCGTATGTATTTAGTGGGTATAAACTGTCATAAAAGAGAAAATTTGGGCTTGCACTTGGGATGCCTGGTACCAATTAGGAAAATCTCATAGGTTCTGTGCTTTTGTTATCCTGCATTTCCATTATCACAAGCCATGTTTGGTACCAGTTATGCACAACAACCAAGGAATCACTTCTGTACAATACATATGGATGGGGTTCTGAGAGAGGTTAATACTTGATCTGTGGAGAGAAGGATGAGGATAGTAATGAGTAGTGACAACAGAGCACCTCAAACCTCATGCAGACATTTGATGTTGTGTTGTCTGCTTTTTGTGCATGGGAACACTACAATTTGGTGCAGTGTTTTGTGAATGTCTCTGAGCATCATATTTTAAAAAGTGGTAGCAGCAGTAAAGTAACCCTAGTCTGTCTGGCCAAGCAGACTCATCACCAGCAGTCGAGCAACTGCCCCTCAGGGCTGTTCCATGCAGTGCACCAATGTTCTCTTGCACTGGACAGCACCTTGCCACTGTGAGGTGCAGGGAAGAATGCAGAGATTTGATTACTGGATCATTCACTTCATTTCATTAATAAAGGCTGCAACACGCTTGCATACATTGGACTTGGTCACTAATGGCAGCTCTCCACACTGCTCAATCTCTGGCAGCCTCCTTATTCAGTCCCTTATCCTTGAGGTCACATTCTATGACCCTGTCCCAGGTCTTTTTCGGTCTGCTTCATGCAACACCATCCTCAACATTCACACTTCTCACTTTCTCCACCCAACTGTCAATCCCCATCCTCTCCACGTGCCCAAACCATCTCAATCTGTCCCTCCTCACCACAACACCAATACACCCCAGTCTCATCCATTCTCTCAACTCTTCCATCGTAAACCTAGCCCCCCAAGGCCTCACACTCAAGGACGCACAGCACATCTATCTAATCATTGTCATTTGTGTACATCTGAGCCAATGAATATCCTCTTCTTTTATTGCCTAGGCCTCTCTACCATACAGCACTACACTCCCTACACGTCACATACAAAGATCCCTTAGCACGGAGGAAGAGTCCTCTCAGTATCAGAAAAGGCAACAGCTCCCTACACTTCTTCCAACCACTCCTCATTCTAGTCACAGAGCTAGCTCCAACCCCACCTCTAGCATATAACATGTTTCTCAAGTAACAAAATTCTTCCACACACTCAAGAAATTCACCAGCAAGATATATCCTTTCATGTCTGACAATTTCCACATGGACACTCAATTTCATCTCTCTACCCAGTTGAAGGGAGCAGACGGTTGTTACTTACAAAGGTACATTAGTTTTTCTAGTATTTGTCTGATTTTTTTTATGTTTTGTTACTTTATATAAGTAATAACATCCCAAAATCTGAGTAAATTTGATCAATTAGTTTTTACACAAAAAATAATATATGCATTAAAAAAAAAAAAAAAAATGTGAAAAATGGGAAACCAGGGAATGTGTGTTCATCTGATCTCTATGATATTTGCTAGTTTTAATAATAAAACCCTCATTAATAAGTTGCCCTAAGAGTTTTTTAATATTCTTCATCATTGCTGAACAAAAAAATTCCCAAAATGCCTATGTATTTATCCCAATTTTTACCCCCTTTCGCCATGTTCAAAAAATCGTTACAGTTGTGTTTGTCAGTCTCTGACAAAAATATAAGCACAAAATGGTCCCCTTTCATTCCTCTTTTTGTAGGTATTTTGCTTTTTGTCTTATGTTCAAAACTAATGGAGTTGTATCACTCCAATGGACAATAAGTTTAGTTCTGCGATATCACTCGTTTTCTGTTGATTTGCAGTGTCTGTACGATTAGAAACAAATTAGGTACTTTTTTTTATTTTATGAGTTAGGATTAGGAATAGTTATGAAGAGGTAGAAGATGTTGGAGAAGACAAAGTTGGAGAAAAAGGTTTAGAAGGTTAGGGGTCATCAGGTGAGGCGGCAGTGGGGGGGGGGAGGGAGGAGGCGATGGAGGAGAAAGAATTGCTGCTTCCAACATATTTTTCTCCCCTCAAAATGGCGTCAAATTCTTCTCTGCCGTTTTCTGATGTTGCAGTAGCTTCTTAGATGGTTGGCCCACCTTCAAAAAGTGTGCAAAAACGATGGGAAATGGCCAAGATTAGCCCAGACTGAGAATAGGTTGAGACCAAGGCTGGAACCTCTCACCCCTCCCAGTGTCATAGCATCTTTGGCCTTTCCCACCTCACTGCCACCCTCCACACACACACACACTCCCATTGCCAGATGTATGACATAATTTTTGCAGAAAAAAAAGGAAAAAAAAAAAAGGGAAAAATTTAGAAAAAAAAGTGGTCATATTATACACTGCATAGAAAATGGAGATTTCTGCAGGGAAGTAACCTCAAAATTGGAATTACAAAATAATTTTTTTGAAGGGGAAAGAACAGTCATACGGCTGCCAAATTTTTACAGAGAACGAGTGATGCTCGGAGCTATTTTATGGGGCAACTTTTGCAAAATGCCTTTGTCAGTTGAAAATCGGTCCCTGCTGGTGTCCCCTCCCCTTAACAGAGGCATCATAGAAGACTCCGCATCATCCTGTTATCTGGTTACCATTCAGTATTGTGAATTGCTTCCTGAGTTAGAGGGAAGCATTAGGCTTGTCACCCACTGCAGAGTCACCTAAGAAGTGGGCAGCACTGTCAAGAGAGAAGATGATGGTCACCACCACCTACCATAACACTTTGAAAGCAAAGTTAGATAAGGGTTAAGTTGTGGTTTTTAAGATGTGGCTATCTGTGTGATGAGCAAATAGAAAAAAAAATAGAACTGGTGAGGGGTTTACTGTACCTAGGTTATGTAACAGAAAAGACATGAATATGCACAGGATGTGACAGGCAGAATGGCACAAGGAAAGAATGTGGCTGGCACTAATGAAGACCCTCACTGTCTTAGTGCTAAGGCTGCAAGAGGATTGCAAAAGGTATTTTAGTGCCTACTTAACTGTATGGGTGAAACTGGTGTGGAATGAAAAAAGGTAAGAGGAGTAAATGGTTTCCTGGCTTCCAGCAAACCATTTGGCTTATCACTCAATGTAAAGCCACCTGAAAAAGAAAAGAGAGTAAGAAAACGTGACAGGAATGATGGAAGTAATAGGAAGAGAAGAGGGCAGACACAGAAAATGAATGATAACGGTGAAGGAAAAAGCACACAGCAAAGCATGAGGTGAGTGGATGATGATTGTCACCAACTCTCCATTTTCTTGGTAAAATAACAGATATCATGAACAAGTGTGTTTTTACTTTCAAAGGCCAAGTAGTTCTGAAGAGTATGAAAGGGGATGTCAAGCAAGACACAGTTCTCTCATGCATTTCATCACACTGTCTTAACTCTGAATCCATCCATCCATTCATCATCCAATCCTACGTTGTCCCACGAGGAGCATAGAAGCCCGGGGCTAGGCAAGAAGGTCCTGGCATTTAAGATGACTTTGACCAGCCTCACTTATCCTTGAGTGGTATTACAAGAGCAATATCCCCAACCACCCCTTGGATATAAACCTTCACCGGCTCAATCCGACTGGAGCGCCGTAATTAACCTCTAAACCACCAGGCACCATAATTTGGTTATATGGTTCCCACCCAGCATAGTAAATGGTTTCCTGGTGTACAGCAAACCATTTGACTTGTCATTCAGTGTAGAGTCACCCATAGGCAGAAGGAACAGGAAAGAATGAAAGAAAGACAAATGAGGGAGTGTAAAGGCACCAGTACGCAGAAGGATGAGGAAAGAATGAAGTACAGAAAGACAGAAGAGGAGGGAAGGAAAGGAGGGAGGAGAGGAAAAGGCAGACACCCGAGAGCAGCACTACATCGAGTGAGTGGATGGTGAGTGTCCCCACCTACCACATCTAAGTACAATTAGTCACCACACATCCAGTTTCCTCCACAACACTATATTTGCTGATGTACTCCACTGTAATACTGTACTATACAGTACTCTAACTTCTCAAGTACAAAGAAAATTTATTACTGATACTGCATGGAAGTTATATGAGAAGTGCACTGAGTGGACAGGATGAGAAATTAATTGACCTGTGGAAGATGTGGAATATGGAACTCTGTGTGTTTAAAGGGCATGGTCATAAGGAGAGGACTGATGTGAACTAGGTGGCGATGAGGGAATGTGTGAGTGAGTTTGAAGGTGGAGAGAAGCATGGTAAGTCACAAATATGGATGGATATGGCTCATGTTTATGTAAGAAAGTGAGATACAGATGTTGAAGAAGCTATGGATTTGAAAATAGATAAAGTTGGTTGCAAGAATTATGCACGACATGACAAGGGTTTGACGCCACTTGTTCAACCTGACAATCGATTGACTCACATCTGGTGGGTGATATGAAATGCAAGGGGGGGAGACTTTAACCCTTGTCATGCTGCAGACCTCACATGAGGCACAACAGTCTCCACCAACTACATTGGAAGCCTCATAAGAGGTACTAGCTCCATAGGTTATAAATCAATGGCTCTGGGGTGGTAAACTATCTTACTATCAATCAGCCAACAAGAAAAATTCCATGGGATGAATGTTCAGTGAATGAGTTTCTGGCACATTTCCACAGACTATGCTGCTGCTTATTTCTCCCTACATTGTGTTTCTCTTTCCTTGTTCCTTGGAATCAACCTTGTTCCAATCTAAGATGGGAAATAGAGGTTAGATGATGATGATGATGACTGATTTTATTCCACTGTTCTGTATATAGCATGCAGGATAGCACCTACCTGTCAGGGGGAGAACTGTTGCTGAACATAAATATTAGTGTAAGGATTACTGTTATTTTCAATGCACAGAATGGAGGTGATCAACAATGACCTTTGTTAGCTGAACTCCCTCATTAATAAAGCCTCTGTGCATGTTTTATTTTAAAAGAGGCTTATACTGTACTTACCCAGCTGGCCACCACTGTTGCAAAAGAACATACTAGTGGTCTGGCTGCTATCTCCACCATCATCAATGCTTGCCCTCGTCCCACCTGAAATATACATAATATTTTTCTTCCATAATACTGTAATAATAATAATAATAATATAATAATAATAATCCATCCATCCATCATCCAATCCTACATTGCCCCATGAGGAGCGTAGGAGCCCAGGGCTAGGCAGTTGGTCCCGACATTTAAGATGAGAGTGACCAGCCTCACTCATCCTTGAGTGGCATTACATGAGTAATCAACCCCAACCATTCCTTGGATATAAACTTTCACCGGCTCAATCCGATTGGAGTGCAATAATTACCCATTAAACCACCAGATGCCAAAATTTGGTTATATGGTTGCCACCCAGTGTAGTAAATGGTTTCCTGGTGTTCAGGAAACCATTTGGCTTGTCACTCAGTGTAGAGTCACCCAAAGGCAGAAGGAAGAGGAAAGAATGAAGGAAAGAAAGACAGAAGATGGAGTGTAAAGTCACCCATAGGCAGAAGGACAAGGAAAGAATGAAGGAAAGAAAGACAGAAGAGGACTGAAGGAAAGAAGGATGGAGAGGAGAGGGCAGACACCCAACAGGAGCACTATATCACTACATCAAGTGAGTGGATGGTGAGCACCCCCACTCACCACTAGAATAAAAATAACATAATAGAAAAATAATAATACAGTAATCACTCTAATATCCGGACGCCCAATATCCGAACATCCCCACTATCCGGACATAAGAATGTTTCATACTGTACTTTTTTCCATACTATACTTACCTCATTTCACTCTTTAATGTCCTTTATTGGTGTGAATAGGGTGTTAGGAGCTACGCATGTGCAGTAGGAAGGTGTTTTTCTGAGTTAGGCTAGGTTAGGGTCCATAAGTACCAGTCCAGGAGCCAGTCACCAGAATGTTTATTATTGTATGAACCTACTTCTAAACCCTCATTTTATGTTTCTTTTGCATTTATTTCAGTCATTTATGTGCCTTATTGGTGTGATTTGGGTCTTAAATAGGTGCTATGCATGTCCAGAGAGAGTTGTATAGGTGTTTCTCTGAGTTAGGGTCCATAAGTACAAGTCCATAAGCTGGGGCCCAATATCCGGACAGAACCAATATCCGGACCTACCTATGGCTCTATTACGTTGGATATTGGAGTGATTACTGTAATAATAATCTATCTATCTATTGCCAGACGCCTCAATCCCATTTCAGGTGACCACAAACAAATCGCCTCCAAGTCGTCCTGTCCCCTGCCATTTCACTGACCTGCTCCCAACTCACACCCCCCTCTCTCATATACCTCTCCACCCCATCTCTCCATCTCATCCTCGGCCTCCCCCTCCCTCTTCCCCCCTCCACCTCACTCACATACACTCTCTTCGTCAGTCTTTCACCCTCCATCCTCTCCACATGGCCAAACCACCTCAGTGTGTTCCTCATAACGCTTCCTATCACATCCACATCCACACCACAACGCTCCTTTATATCCTCATTCGTCAGCCTGTCTCTCCATGTGACTCCACAGGCTCCTCTTAAATAACTAATTTCCACTGCTCTCACTCTTGACTTGTGTCCTTCCAACAACGTCCAAGCTTCACTTCCATGCGTTAGAGTTGGTATCACAATACTGTCATGTAGTAACTTTTTCACTTCCATGCTCACCTCCCTGTTTCTTATCACTGCTTTCAAAGAACCAGCAACCTTTCTTCCCTGCTGTACCCTTTCAAGCACTTCACCCTCCAAACCTCTATCCCTAATAATAATAATAATAATAATAATAATAATAATAATAATAATAATAATCTGTGGTAGGTGGGGGCACTAATAATAATAATAATTTGAGGTAGGTGGGGGTACCGGTACTCACCATCTGTTCACTTGATGTAGTGCTGCTCTCATTTGTCTGCCTGTTTCTCTCCTCCATCCTTCTTTCCTTCCATCCTCTTCTGTCTTTCTTTACTTCATTCTTTCCTCATCCTTCTGCCTATGGGTGACTTTACACTCCTTCTTCTGTCTTTCTTTCCTTCATTCTTTCCTCCTCATGCTGCCTGTGAGTGACTCTACACTGAGTGATAAGCCTAATGGTTTCCTGTACACCAGGAAACCATCTACAGTACTACGCTAGGAAGTAACCATATTACCAAATTTTGGCACCTGGTGGTTTAGTGGGTATCATGGCGCTCCAATCAGACTGAGCCGGTGAAGGTTTATATCGAAGGGGTGGTTGGGGTTTATTGCTCACGTAATGCCAATCAGTGATGAGTGAGGCTGGTCACTCTTATCTTAAATGTCAGGACCAATCTGCTTTGCTCCGGGCTCCTACGTTCCTCATGAGGTGCCTTAGGATTGGATGATGGATGGATGGCTGGATAATAATAATAGTAATAACTAAATAATAATAATAATAATAATAATAATAATAATAATGACTAATAATAATAATAATGACTAATAATAATAATAATAATTAATAATAATAATAATAATAACAATAATAATGACAATAATACAAATACTAATAATAATGACAATAATAATAATAATAATAATAATAATAATGACAATAATAATAATAATAATAATAATAATACCACCACCACCACCCAAACTCTAATTCCCACCTAAGTGATGAAATAAGGAAGGATTTACACATGAAGAATGAGAAACCATAGAAGTTGGGTAACCATTAAACTGCATGCACAGTGAACTAGGTCAAACAGACATTCACAGATTATATCACATCCTGTAACTGACAATGTGACAAAATACGAGGGGTATCAGAACTGACCAGATGAGTTGGATGTGGTCAACAGTTGTATCCTTTCGCCCTTCACCCTATCCTCCTCCTCCTCCTCCTCCTTGGATACTGCCTCTACTACCTCCATGCTGACCTGTTGGGATTGAGAGTGCTGAGGGTTATCTGTGCTGAACTGCTAGCATTGAGAGTGCTGAGGGTTATCAGTGGATTACTCGGAGTTAAGTTTACCAGGGCATACCAGGTACATATCAGCAAACCATACCATGCTATTAACCCTGTGAAAGCAATTTCTCACCACTATACAAAACCGTTTGATGCTACCTTCAATAAATTCCTACCAATAAGCACCCATGACAGCAACAGAATGATCATAGTTTTTAAGCCTTTGAATTCTATTATTTCTCTCTGCTATACAAATTTCTTTGCAATGGTGGTGACGACCATCATCCACTCACCTGATGTAGTGCTGCCTACTTCTTCCTTAGCTTTTATCATTATTTTTCTGTATGTCCTCCTCTCTTCCTATTTTTTCCATCTTTCCTGTCTCTTCTTATTGCTTTTCCTTCCTTTACGGGTGGCTTTACATTGAGTGACAAGCCAAATGGTTTCCTGTAAGCCATGAAACCATTTACAATGCTGCGTGGTAACCATCTAACCAAACCATATGTGTTCCCTACGTGTCAACAAGTGGGTTGGTGGAGAGTTAGTGCCCCTCCCCGTAAAACAAATAACTCAGAGTCAAATGGCCACCCCTTATGGGATTATGGCATCTAGCAACAGACAGATAGATAGATAGATAGTATAAGCCTAAAATACCAGTAAGCATTATGTATGCCCATATGATGACAAAAGTTATAATATACAATGACACTTTCTTGTATTCTCTTACTGCTAATGCCCCATCTCCCCCCAGATATATATCTCAAGGTAATTTCTACAAGTATATACCAGGGATGTATAATTCAAGACCCACAAGCCAGTTTTAGAGTAGCAAATATGCAAGAAAAGGCTAGCAATATCATTATGTTAGAGATTTCTTTCTGAAATTCAAACTGGAAAAATATCATACTCAGTGCCAAGATTTTTCCTGTAAATTAATCTGGAATGTTTTTAACATTACACCAAACTCATACTAGGGAAAATCAGTAGGGCTACCTTATACAGGTTATAATTCTAAGCAACTTTTCTTCTATAAACGTTCCCTAGAGATCAGATTTAATTCCCTCTGAATATTCAGAATTGTTTACATTGGACATAATGCTGCCCTGCTTATAGGCTGCCATTTTCCCATGTCCCTCCCAGACAAAACAAGGGCACAGTATTATAATTACGTTAAAGTTAGGTAACACGGCAGGTAAGTTGGGTTAACATCAAAACATGTTATTTTTAATGATTTTTGGTCACAATAGATTTTTCCTTATTTATTCCTGGTAAAAATGGAGGCTGCTACATTGGCCCTTTGTGAAGATGCTAGTTTCATTAAGGCATCTCTCGTTTTGTTAATAAACGCTCCAGTATGCTTACATGCATCAGCCTTAGTCACCAAATGGCAGCTCTCCACTATTCTCAGTCTCTGGCAGCCTCCCTGTTCAGTTCCTTATCCTTCAGGTCACACTCTATGACCTCGTTCCAGGTCATTTTTTGGTCTGCCTCTCACAACCCTACCCCCGATATTCACACTACAGTACTCACCATCCGCACCCAATTATGATCCTCTCAACATACCCAAACTATCTCAATCTACCTCACCCTCATCCTTCCTCAACTCTCCAGTCACAATCCTAGTCCCCCCACCATTAATTACCACAGCATGTTTGTAAAGGAAAATTTGCTTAGAATTATTAGTAGTACAATGTATGCCTATTGTTCCAGTGTAACATTGTGAGATGTCTCCTGGGTGTTGTGTGCATGTGTGAAAACTGATAAACTTAGAACAGTAGTCTGCCTGTTTTCCACTTTCTGCCAAGATTTCGATCAGGTCAGCTTGGGCTGGGTTGGATTGGGTTGGATTAGGTTAGGTTAGGTTAGGTTAGGTTGGGTTGGGTAGGATTGGTTTAGGTTAGAGTGCACACAGCATAGTAGTATGTTCAGGACAACTCACCACAGCTTAGCTGTTGTATGAGTTTGGGAAAGTGTTTAAGATACGGAATCAAAAGGTGAATGTAGGGAAGAGTAAAGTTATGGTCTTTGAGAGAAATGTACGTACTGAATGTACAAAGAGGTTGGATGTTGACGAAATGGAAAATATGAGTACTTGGTACCCGGTATGTTGAAGTACAGGAGTAGTGTGATGAGTCAGGATGGGAGTTTGGAGGATGAAATGCTTGAAAGGGTACAACAGGGAAGAAAGGTTGCTGGTATTTTGAAAGCAGTGATAAGAAACAGGGAAGTGAACATGGAAGTAAAAATGTTGCTGCATGACAGTACTGTGATACCAACTCTAACATATGGAAGTGAAACTTGAACCTTGTTGAAAGGACCCAAGTCAAGAGTGAGAACAGTGGAAATGAATTATTTGAGTGGCGTATGTGGAGTTAAATGGAGGGACAGACTGACATATGAGGAAGTGAAGGAGTGTTGAGGTGTGAATATGGATGTGGATGTGATAGAAAGTGTTAGGAGAAATACATTGGCGTGGTTTGGTCATGTGGAGAGGATGGAGAGCAAGAGACTAATGAGGAGAGTGTATATGAGTGAGGCAGAGGGAAGGAGAGGGAGGGGGAGGCCGAGGATGAGATGGAGGGATGGAGTTGAGAGGTATATGAGAGAGGGTTGTGAGCTAGGGGGAAGACAGTGAAATGGCAGGGGACAAGGTGACATGGAGGCAATTTGTTTCTGGCCACCCCTTATGGGATTAAAGCATCTGGCAATAGATAAATAGAGTACAATGCCCAGGAAAGAACTCATTACGTGACCCCAGTATGAGTTTGCTGTAAAAGTAAAAATTTACCATTAAGTTCTGGGATACCTTACATTGAACTGTAATTTCATATTTGTTCATAACTTGAGAATTTAATATGAAAAATGTTTACAGAACGATAACACCAGATTCCTACGAAATAATGTGAATCAATATATATTATATATAGATATACTGTATATATATATATATATAGGGTAATTTCGCCAATCCGCACGCACCTATCCAATTAGTACTCATACCTTGAAAAAAAACTTGCCTAGGAAAATTGAGCAGAGCTACAGAAGTGAAAATATTTACTATGAAACATGGATGACCAATCTAAGTTTATAGAAAGTTGTATCCTTCTGTTGTAGTTGGAAGTGGTATAAAAAAAAATGTTTCCCCAAGGAAGTGAGAAAAGTTGTCGTTTTCTTACACAAACCGTAAAGTTGGTGACTTTGGGGGAATAAGATTTTGAGCATGCTATGAGTAATATATTTACATTTTTATGTTTCAGATCAATGGCCAGAGAGTTAAACTGCAGTTAACTATATAAACTGCAGAGCTTCTGTAAGCGTGAGAAAGGGAGAGTGGGTGCGTACAAATTGGAAGACTCATAGCTATGAAAACCAATTAGTACGCAAATATTCAGACTTGGTTTAGAAGGTTGTAACCACCAGCCACATAACATTGTACCCTCACCCTAGCTGCCTACATCTGAAGAGAGGTTTTCCTATGAACTGGGCTGAGTGACCACTCGGTGAATTTATGCTACCCCATAACCATTTAGTACGCACTCAGTCTTGCTTTTTGTACGCGCGTACTAATAATCTGTACATTGCAGTCTTGCTTTTTGTATGCACGTACAAATACCTTAATCTGTACGCATACACTAATAATTTGTACGCACATACAAGGAAGAGTTCTTGCTGAAAAGGGGGCAAAGCAAGTGTTTGAGGAGTCTTCTATCTACCAAAAAACAAGCATCACAGTGTTGGGTTGTATTTGTGCAGACGGGTCTGTCCCACCACCTATGATAATATACCCCAGAAAGAGAATCAACTTTGAAACTGCTGACAAATTCCCCAGTGGCTATGACTTCTCAGTTGGCAAAAGTGAGAAGGGGTACATAACTTTGAAACATTGTATGAGTTTCTCTGTAATGATTTTTATGATTGGCTTAAGGCCAACAATGTGCAAACTCCTGTAATTGTGTGGACAGACTGGCATGAAACAAGAAACAATTACCATCTTGCCATGACCCTCAATGAACTGAAAATAATACTCTATGGACTACCACCAAACACAACACATTTCATGCAGCCGCTTGATGTGGCTGTATTTGGACCACTGAAAAGGGGATGGACAAAAGCTGTGAAAGAGTGGGAACATGAACATCCTGACCAGGTACTGTCTCCAGGCAATTTTGCAGAAGTATTAATGCCCATCTATTCAAAACATGTGACACCAGAAAATATCAAATCTGGATTTGAATGTTGCATTTGTTCTCACATACAGGTTAAGAACAGTGATCCTGGTGGCTTCTCAGTGTCTTTCCTGAAGGAGAAGTCTGAAGGATTCTATGTCGTCCCTGACATAAAAGTAGTTTCATATCCAGTACAGAAAGAAGAACTATTAATCTTGGAGGCACCTGAATCTACAACTAAGAACTGATAATGTGGTTTTAAATTTCCTACATCACTTATATACCGCTTCACTGACTTCTTATTTTGCAAAATAAGTTAGTGTTTAATTTTTGTTCACGTTGCCTTTTCTTTTCAAAATACCAGTTTGCCTGCTTCCTTTCAAAAATGTTAGCTTTGTTATAAGAGGCCAGTAAGTCTTTTCAGAAACATTAAAATCACTGACTTACTCATTGCTAAGCAACAAATTGTATTTCTTGAAGGTTTGATAAGACTGTGTTAGAGAATAAGAGAGACCTTCAGTGTCGACTTTCTTTTTCAGTTTTGGTTTGAAGAGAGTGGTAAAAAATTTTTATTAATAAACAATGGTTATCTCAGAATGTTCATTAGATGTAAGACTTTAACCAACAGAAAGGATGAACAATATCTTAAAGAATCTTGGAATTATAATGTAATGAGTACTAACTGGAGAAGATGCGCAATAAACAGGGATGGATTGACCTATCTGTACGCATCAACTTTCAACCCTTCTGTCACACAAGTAAGTGCACCTAACCTAATTTTTTTTTTTTTCTGATAAAGAGTGATCATATCCTTAAATATTCATATCATAACAAATAATGTAAGGCTTATGATATCAGAGTGATGACTGCGAGAAAAAAAACACTTGTGAATTTTGCGTACTAATTGGTGAAATTACCCTATATGGGTATATATACCAGGTATATGTACATGCTGCACAGCTCTACATCAACTTTTTTTGTGATGTTTCTTCTGGACACTAAAAATAAGCAAGAATTAAGATGTCTTTAATAAGTGTGCCTGCACTGGCGGTTTACTTATATTTCGTCCATTAAAGGCGATGCATTTTTATTTCTTGGAGGTGCATTATGGTCCTAGGCGGTATGCTTCTGTTTCTGCTGGTGCATTATGGTTTGGATTCACCCAATCAGAAAGCCAGAAACTGGTCTCTGTCATTCATAGACTATCTGAAATAAGTCAAGATGGACCCTGCCGACGATTAAGGATATGACTAGAAATTGCTCTCAGTTAGCCTCAAACGACACAGGTTTAAGTCAGTGACGTTTGGGTAGGTTAATGCCTAAAATGGCTTAAAATTTAAATGAATGTTTATTTTCACCATTATGAAGAAACAAAAAGGTAGGCTGAGGAAAATGTTTTCAAAGCCACAACACTGCATCAGAAACCCCACAACACCAGTCTATACCTCACTTATCTGCAAAAGAAATGCCACAGAATAAGGGTGACTTGACCCATGGATTGCGCAATTAACCTTTTTTATCCCACCCCATGGTGTGCAAAAAATGAAAAAATATATATATATAGTTTTTGCCTATTATAAACTTGAATATAAACATCCAGGGCATCATCTGGTAAAAAAAAAAAAAAAAAAAAAAAAAAAAAAAAATCCGTCTTTGCATAGTGCCATGTGTAAGTTTGAGTTGGGGTGCAGTAGTGGGCAGTGATGCACGGCCACTGGAAGGTTTGCACAGCCTGAGCTGTGGCTTGCAACACACTGCATCCCAGCCTGAGCTGTGGCTTGCAACGCAGTGCATCCCAGCCTGAGCTGTGGCTCGCAATCCACGGGTTAAGTGTGAAACATATTGATTCCTATCAACACTTTAGGGGAATCCGGAGTTATGGTTCTGTAAACATTTACCATGAATATATTCTAGGTGGTGGCGACCATCATCCACTCACTTGATGTAGTGCTGCCTACTTCTTTCTTAGCCTTTATCATTCTTTTTCTGTGCCTCCCCTCCTCTCTTCCTATTTCTCGCATCTTTCCTTTCACTTCTTATTGCTTTTCTTTCCTTTACAGGTGGCTTTACATTGAGTGACAAGCCAAATGGTTTCCTGTAAGCCAAGAAACCATTTACAATGCTGGGTGATAACCATATAACCAAACCATACGTGCTCCCTACGTGTGAACAAGTGGGTTGGTGGAGGGTTAGTGCCCCTCCCCTTAAAACAAATAACTCAAAGTCAAATGGCCACCCCTTAAGGGATTATGGTGTCTGGCAATAGATAGATAGATATTCTAAAAATATCAATTGTACTGATGCATCAATAATTTAAGTGAATCTGCTTCAAACATATCACTCGAGTGATTGACCTCAGTATACGGCAGTCACCAGAAAAAAAAAAAAGGGGGGGGGTTATTGTGCAGTCGTAGCTGTCAGTGTATTAAGTGTCCCTACCAATACGGTATTAGCTCGAATTACTTTCGTCCAGTTACCTCCAGTAAGTACGCATTATTTTTCTATGTTATATGGCATGAAGACATGTCAAAAGTCAATGACTAGCTATATAAATCTCAAATACAACCAGGCGAATATACACAGAGCCATGAAAAGAAACCGATCTGTCGTTCAAGCTGCTATGAAAACGTCAAACCAGTTGACCAGTTACTTATTTTATTCAAGTTCCTACCAAAATCCGCCATTTTCTACCTTCCCATTTTGACTTCGACGATTACTTTACTCCGTTCACATTTCTGAAGTTCAGAGTGAAGCATATGCAGTTTTAAACGTAGGTGGGTCGCTTGATAAGTTCAATATGCAAGCCGGTGGCCTGTAATCAGCTGAGAATTGTTTATTATTGTTGACGTCCGGGTACTCACACAGGAAGGTGTCCGGGATGTTCTCCACCTGGTTAATACGGTGCACTAACCATTCGGCTACGGAGAGAACATCTAACAGTCGCGGGATTTTTCAAACTTTTATTATTTTATATTTGTATTTTTATTATGTGAGTGTTAAACATTGAATCCTGGCTTTCGCAGTTCGGTATTTAACAACAGTAATTGTTTTTCAGTGTCAGGTTGGTATTGCATTCTCCTTATGCATCCAGCAAGACCAATAGGCATTCTCCAATGATAATCAGTTTGAATTATTCATATTTCCGAAATTACAAATCAGTTGGCGAAATATGTAATCCCTGAACTCCTTCGGTGTTTGAAACAGTTTACTTAAACGCTTAAACGACCACAGAAATTATTCCCAAACTTACACAACGACCTATCTTGTTCTCGCGTTCCTGAACTCGATTCTTCTGAATTCTCTACACTCTGGCTTCGGCTTTCCTGTCACTCTCTGACTAAATATATCTGCGCTGTTTACTTATCTCCTAATTCTACTGAAATACCCGCCGCAGCCGGACCAACCACCCCGCCACCCCCCACCCTACCACAGAGCCGCCGCCTCCCCATCATCCTAGGAGGACACCGCAGAGGGCCGGATCACCGAGAGGTCAACCCGGGGCAAGAAGGGCGCCGGTGCTCCCCTGTCCTAAGTCCCTCTGTCACTCAAACGGTCCGACAGAAGCTACGCCGGCAAAAGACACGACCCTGCGGGCGGGGCAGCCTTCACCAGGTTCGGGGTGGGACTGAGCCAGATTCAGTCCCAGACAACACTGCGGTAACGGCCATTGTACCTGCCGGGGAGGGAGCGGCCACTGTACGCCCCTCAGTTGTTTCCCCCTGTAGCGCCGCCACAACGGCCACTGTACGTGTGGGGGAAGGAGCGGCCAATGTACGCTC
Source organism: Coenobita brevimanus (assembly GCF_032717465.1). Classification (NCBI taxonomy): domain Eukaryota; kingdom Metazoa; phylum Arthropoda; class Malacostraca; order Decapoda; family Coenobitidae; genus Coenobita; species Coenobita brevimanus. The sequence goes on along the minus strand of NC_137003.1, from coordinate 37,091,830 downwards.
TTCAGCTACAGCCACATTTGGCGACGGTCTCGGAGTGTTAGCTACTGAGCGCACTCCGACTGGCAAAGGAAGGAGGAGTGGAACCGCGATAGAGGCCACTGTACGTGTCGGGGAGGAAGCAGCCACTGTACGCCTCTCATCCACTACCTCCTCCTCCTACGGGAGTAACACCGCAGTAAGGGCCATTGTACGTGCTGGGGAAGGAGCGGCCACTGTACGCCGTTCAGTTACTTCCCGTTGGGCAGGCAGACCCGCGGTAACGGCAACTGTACGCCCCTCATCTGCCTCTTCCTCCTTCGGGAGCAGCACTGCCACAACGGCCATTGTATGTGTGGGGGAAGGAGCGGCCACTGTACGCCCTTCAGCTGTGGACCTCAGGAATTGCGGAACCACCACAACGGCCACTGTATGTGTAGGGGAAGGAGCGGCCACTGTATGCCCTTCATCCGTGATTCCTGGGGTCCTCCCGGAGAAGGAGGTCCCTTGCGCAGCTGGCCTTTCACCTCTCGGCTGCGTGGGACGCCCTTTACTTACTCCCTCCAGGTGTGGTTCCCCGGAGGTGCTGCCGGAGTTGTGGCGCGGCCCTGTGTCGGTCCTACCGCCTACCCCTGGTCGGTCCCAGTCCCTGACGGATGCCAGACAGAAGAGGTGCCGCAGTCTGCCCCTGACGGCACCCCTCCCTACAGGCGACCGCAGCATCCGGGCTCCCAGACCGGACCGGCGGGCCCCAGGGCCAGGCTGTTTGGGCTCCACTCCCTCATGGCTCTCTGCCCAGAGTAAGAGGCGACAGGCCCGCCTCCTGCAGCTGTTCGGCCCCAGCCCCAAGGGCCATCCTTCAGGTTGAGGCTCCCAGGTCGGAGGGCCTCCCTGCACCCCACTAACGAGGCTCCAGCACGAGGGCCTCTCAGGCAGGTCGAGGCCCTGAGACGGGAGAGCCTCCCTGCACCCCCCTGACGAAGAAGGCCCGGGCAGTGACACCCCTGCGGGTATTGCACTGTCTCCTGCGGGAGGGCTCCCCAGTAGAGCCCCCTCCCACGCCCAGGCGCCTCCTCTGTTAAGCCCAGGAAACAAGGGCAAGTAGTGACTTTAACGCATCTCGTGTGCCTTGAAAAACCACAGAGACGGGAGTGAACAGTGACAGGGAAAGAGTGAGGCCAGAATAATATAAGTGACACACAGTGAAACAAATACCCAGGCAGAACAGAAAAGACTAGTAAACACGGGTACAGAGACATACGGAAACAGTAAGAGTGCGAGGAAAAACCAAAAACCTGTGAACAGTGTTTCCGCGACTAAGTAACTATCCCGAGTGTCGCGACTCGCACTCTGACAAGTTATAATAATATTCACTCACTCGACCCCTGGCCCTCTTTACCCCTAGTGCATCTGGTTTAGACTATTAAATGCTAGTTCTGCCTATGGACATAATACAGGTATAAAGAAATCACAACTCACCATCGATGTATAATTGCAGAACTCCACTCTCTGCCTGTGTCGTGTGTGATACATTATATTGAGAAGCTAGCTCTGTAAACCTGTCTCCATCATATCCTGTAACTCTTTGTTTATATATATATATATATATATATATATATATATATATATATATATATATATATATATATATATATATATATATATATATTTACGTGTCCGACTCTGGGCAAAGGCTCAGGGCCTATTTCTTGGGGGCAGTGGCCCATCCCAAGGCCCAGTAGTCCTCCTACACCTCCACATGTCACCACTTCGGCGCTAACACCCATCGTCCATATTGAATACATGCTAGGGCTGTCTCATACAGGACTAGTGTACTGGTATTAGCGGGGGTACTTTTACGACATGTCGGCGGGTCATCTGGTAGATCAGGAAAGTCTGCTTTTTTAGGAAATTCAAATCCTTAAACTGTTCCCTGCCCCAGCCGGGATTCGATCCTGGGTCCATTAGGACTGCAAGCCGCCTCTCTACCGAATCAGTGTATTGAATTAACACAATAGATGTGTTAAGGTGTACTGCATAGTTTTTATGCCCTGTTCCTTTGTGAGTGCTGTATTTCCGGTCCGGAAAGAGGACCCCACTCAGTCGCGGGCATTTTTAGGACGAGGAGTCAGACTAAAAACATCCCGCATAACACTGATGGCCAACAGTGTTCTGATTCTGAGTAAAGAATGGAAGAACACAAAAGGGAAGCTTGCACAATGGCAGCCAAACCTCACATCCAATTGCCAAAGTTCAATCCTGAACAATATGACATTGATGTTTACTTGGATATGGTAAAACCCCTCCTAGACATTGGGTTTGACACGGACAGAGAAAAAATAGCTGTCACACTACCCAACCTGGGCAAAATAATTGCTACTATCGCCACAAAAATCGTCCCCAACTTAACATGGGACTCAATTTTCACACATTGTGAAACAGGCAGTGATACCTTCACTGGGCAGAGTTGTCGCCCTCTCACAACTTGACGCCTTCACCTACGACGGCTGCCTCGACGACACTTTCGTCCAGGCTAGGCGCCTCGTCAGCGCTGCCTATCCCGAAGCTACCACTGCTACTCGGGATCAACACGCCTTTAACACCCTGCTGAGGATTCTCCCGAGCACAATACGGGAGCACTTCACGATCTATGATCCCTCAGGAGACATGGATTGTGGCCTACAACTCGTCCGACAGCTCCTCGCTGCCCGTCCTATGCCACAACCTATCCACACTGTGAGCAAATTTCCCACCACCAAAACCCACCACCCAAGGCAAGGACGCTGCCCAACCAGCCCATCCACCCCACCACGGAGCCATCTATCACCGTCCCCAGGGCTCACCCACAGAGAAAACGCCCCAACCCCAGGGAAAATTTCAACCTCATCTCTATTAACCCCTGGGAATTTACTGCCTGTAGTCGTACCTGCCCCCTGCATGACATCAGAGAGCAGCTTAAAGCGAACCGATGCAGGACCCTCACACAGGGGCGCAGGAAAGTCTCATCCCTAGAGGACGACGCTCCGCCCATCATCTACCCTGGACCCGGCGACGAGCAGCCCGACGAAGAGGATAACACTCAGCAGATGGATTTTTAGGTCTGCCCCCGCACCTCTCCACGGTGGCGGGGGCCACTTCACACAAGTACAGACCCCCAGTCTATGACAAAATACGCCTGAACGGGGTCAAGGCTAGACTACTGGTGAACACAGGAGCTGCCAGGTCATGCCTGTATTCACACTTTTACTCCCGCCACAGTTCCGCCTTTGGCCCCCTTCTTCCCACCTCAGCCAACCTTGTAGGCGCAGGGGATGGCCCCCTGCCTATCCATGGGGAAACTCGGGCTCTGCAGACCGAAACCCACCAACAAGCATCCACCACACATCCCTTCATCATCTTTGACTCCACCTGCCGTGCATACGACGGATACCTGGGGCTGGACCTCCTACAAAAACTACACACCACTATCGATTGTCACCAGCGCCGACTCCACTTCAGTCCAGCCCCCAACATCCCCCAAGGAAAAAAAGAAAAACCACCACCCATCCACACAACACATACAAACCACCTCCCCTTGACAGTCATCCTCCCCAACCCATCTGCACATGCAACTCCACTCCTTTATCACCCCACACCTCATCCCCTCACTCACCAACCTCATATTCCACCCAGCCTATGCCACGTCCGTCTCCAACTTTCCCCACCGCTATCGCCTCCGCTATCACCATTCCATCCCACCACGAGGCTTGGTTAGAACTAAGCAGACCTTCCGGTACCTCAGTCCTCTTCTCTCCCGCCCTACCAACCGGACCCCTGTCGTCATGATTAGTGTCCTCAACTTTCCTCCCCCCCTATGTCCGAACTATCCGTGTCACAAACCTCGCCGCCACACCACTTACCCTACCACGAGGGCTGATTGTAGGCGACATGGAAGAAGCCGAGCCTTGTGAAACACCACCCTCCAACCACCCCATTCTACCTACTCTCCCTCCGCACCTATCCACCTCCCAAACTGACAGCCTCCGACAGTTACTCCTGGACTTCCAAGACCTCTTCTCATCTGGCCCTGCAGACATCGGCCACACTACTTACCTCAGCCATGAGATCCACACAACCGGACCACCCATCCGCCAACCATCACGCCGCAATAACCCTAAACAACGGGCAAAAGACCGGCAGGTCCAGGACATGCTTGATGCTGGTGTCATTTCCAACTCAAATAGCCCATGGTCCTCCCCCGTCGTGCTAGTTAGAAAAAAAGACGGAACAGTGCGGTTCTGTGTGGATTACCGCACTCAACGATGTCACCACCAAGGACGCCATGCCCCTCCCGAGAATCGACGATTCCCTCGACTCCCTACACGGCTCAACCTGGTTCTCCACGCTAGACCTACAGTCAGGTTACTGGCAAGTCCCCGTTCATCCAGAGGACAAACAGAAGACGGCTTTTTCAATCTCAAACGGCAAACACTACGAGATCAATGTCCTTCCCTTCAGACTCTGCAAGGCCCCAGCTATATTCTCCCGCCTCATGGAGTCTGTACTGAGCAGTCTAACCTGGGAAATCTGCCTGGCATATCTCAACGACGTCATTGTCTTCAGCCGCACCTGGGCCGACCACCTACCCCACCTCAAACAAGTTTTCCTACATATACGCCAGGCTGGACTAAAGCTCAAGCCTTCCAAATGCGTCCTAGCTGAGCGATCCGTCTCCTTCCTAGGACACATGATTGGAGCCGAGGGCATCTCACCTGACCCAGAAAAACTACGCGCGATAACCGACATCCCTGTACCTAAAGATGTCCACGAAACCCATGCCTTCCTAGGCCTAACTTCCTATTATCGGCGTTTCATGAAAGGCTTCACTGATATCGCCAAGCCCCTTCATGACCTGACAAAGAAGGGCAAACATTTCGTATGGACTGAAGAAAGGAAAGCTGCATTCAACAATCTCAAGTCAAAACTCATCTCAGCCCCCATCGTTGCCTTTCCAGATTACAATCTGCCCTCTCGTCTGTACACCGACGTCTCCCTCATTGCCATAGGGGCTGTTCTTGCTCAAGTTCAGGATGGGCACGAACACATCATCGCCTGCGCCAGCCGCACCCTGAATCAGGCTGAACGTAATTACGTGGCCACCAAGCATGAGTGCCTCGGAATCATCTGGGCGTTCATATATCTCCGGCACCCACGTAGTCATCATCACCGACCACCAATCCCTCCAGTGGCTATGCCAGTCCAATACTAACAACGACCAACTCATCTGGTGGCTAGAAGCGTTAGAGGAGCTCGGTTTTGAAAAATCCTACCGGCCCGGCAAGTTACACACCAACGCTGATGCCCTTTCCTGCCTACCCATCAATGCTATCCGCACCAAACCTGACCTCATTCAAATGTGGTAGGATAAACAATGCCCCACCTGGATTCCGAAGTGCACGTCCACCACATTACACCGACACGGCGATCACCTGTTCAACTCAGACGGCCACATCATCCTCGACCCAACCACTGCACACGATGCAATGCTGCACCTCCACGCCAACAACAGCATCCTCCTCGGTACAAAGAAACTTTTGCTGGTTTTCAATGATATATATTGGACCTCTAACCCCTCCACCATTGCCAAAAGTATTGTTCAAGCATGCCGTGCCTGTGCCTCGGGCAAAGACATCACCTACACACCTGGCCCGGCAGGGAATCTAACCACACAAAAACCATGGCAATTGCTCTCTCTCGATGTCGTTGGCCCCCTCACACCTAAAGCGGGATACAAATATATCATCAACTTTGTAGATGTTTACTCCAAATTCATCGTCGCCTGCCCCGCTAAAGACCACAATGCCTTTTCAGTTGCCGACGCCCTAGTCCACCACGTTTTCCCCTATTTCAGAATCCCACTGGCCTTACATTCAGACAATGCACCAGAAGTTATGGGAAAAATCTGGGAGGAACTCGCTTCAATATTTGGCTACTGCATCTCCCATTCATCTCAATACTGGCCGCAGGGAAACAGCATCTGCGAGAGGAGTCATAGATCCCTCCTAAACCAAGTAAGGACGAGAATTGTACAAACTGGAAATGATGATTGGTCGGCGCACGTCAAAATCGTGCAATGGGGTTTGAACACGTGCCCCAGAGAGGATGGCATCACCCCCCACGAGCGAGTTTTCGGGGAAGCTCCACTCCTCCTACCCCTCCGCCACCACCTCCAACCTCCCGCCCCACCCTCCACCACCGACCCCCTACACCACCTCAAACGACGCCTCCATCACCTCCAAGCACAACAGGACATGCAACCTGACACTAACCCCTCCAACCCCTACAAGCAAGGAGATTCCGTCGTCGTGGCACGTCTGCCTACCCCCACCAAGACCTCCCCCCGTTTTGATGGTCCCTTCACCATCATCAAAGTCCCTAACCCTTATCAAGTCACGATTGACCACCAGGGACAACCACGAACCTACCGAAACAGACACGTGCGTCCCTTCCCACCCTCCAACAATGATCCCACACTCATCCGCGTGCCACACACCACCCGCCGCACACCTACCACCGCAGCGTCTTCCGAGAATTACCCCCCGGACTCCTACTCCTACTCCTTCTCACCCCCCCCTCCACCTCACCTACAGTCACGCCACCTACCCCCACTCCAACCTCCGACACACCGCACCCTCTCCCCGACCCCGATCCCCCACCACCAACAATTCTCCATGCCTCCCCTACGCCCACCCTACCATCTCCTCCACACCCGTCTCCAACACCACCCACGGCACCCACCACCCCGCCCATCCCCCGCCAACCAACACTGTTCACCCCCAACACCACCGCACCACCGCGTCCTACCACTCACCCCCCTCGCCCCACTCCACGCACTACACCTGCCGCCACATCGCCCTCCAGCCCACCACATGCGCCCACACCACCTCTCGCACACACCTCCCACACCACCACTTCTGCCCCCTCTTTACCCACTGACCATACTCACTACACACGACGTGCCACACCACCGCCCACGACCTCCACCACCCACAGTAACACCCCAACACCACCACGTGTCCACCCACCCTCACCACCTACACCCACCCTCACCACCACGACCACCAGATCAGGACGCCTCTCCTGCCCACCATCTAGATACACCTCAACACCTCCCCATCCTGCTCCCCATTCCCCAACACATGCCACCCTCCCCCCCAACACCACCCCTATCACCCTCCCCCTCCATCAAGCAAGGTGGAAACTTCCTAGTTCCCAATTCCCCAAAGAAAAAGGCTCCTCCCACCAAACCATCCCCCATATAAACCCCAAGATCTCCTCACTCGCCAGCATACAGCTTCTGCCCCTGCACCAAGCACCACCACTGGAGATGAAGATTGAAAGAGTACTATGGCGCCCCCACGGCCGCCCCACCATCAGGATATGGGCGAGACACCAGCTCCTCCGTCTCCTACGCCAGACCACCCAACCATCGTCCCTACGCCTCACCCTCAACCCCCACCAAGAGCCAAACCTCACCACCTGCCATTGGACCAAGCTCCTCAAACATCTCACACCGGCACCAGACCTCCACCACCACAACATACCACCTCTAGTCACGGGGCCGTGTCTTCTCGACCGCGGAAGGTGGTGAAATACCCGCCGCCGCCGGACCAACCACCCCGCCACCCCCCACCCTACCAACTAGCCGCCACCTCACCACCACCCCAGGAGGACACCACGGAGGGCTGGATCACCAAGAGGTCAACCCGGGGCAAGAAGGGCGCCGGTGCTCCCCTGTCCTAAGTCCCTCTGTCACTCAACTGGTCCGACAGAAGCTACACGGTAACGGCCACTGTACGTGCCGGGGAGGGAGCGACCACTGTACACCCCTCAGTTGCTTCCCCCTGTAGCGCCGCCACAACGGCCACTGTATGTATGGGGGAAGGAGCGGCCACTGTACGCCCTTCAGCTACAGCCACATCTGGAGATGGCCTCGGAGTATTAGCTATTGAGCGCACTCCAACTGGCAAAGGAAGCAGGAATGGAAGTGCAATAACGGCCACTGTAAGTGCCGGGGAAGGAGCAGCCACTGTACGCCCTTCAGTTACTTTCCGTTGGGCAGGCAGACCCACGGTAATGGCCACTGTACGTGCCAGGGAGGGAGCGGCCACTGTACTCCCCTCATCTGCCTCTTCCTCCTTCGGGAGCAGCACCGCCACAATGGCCACTGCACGTGTGGGGGAAGGAGCGGCCACTGTACGCCCTTCAGCTGTGAACCTTAGGAATTGCGGAACCGCCACAACGGCCACTGTATGTGTAGGGGAAGGAGCGGCCACAGTATGCTCTTCATCTGTGATTCCTGGGGTCCTCCCAGAGAAGGAGGTCCCTTGCGCGGCCGGCCTTTCACCTCTCGGCTGCGTGGGACGCCCTTTACTTACTCCCTCCAGGTGTGGTTCCCTGGAGGTGCTGCCAGAGTGGTGGCGTGGCCCTGTGTCGGTCCTGTCGCCTACCCCTGGTTGGTCCTGGTCCCTGATTGACGCTAGACAGAAGAGGTGCCGCAGTCTGCCCCTGACGGCGCCCCTCCCTACAGGCGACCGCAGCACCCAGGCTCCCAGACCAGACCGGCGGGCCCCAGAGCCAGGCTGTTTGGGCTCCACTCCCTCACGGGTCTCTGCCCAGAGTAAGAGGCGACAGGCCCGCCTCCTGCAGCTGTTCGGCCCCAGCCCCAAGGGCCACCCTTCAGGTCGAGGCCCCCAGGTCGGAGGGCCTCCCTGCACCCCACCGACGAGGCTCCAGCACTGGGGCCTCTCGGGTCTAGGCCTCCAGATGGGAGAGCCTCCCTGCACCCCCCTGATGAAGAAGGCCAGGGCAGTGACACCCCTGCAGGTAGTGCACTGTCTCCTGCAGGAGGGCTCCCCAGTAGAGCCCCCTCCCACGGCCGGGCGCCTCCTCTGTTAAGCCCAGGAAACAAGGGCAAGTAGTGACTTTAACGCATCTCGTGTGTCTTGAAAAACCACAGAGACGGGAGTGAACAGTGACAGGGAAAGAGTGAGGCCAGAATAATATAAGTGACACACAGTGAAACAAATACCCAGGCAGAACAGAAAAGACTAGTAAACACGGGTACAGAGACATACGGAAACAGTAAGAGTGCGAGGAAAAACCAAAAACCTGTGAACAGTGTTTCCGCGACTAAGTAACTATCCCGAGTGTCGCGACTCGCACTCTGACAAGTTATAATAATATTCACTCACTCGACCCCTGGCCCTCTTTACCCCTAGTGCATCTGGTTTAAACTATTAAATGCTAGTTCTGCCTATGGACATAATACAGGTATTAAGAAATTACAACTCACCATCGATGTACAATTGCAGAACTCCACTCTCTGCCTGTGTCGTGTGTGATATATTATATTGAGAAGCTAGGTCTGTAAACCTGTCTCCATCATATCCTGTAACTCTTTATTTTTGTATTATAACAGTGTATTGAATTAAGACAATAGATGTGTTAAGGTGTACTGCCTAGTTTTTATGTCCTGTTCCTTTGTGAGTGCTGTATTTCCGATCCGGAAAGAGGACCCCGCTCAGTCGCGGGCGTTTTTAGGACGAGGAGTCGGACTAAAAACATCCTGCATAACATCTACTATAAAAAATTATTTGACTATCTTACTTCTACGATGGAACACATTCTATCCATTTCTCTTTTCTCTGAAATCTCCATTCTGGGAGATTTCTGTAATGCTTGGTGTTTTAGGTTCGCCTTCCCGTCTCGTAAACGCCTAGCGTATAGCTGGGCTCTCTTTCTAGACCGGGGCCCAATCAAATAAGAGAGAGGTAGGACACAAAAACTCAAGGCAAGAACCTTACACGTGTATTATTTAGCTGGACAGGGGAACGAGTAGATGTCACTGATACAGATACACTGGACAATTACAAGCTCTTATGTCTAGATAGGGTTATTAGTATCACACAGGATACTGCTTGGGCCACAGTGAATAGCACTTGAGGCAGTGTTCTTAATTAGGGGAAGTCCGGGTTTTCTATACTCATGGAGTTACCAATGTTATTTCCTACTGGTGAGTGTTGCTTTGGCACTGAGGTCTGATAATGGTCTTAGTATCAGGAGATATTTTCTGATGGTAGCGTATTTACCCCTTTAGACTCGACTCTCACTGGGTGGCCGTATTTGTTTACACCGTCACTGTCACTCACTCCCCCACTTTGGTACTATCACTGACTTCTATCAAAGGGGTAATTCACTGTTCCATCTTTATATCCCTTGGTCACATACACTGTACACCATAGTTGTTATTCACTCCACCACTTGGGTATTATTACTGACTTCCATCAGAGGGTTACATCACTGTTCTGCCTTTACATCACTTGATCACAAACACTGCGCTATTACTGTCACTCCTGTCGTGTCCGGGCGTCGTGGCGGTCAGGTGCAAGGGCGATGGAGGTGTCACAGCTCCGCTACTGACGGGGCTGGGCACCACCAGGGACCTCTGTATCCAGAGGCCACGGGATCACGTACAGGGGCGTCCGTTCTCGTCCAGGGCTGTGGGTGGCGAAGGGTCCTGCACTCTCAGGGCTGGGGACAGGAGTGTGGCCCTCAGGGCTGGGGCCGAACAATTGCCTGAACCAGTCGTTCAGGCTCCTGACGGAGGACAAATATCTCCGATGTCGAGGTGTGGGGAGTTCCCGCCTGGGAGTCCTGGGGGCGGTCTGAGGTTCCCAAGGGATGCGGTCCCCAGGGCTTGGCGGTACTGACAGGAAGGGGCTGTGGCACCAATCTGCGTCAGGGTTCGTCAGATGGGTCTCCTCCAGATCCAGTTGTAGGGAGCAGAGGCTGGGGGAGACCAAGGGGCCTCTCCAATACTCCTCTAGGCCCAAGACTCCCCCTGGGTCGTGGGTCGGACAACAGGCGTCAGCTTCAGATGGAGGAGTGGCTACAAGCCGTCTCCTGCCATAGGGCCCGGCTACAGGCCGTGGCTTCCTGGGGACGTGGCTACAGGCCGTCGCCAAGGCCCAGCTACTGGCCATGGCCTGGGGGAGTGGGCAGCTGCCAGCAGACCCAAGGGCACCTTCAGAGTGGCTACAGGCCGTCTCTTTCAGGAGGGTTGAGCGGCTACAGGCCATCTCAGGGAGGACACCTTCGGAGTGGCTACAGGCCATCTCCTGACGAAGGCAGGAGCGGCTACAGGCCATCTCCTCCTTACTCTCTGAGTGACTACAGGCCGTCTCCTTCAGGAGGGGTGAGCGGCTACAGGCCGTCTCAAGGAAGGCACCTTTGGAGCAGCTACAGGGTGTCTCCTGATGAAGGCGGGAGCGACTACAGGCCGTCTCCTTCAGGAGGGTTGAGCGGCTACAGACCGTCTCAGGGAAGGCACCTTCAGAGCTGTTACAGGCCATCTCCTTCAGGAGGGGTGAGCGGCTACAGGCCATCTCACGGAGGATACCTTCGGAGCGGCTACAGGCCGTCTCCCCCTTACCCTCAGAGCGGCTACAGGCCGTCTCCTTCAGGAGGGATGAGCAGCTACAGGCCGTCTCAGGGAAGGCACCTTCAGAGCGTCTCCTTCAGGAGGGTTGAGTGGCTACAGGCAGTCTCAGGGAAGGCACCTTTAGAGCGGCTACAGGCCATCTCCTTCAGAAGGGTTGAGCGGCTACAGGCCGTCTCAGGAAGGACACCTTCAGAGTGGCTACAGGCCATCTCTTTATTACCCTCAAAGCGGCTACAGGCCATCTCCTTCAGAAGGGTTGAGCGGCTACAGGCCGTCTCAGGAAGGACACCTTCAGAGTGGCTACAGGCCATCTCTTTATTACCCTCAAAGCGGCTACAGGCCATCTCCTTCAGGAGGGTTGAGCAGCTACAGGCCGTCTCAGGGAAGGCACCTTCAGGGAGGCTACAGGCCATCTCCTGACGAAGGCAGGAGCGGCTACAGGCCATCTCCTTATTACCCTCAAAGCTCCTTCAGGAGGGGTGAGCAGCTACAGGCCATCTCAGGGAGGGCACCTTCGGAGCGGCTACAGGCCGTCTCCTGACAAAGGCAGGAGCGGGTACAGGCCATCTCCTTCAGGAGGGTTGAGCGGCTACAGGTTGTCTCAGGAAGGACACCTTCGGAGCGGCTACAGGCTGTCTCCTGACGAAGGTGGGAGCAGCTACAGGCCATCTCCTTATTACCCTCAGAGCGGCTACAGGCCGTCTCCTTAGCGAGGGGCGAGCGGCTACAGGACGCCTCGAGGAAGACACCTTCAGAGCGGCTACAGGCCATCTCCTGATGAAGGCAGAAGCAGCTACAGGCCATCTTGAGGAAGACACCTTCAGAGCGGCTACAGGCCATAACCCTCAGAGCGGCTACAGGCCGTCTCCTTATAACCCTCAGAGCGGCTACAGGCCGTCTCCTTATAACCCTCAGAGCGGCTACAGGCCGTCTCCTTATAACCCTCAGAGCGGCTACAGGCCGTCTCCTTATAACCCTCAGAGCGGCTACAGGCCGTCTCCTTATAACCCTCAGAGCGGCTACAGGCCGTCTCCTTATAACCCTCAGAGCGGCTACAGGCCGTCTCAGGGGTGCTGGCAGGAGCTGGATAGACAGCTCCACCCCTTATCTGGTTGGGGAAGGCTCGCCCGGAAGGTAGTCTAGTATTCCTGCTATGGTGGCAGCGGGCGAGTTCCGGGTCATAGGGGCTCGAGGCCTGGGCTAACTTGTGCCGTTGTCCCTCTGAGTCCCGGCGTGCTGTTGTTGCTCCTCTGTGGGCTCCTTGTGGGGGTGTCTGGGTGCTTTTGGGGGCACTATACAGCATTTTAATTTCAATGTTCACCACCACCTTTGGCTCTCCTCTTCTTTCACTGATCCACCTGGTGAACTAGCTTACACCTTTTCTATCCATAATGACCTAGGGCAGCTTGTACAACACCCTACCCGTATCCCTGACCACCTTGGGGAGAGCTCCAACATACTTGACCTCTTCCTTACTACTAATCCTTCTGCTTACACTGTTAATCTTTTCTCTCTGTTGGGCTCCTCCGATCACAACCTTATCACCTTAACCTGTCCTATCGCTCCTGTATGGCCTGTGGACCCTCCAAAGAAACGTCGTCTGTGGCACTTTGGAGCTGGGGATTGGGAAGCCCTTAGGCAGTACTTCTTTGATTTTCCCTGGAACGATTATTGCTTCCATGGCCGGGAGCCATCTGAGTGTGCCTTGCGCATTACGGAGGTTATTCTCTCAGGCATGGAAGCATACATTCCTTTCTCATATCCTCTGACTAATGAAAGAAAGCCTTGGTTTAATCACGCTTGTTCAAATGCTGCCCGCAACAAGGAGAGGGCCTATAAAAGGTACCAGAGCCAACCCACCCCTGAATCACATCTTTTATACGTTTCTGCCCGGAATCGTGCTAAGTCTGTTCTTCGCTCTGCTAAAAATAATTTCATCCGTACTAAATGCTCTCAACTCTCTATCTCCAATTCTTCCCGCTCCTTCTGGCATCTTGCCAGAAACCCTTCTAACAACTTTACCTCATCATCCTTCCCTCCTCTTTTCTACTCTGATGGTTCTGTAGCTATTTCTTCTACTGATAAAGCAGATCTCTTTTCTCTGACTTCCTCCTCCAATTCCACCTTAGACGATTCCGGTGCTGTTCCTCCATCACTTCCCCCCTCTGACTTCCTCATGGCTGACATTAAAATTTCTTCAGCTGATGTATTTTCTGCCATTGCTGGCCTCAATACTAATAAGGCATATGCCTGATGGAGTCCCTCCTGTTGTTCTCAAAAACCGTGCTTCTGTGCTTACACACTGCCTAGGCAAGCTCTTTCGCCTTTGTCTTTAAACTTGTACCTTTCCTTCTTGCTGGAAGTTTGCTCTCAATCAGCCAGTCCCAAAGAAGGGTGACCATTCGCAACCCTCTATCATCCAAATGCTTTAACATATTGTACCTCAAAAGTTTTGGAGTCAATTCTTAATAGAAAAATTTTACAGCATCTTTCCAATCACAATCTTCTTTCTGATTGTCAGTATGGGTTCCGTCAGGGACGCTCCACTTGCGATCTTCTCACCTACCTTTCAGACTCTTGGTCATCCTCCTTTCGGGACTTTGGCGAAAGCTTTGCCATTGCACTTGACATCTCTAAGGCTTTCGACCGAGTCTGGCATAAATCTTTAATTTCTAAACTGCCCTCTTACGGTTTCTATCCTTCTATCTGTGCCTTCATCTCTAGTTTCCTTTCTGGTCGTTCTATAGCCGCTGTTGTAGACGGCCACTGTTCTTCTCCTAGATCCATCAACAGTGGTGTTCCTCAGGGCTCTGTCCTATCACCAACTCTCTTCCTTTTATTCATCAATGACCTTCTAAGCTGTACATCTAACCCTATCCACTCTTATGCTGATGACTCCACCCTTCACCTTTCCATTCGGTTCCCGCAACGTCCATCTCAGCAGTTACCTCAACAAACAAGGGATGAGGCTATGGCATACCTAATGTCTGACTTGGCTTGTATCTCTGACTGGGGTAAAAATAATCTGGTTGTTTTTAATGCATCAAAGACTCAGTTTTTACACCTATCAACCCGACAAAATCTTCCACAGGTATACCCACTAATGTTTGATAGTATTCAGCTTAATCCTGCATCAACCTTGAACTTGCTTGGGGTTTCATTTACTTGGGACTTATCTTGGAAAGATCATATTTCATCTCTTGTAAAATCTGCTTCCAAGGGATTAGGTGTGCTAAGCCGACTCAGTTCCTTCTTTACCCCTGCACAATTGTTGACTCTATACAGAGGTTTTATCCGTCCCTGTGTGGAGTACAACTCTCATATGTGGGGAGGCTCCCCACATACAGCTCTTCTTGATAGGGAGTCAACGGCTTTTCATCTCCTTAACTCTCCTCCTCTTACGAGTCTCTTCGTCGCACTGTTGCATCTTTATCTCTTTTCTTTTGCTACTTCAATGGCCATTGCTCCACTGAACTGTCTGCATGCATTCCTCCACCTCTATGACGGACGAGTAGCACCCGTCTAGCAGTAAACTCTCATCCCTTTTCTGTCCAACTCTCTATGAAGAAATAACCGTTACTCCCAATCCTTCATTTATGCACCGGGTCAACTCTGGAACTGTCTCCCTCTTCTCTGTATTTCCTGCTTCCTATGATCTCCAGTCTTTCAAACGCAGTGTGTCCAGGCATCTCGAAATGATCGGATCCTGAATTTGGCTCTCTCTTGTATTTTGTTTTTTTCTTGGAAGGAAAAACAATTGCGGGTTCGCGGCCTTTGGTTCCTTCTTCCTCGCATAAAAAAACAACAACTAACTTACCCACCTCTTAGTAACTGTAGTAGAGCACTCTAGTCGAGGCGGGAGAACAGGACGCTACGTGTGGACAGATTCAGCAACAAATTTAACATGATGACAATAAAACTTTTCCCTGCGGCGGTGGGGACACAATCTGGTCGCAGTATGGGGTGGTACTACCACTCTGCGGCCAGGTTGTGTTAGGAAAAATACTGCCACCGTATTCCCGGCGTGTCGTAAAAGGCGACTAAAAGGGGAGGGGTGAGGGGACTGGGGACCCCCCTCTTTTTTTTTTTTTTTAGCTCCTAAAAAGAGACAGGCCAGAAAAAGGGATGGGGGATTGAGTTATCGCCGTACCCTGAAGATTGGGTCTATGAATGTGCGTGGATGTAGTACGATTAAGGCTAAAGGGGAGGAGATTGGGAGAATGTTTATGAGAAGAAAGTTGGATGTGTTAGCTTTGAGTGAAACGAAGATGAAAGGGAAGAGTGAGCCTATGTTTGGAAGTGTGAATGGAAGATTGTCAGGTGTTGATAGAGGAAGGGAAAGAGAAGGTGTGGCCTTGTTAGCGAGTCCGGAAGTACAGCAGTGTGTGACTGAATGGAATGAATGGAAGGAGAATCGAGACTGATGTGGGTGAAAGCGAAATCTGAATGTGAGTTGTGGGTGTTTGTGAGTGCATATGAGCCTGGTAGTGAAAGGGATGAAGAAGAGAGGGAGTCTTTCTCGAATGATGTTGATGAATGCAGAGTTTTGGAACGAATGTGAATGTGGTAATGATGGGAGATCTGAATGCTAGAGTGGGAAATGTAGCAGTTGAATGTGTAGTTGGTATGTATGGTGTGCCTGGAAGAAAAAAAAATGGGGAACGAATGATAGGGATGTGCGTTGAGCGAGATATGGTGATTGGATATACCCTGTTTGAGAAGAAAGATATTTACAAGTATACATGGGTGAGACAGGAGGGTGGAAGGGTTGTTGACAGAGCATTGATGGATTATGTGGTTGTGCCCAGGAATGTAATAGAAAGATTGTTGGATGTGAGAGTTCTGAGAGGGAAGGGTGGAGGTATGTATGACCACTACCTGGTGGAGGGAAAGTTAAGAGTAGGTAAGGGATGGGTGAGAGCTAGGAGAGTTAGGTGTGGCAGGGAGGTGTTGAAAGTGAATGAGTTGTGATAAAAGAGAGAAAATGATGGAGTATCAGGAGAAGTTGAAAGATGAGTGGAACGCAGTGAAAGATCAGGGAAATGGCAGTGTAGCGGAGGAATGGCAGTTGTTTAAGAGTGCTGTGGTGGGGCATGCGGAAGAGGTGTGTGATGTGAGACGAGTGGGTGGTGGTGTATGAAAAGGAAGTGAATGGTGGTGCGAGGAAGTAAGTATAGCTGCGGCTGAGAAGAAACGTGCATATGAAGTGTGGCTGCAGAGGAAGGATGAGGTGTCATATGAGAGGTATAAGGAAAAGAGGAATAGGGCGAGAGGGGCTGTGCTTGATGCTAAAGAGCCAGCAGATGAGGGGTGGGGTAGGTGGTTGACTGAGAATTTTCAACAGAATAAGAAAATGTTTTGGAAGGAGGTGAAAGGGTGCGAAAGGGAGAGTCTGAGAAGGAAGAGCGAGAAAAAGCAGAGGCTGGAAAGATGTTAATTGAGACGGATGCAGTAAGGAAGAGATGGGCGGAGTATTTTGAAAGATTGTTAAATGTAGAAGAAGAAAGAGAGTCTGAGATTGTGGCAGATGGAAGGGTGCAAGGAATAAATGTGTTGGGAGAGTTGAATGATTCTTTGATCATGATGGAGGAAGTGCAGGAGGCAGTAAAGGAGGTGAAAACAGGGAAAGCTGCAAGTATGGATGGGTGTGCTGTGGAATGCCTGAAGGGTGGGGAAGCGACTAATGTTGACTGGTTAGTAAGATTGTTGAATGTGTGCTTTGTGAAAAGTATGGTGCCAAATGACTGGGCAAGTGCTTGTGTGGTCCCATTGTATAAAGGCAAGGGTGATAAGTATGAATGTACTAGCTTTAGGGGTATAAGTCTGTTGAGTGTTTTAGGTAATGTGTATGGTAGAGTGTTAATTTTAGAGAGTTAGAGAGGGTACAGAGGGAGTGATTGGTTATGAGCAGTGTGGCTTTAGTAGAGGGAGGGGATGCGTCGATCAGGTGTCTGCTGTGAGACAAGTGTGTGAAAAGTATTTTGCAAAAGGTAAGGATGTGTTTTGGGCGTTCACGGATTTAGAGAATGCGTATGATAGAATTGATAGGGAGGCTTTGTGGACTGTTTTAAAATTGTATGGACTTGATGGTAGGTTACTAAAAGGGGTGAAAAGTTTTCATGTAAATAGTAGAGCGTGTGTACAAGAGGGAAATGCTGTGAGTGATTGGCTTCCCGTGAGAGTGGGGCTGCGACAGGGTTGTGTGATGTCGCGTTGGTTGTTTTATATTTATATGGATGGTGTTGTAAGGGAGGTGAATGCAAGAGTGTTAGGTGGAGGTCTGAGTCTGGAGAATGTTGATGGTAGAGAGTGGAATCTGAAGCAGCTGCTGTTTGCAGATGATACTGCACTGGTGACTGATTCAGAGGAGAGATTGAGACAGTTGGTAAAGGAGTTGGGAAGGGTGTGTGAAAGAAGGAAATTGAGAGTAAATGAGAATAAGAGTAAAGTGATGAAGTGTACGAGGCTGGTAGATGGTAGAAGGATGAATATAGTTTTGAATGGTGAGTTGCTTGAGGAGGTAGATTGGTTTAAGCATTTAGGGCCACATGTTGCTGTGGATAGAAGAATAGGTACAGAAGTGAAGTTTAGAATAAATGAAGTAGGAAGGGTGCTGCGAGGAATGAAAAAAGTGTTTAGATGTCGTTTGCTTAGAATGGATGTGAAGAGAAGGCTGTATGAGGGTGTTGTGGTACCGACTGCATTATATGGGGCTGAAACATAGAATATATGGGTGTAGCAGAGAGGAAAAGTTTGAATGTAATGGAGATGAGGTGTCTGAGGAGTATATGTGGAGTGACGCGTATGGATCGAGTGGGAAATGATGAAGTGCGAAGAACTGGAGTTGTTCGGGAGATGACTGATCGAGTTGAGCAGAGGGTGTTGTGATGGTTTGGAAATGTGGAGAGAATGGATAATGAGCGATTGGTGAAAAAGATAACTAGATCTGATGTGAGAGGTGTAAGACTGAGAGGGAGACCACGAATAGGATGGATGGACAGTGTGAAGAGAGCGCTGGATGCAAGAGGGATGTCTGTTGAGCAAGGAAGAGTGGCTGTGCGTGACAGAAATAAATGGAGAGAAATTGTGAATGGATAAATGATGACGCAGCCCTAAGGGGATATTCTCCTGCATTTGGCCAGATCAGCTGATCAGGTCAGGTGCGGGTAAGGGGAGGGGTCTATTATGATGTGGCAGGGGTAAGCCAGCTCTGCTGTCAGGCCTGCTGTGGATGTCACTGATTGCACTGCGCAGTTGACCCTCGGGTGGTGTGGTGCGGTAAGGATCTGTCCCTTCTCCCCTTTGAGGCTAAGATGCGAATTGTAATGCTAGGTGTTTTAGGGTCGGCCTCCCGTCTCTACAGCACCTAGTGAATAGCTGGGTTCTTTTTCTAGACCGGAGCTGTGACAAACAAGAGAGAGACAGGACACAAAAACTCAAGGCAACACCTTACATGGGTATTACTAAATCTTACACAGGAACGAGCAGATGTCACAAATACAAACAAGCTGGACAATTATAATTCTTGGGCTGCAGATATGGAATACTAGTATCACGCAGGATACTGTACAGGACCAGATTGGTTAGGGTGAACGACACTTGAGCTAGACACTTATGTTGGTGGGGGAGTTTAGATTTCCTAAGCCGGTGGTGGTGGTTGTCTGATTTCCCTGGGTAGCTTTAATATTTTACACTGGGCCTAAGCGTGGTCTTACCGAGATGTGCCGTCACTGTTGGATAGAGTGTTCACTGTACCTCAGCCCGTAGGTCACTATTACACTACTCCACTATGTACCCAGGTGGAGCCAGCGGTACTGGAATTTCAACACAGGGGCCTACGTATGATCTTCACGTGATACAGCGGCACTGTTCACTATGGTAGACCCGTCCTTCACTGTCTCACTATTGCACTATCTTTTTCTACCACTTTCTTTGCGCTATAACCACCAGCTCACTTTATTCTGTCACTCCTACACTGTCTTTATGCTGCGTGTGTTCACTTTCACTCACTGTCAGGTCTGACATGTCACAGTCAGGCGCAGGGGTGGCGGCAGAGTCTCAGCCTCCCTACTGACGGGGCTGGGATCCGCCAGGGGCTGCTAGGTTCCAAGGGCAGGGGACAGCACATAGGGGCATCCTCTCTCATCTGGGCTGCCGGGGGTGTAGGGGCCCGAGACTTCAGGGTTCGGGGTGGGAGTCTGTCCCTCTGGGCTGGGGCTGAACAGTTGCCTGAACTTTTGAGTCAGGCACCTGACGGAGGATGAGGATCTCTGGCATCTAGGTGCAGGGAGGTCCCGCCCGGGAGTCTGAGGTGTAGTCGGGAGGTTGCAGGAGCTGCGGTCCCGGAAGGTCGGGGATGCCGTCAGGAGTGAGCTGCGGTGTCGGCCGGTGTCAGGGTCCATCAGGGACGTCTCCACTGGCTGTAGGGAGAAGAGCCTGGTGATGGTCACAGGGCCTCTCCAATACTCCTCCAGGCTGGGGGCTCCCTCCAAGTCGTGGGTGGGTGGACTGGGCTCAGCACCTGACGAAGGAGTGGCTTCAAGCCGTCTCTGGCTGTAGGGCCCAGCTACTGGCCGTGGCTGTCTCGGAGCACCTTTGGAGCGGCTACCAGCCGTCTCCTGCAGGAGGGTAGAGCGGCTACAGGGCAACTCTCCGGGGGCACCTTCAGAGTGGCTGCCAGCCATCTGATGAAGACGGAAGCGGCTACCAGCCATCTCCTGATTGACCTCCAGAGCGGCTTCAGGCCATCTCCTGCAGGAGGGGGAACGTCTACAGGCCGCCTCTCCAGAGGCACCTTCAGAGCAGCTTCCGGCCATCACCTGACAAAGGCAGGAGCAGCTACCGGCCATCTCTTAATTAGCCTCTGGAGCGGCTTCAGGCCGTCTCCCATAGCAGGGTGAGCGACTACAGGCCGTCTCTCCAGGGGCACCTTCCGAGCGGCTTCCGGCTGTCTCCTGACGAAGGCGGGAGTGGCTACTGGCCGTCTCCTGATTAGCCTCCATTCAGACCGTCTCCTGTAGGAGGGTGAGCAGCTACAGGTCGTCTCTCCGAGGGGCACCTTCCAAGCGGCTGCAAGCTGTCTCCTGACAAAGGCGGGAGTGGCTTCAGGCCGTCTCCTCGTTTCCTCCAGAGCAGCTTCAGGCCGTCTCCTGTAGGAGGGCGAGCTGCCACAGGCCGTCTCCTGTAGGAGGGCAAGCCGCCACAGGCCGTCTCTTTGTAGGGCACCTTCCGAGCAGCTGCAGGCCATCTACTGACGAAGGTGGGAGCGGCTTCAGGCCGTCTCCTCATTTCCTCCAGAGCAGCTTCAGGCCATCTTCTGTAGGAGGGTGAGTGGCTATCGGCCCTCTCAGGGGTGTTGTTTGGAACTGGAGAAACAGTTCCACCTCGGTCTGATTGATGGGCAGCTCACCTGGCAGGTTGTCTTGTATTCTTGCTATGGTGGCAACAGGTGAGTTCCGTGTCATAGGGGCGCATGGCCCTGGTGGACTTAGGCCGTTTCTGCCAGGAGCTCATTCACGCCGTGTACACTCCTCCATGGGCTCCTTCTGGTGGATTGTTGCTGTCTGCTTGATGTCCTGCTGCATTTTGCAAATGAATGTGTTTGAGTGGATGAGTAAATTGGGAGTGTGTCATCCTGTCTCGGCTACTTCCCTTTCCTTGGGGGAAGCACCCTAGGTATATAGATAGAGATAGACTGTTACGTCCCAGTCCCTACACTGCCACAGGCTCCAACAGCAGTAGAACAGTAAAGGAATGACATTGCCCAGTGAGTTGTTCTTTCTATGGTCAGCCTTAAGGTGTACAGTACACAAGATCAGCTGAGGCGAAAATAAATACTGGCTCCTTAAAGCTCACTGTCTTTATTTTCCACATAATTCCACTTAATGCTTTCCAACTTCTCTGTTCTCACAAGCACTGGAGCTATATACTGTACACATTACTAACTGCTGTTACATTTCATGCTTGACAATACTCCACAGTTAGTACTAAAATGCGTGAGATACAGCATAGTGCCCCCAGAAACTCCCCGACAGGTAACATGCGTGAGCTACAGCATAGTGCCCCCAGAAACTCACCGACACCCCCACCCAGACCCCACGGAGTAGCCACAGTCGAACCGCAGGACACAGTGTGACAACGGCACAAGTCAGCCCAGGCAGTGTGCCCCTATGACACTCAGCCTCCTCACCATTGCCCTAGCAGGAATTCAACACTACCTTCGGGGAGAGGTACCGCCAGATCAGATCGGGGTGGAGCTACCTATCCAGCTCCAAACAGCGCCCCTCAGGAGACAGCCGATAGCCGTTCCTGCCTTCAATAGGAGTGTGCCCATAGCCTCTCAGAAGGTGTCTTCTCCTTTGGGATGGCCGATAGTCGCCCATCCCTCATAAGGGAATCGGTGCCTTACCAACCTGAGGGTAATCAGGAGACGGCCGATAGCTGCTCCCGCCTTCGTCACAAGGTGTCCTTCCAGGGACGGCCGACAGCTGCCCTATGCCCCCTCCTGCAGGAGACGGCCGATAGCCGCTCCTCCCTCTGGCAGAAGGAGACAGCCTGTGGCCATTCCCGCCTTCGTCAGACAGCCGATAGCCGCTCCGAAGGTGCTGCCCCCGAGTCGGCCAATAGCTGCTCCTCCCTCTGGCAGAAAGAGATGGCCTGTGGCCGCTCCTGCCTTCATCAGATGGCCGATAGCCGCTCTGAAGGTGCTGCCCCTGAGTCGGCCGATAGCCACTCCTCCCTCCAGCAGAAGGAGATGGCATGTGGCCGCTCCCACCTTCGTCAGACGGCCGATAGCCGCTCCAAATGTGCTGCCTCCAAGTCGGCCTATAGCCGCTCCCCTTCCCTCCTGCAGGAGATGGCCTGGAGCCGCTCCCACTTTCGTCAGACGGCTGATAGCCGCTTCGAAGGTGTCCAGAGGTGCGCTGATTCCCCCACTCAGGCCGCAGCCAGTAGCCGGGCCTTGGCGCCTCATAGTTGCACCCTTGGGCAGCCACGGGCAATAGCCGGGCCCCACAGACAGAGAGAGGTGAGAGCAGTGTTACTGCCCCAGCGTGAGATGAGTGCCTGGACCCTCGACACAAAAGGACCCCAGAGAGGCCCTATAGCCTCCCATGGCCTCTGCTCCCTATGCCTGGCCCTGAAGAAGACCCACCTGACGGACCCTATTTCAGGTCGGTGCCACAGCCTCTCCCTGACGGCGCCCATTGACTCTGGGGGCCACAGTCCTAGGGTACTCCCCAGGATGCCCGGGTGAGATCTCCCCACGCATTGATGGCAGAAGACCTCCACCTCCGGCCGAGACCTTAGCCAGAGATTTCTGGACCTGTTTGGCCCCAGCCCTGAGGGCCACACTCCTGTACCCAGCCCGGAGAATACGGCCCCCTTTGCCACCTGCAGCCCAGGACGAGAGAAGACGCCCCTGCGAGTCGTCCCATGCCCTCTCAGCACGCTCTCCCCTGGCGGTGCCCCTGTTCTGACAGAATTGTCGCCAGCGTGTCTCCCCGCCGCCCCCACCATATAAGTGACTTATGTTAAGTGTGATGTTGCCCCAAAGTTAGTGTAACAGTGATACAGTGACTTAGTGTATGTCGAATAACAGGGTAAGTGTTCAGGAGAAGATAGGAGGAGAATACACGCTATCACGGGGCAGATTAATAAGGACGAGTGCAGAGACTAAGTTCTGGTGAATCAGACTCACGAGTGATGCCCTTGTATAAAATCAATGACTCCCAACACGAGAGATTCTCCTTAGTAAAATACCCAAACGTCCTTTGCTACCAGGAAATAGTGAAAAGAAAGTGTTACTAATACTCTCCTGCTTGTATTACCATAAACATAACAAGACTCTCAGTGCCTTCCACCCTCCCCTAATAAATCTCCATTCAGCAGTCAGTGCGGATGTAAAAACCTGGACTAACAATATAATCAATTACGGTATCAAAATCCCCCTACTACCAGAAACTACCAAGTCAGAATCTGTAACATCAATTCCCACCTAATATTACTATAACTATAATCAGACCCTCCGTGCATCACCCCTCGCTCCCCCCCCTTATGAGACCCACTTCTACTCTCCCATGTGCACTGAAACCGTGTTCCAAGTAAACCTGTGCACTAAATCCAGAGTGTCAGCATCAGCGTCTGTTAACCTAGTATCCTGTGGGATACTGATTATCTAGTTAAGGTTTTATTCTCCACCATATATTGTGTTGTACTATCTGCTGTTTTTGTCCTGTGTCTGACTGTGGTAATATACGTGTAAAGGTTATTGCCTGTGAAATGCGTTGCTTACAGCATAGTGCCCCCGGAAACGCACCCCCACCCCCACCCGGACCCCACGGAGTAGCCGCAGCCGAGCCACGGGATGCCGTGCGACAACGGCATAAGTCAGCCCGGGCCGTGCGCTCCTGTAACACCCAGCCATCGCACCATCACCCTAGCAGGAAGAGGACACTACCTTCAGGGAGTGGGACTGCTGGATCAGCTAGAGGTGGAGCTGCTCATTGAGCTCCAGACAGCGCCCCTCAGGAGACGGTCTACTGCCGCTCCCGCCTTCGCCAGACGGCCGATTACCGCTCCGAAGGTGTTTCTCCTGAGTCGGCCTATTGCCACTCCTCCCTCCGCCAGAAGGAGATGGCCTACTGCCGCTCCCGCCTTCGTCAGATGGCCGATTGCCGCTCCGAAGGTGCTTCCCCCGAGTTGGCCTATTGCCGCTCCTCCCTCCTGCAGAAGGAGACGGCCTACTGCCGCTCCTGCCTTCGTCAGACAACCGATTGCCACTCCGAAGGTGCTTCCGCCGAGTCAGCCTATTGCCGCTCCTCCCTCCGGCAGAAGGAGACGGCCTACTGCCGCTCCCGCCTTCGTCAGCCGGCCGATTGCCGCTCCGAAGGTGTCCAGAGGTGCACTGATTCCCCCACTCAGGCCACGGCCAATTGCCAGGCCTTGGCGCCTCATAGTTGCGCCCTTGAGCAGCCACGGCCAATTGCTGGGCCCCGCAGCCAAAGAGAAGTGTCGACAGTGTCATCGCCCCAGCGTGAGACAAGAGCCCGGACCTCCAGTATTGGAGAACCCCAGTGAGCCCTTATGGCTTCCCCTGGCCTCCACTCCCTACGCCTGGCCCTGGAGAAGACCCACCTGACGGACCCTAGTTCAGGTCGGTGCTGCAGCCCCTCCCTGACGGCGCCCCTCGACTCTGGGGACCGCAGCCCTCAGTCACTCCAGACCCTCCCCAGGACGCCCGGACGTGATCTCTCCACGCCCACAAGGCAGCGTAAGACCTCCACCTCTGGCCAAGACCTGCGCCAGATTCTTGGACCTGTTTGGTCCCAGTCCTGAGGGCCACACTCCTGAACCTAGCCCGGAGACTGCGGGCTCCTTTGCCACCTGCAGCCCTGGACGAGAGAAGACGCCCCTGCGAGCCGTCCCGTGCCCTCTCGGCACGCCCTCCCTTAGCGGTGCCCCTATCCCGGCAGAGTTTTTGCCGGCGTGTCTCCCTGCTGCCCCCACTATATGAGTGAATCATGTTAAGTGTGGTGTTGCCCCAGAACTAGTGAAGTGACTTCGTGTAACAGTAATACAGTGACTTAATGTTTGTTGAATATCGGAGCGAGTGAAATCGCGGGTGGATGAGTAAGGACGAGGCAGAAACTAAGTTCTGGTGAATCAGATTCACGAGTGACGCCCTTGCAGAAAACCAGTAAGACTACTCCCCCAAGAAATCCTCTGTAGTAAAATACACCAGTGTCCTTTGTTACAAAAAACCAGTAGAGAAAGTGTCAATAATATTCTCCCGCTTGTATTACCGTAAACACAGTGAATTCCCAGTGTCCTCCACTCTCTCTCTCTTTAAGAATCTCCTCCCAGCGGCTAGCGTGAACGTAAACGAGGAATAGAATCAATTGTCAAAACCCCTATGCTATTAGAAAATACTAAGTTTGAATATTACTATAACTCTCTTCTGACCCGCCGCGGGTCACTCCCCTCCCCCCCCCTTGTGAGACACTCCCCGCGCTCCCACGCGCGCCTGTATTCCCTGTACACCTGTGCACTAGAATTACTGTGTTGGCATCAGTATCAGTTAAGCCAGTATCCTGCGAGATACTAATATCCTAGTTAAGATTTTATTTCCTTGCCATATAATGTGTCGTAATATCTGCTGTTTTTGTCCTGTGTCTGACTGTGGTAATATACGTGTAAAGGTTATTGCCTGGAGTTTTTGTGTCCTACCTCTCTTTATTGCATTAAGCCCCGGTCTCGAAAGAGGACCCTGCTACACGTTAGGTGTTCTAGGACCGAGGAGTAAGGCCTTTTTCACCTAGCATTACAGCCTGGAGTTTTTGTGTCCTACCTCTCTTTATTGCACTAAGCCCCGGTCTCGAAAGAGGACCCCTCTACACGTTAGGTGTTCTAGGACCGAGGAGTCGGGCCTTTTGCACCTAGCATTACAAGTACACTTAATGCTTGCCAACACTTCACTGTTATTACAAGTTTTGATGATATACAAACTTTAATAAACACCACTGTTTTCATAAGTACCGAAAATAATCTTCACTGACAGTAATTACACTCAATGCCTGCCAGCAACTCTTCACAACTTCACTACACCAAAACCGACTGCAGTTCATTCAAACTGACCTGAAACCCGACTAAAACTCAAAATAGTCTCTGCCCCATCCTTATATAAGATTACATTAAAATGCGTGCCTTACAATGCAGTGCCCCCGAAATGGAAACAGAAGAATACCGTAGTGCCCCCGAAATGGAAACAGAAGAATACCGTAGTGCCCCCGAAATGGAAACAGAAGAATACCGTAGTGCCCCCGAAATGGAAACAGAAGAATACCGTAGTGCCCCGAAATGGAAACAGAAGAATACCGTAGTGCCCCCGAAATGGAAACAGAAGAATACCGTAGTGCCCCCGAAATGGAAACAGAAGAATACCGTAGTGCCCCCGAAATGGAAACAGAAGAATACCGTAGTGCCCCCGAAATGGAAACAGAAGAATACCGTAGTGCCCCCGACAACGGGGCAAGGGAGATACAGCCCAGTATGCCCGGGAACGTGCTGACACCCCCACACGGACCCCACGGGGTAGCCGCCACCAGTCGGAGCAACCCCCAGCAACAACGGCATATGTCAGCCCGGGCCGTGCGCCCCTATGTCACGCAGCCACCACACCGTCGCTGTCGTAGGAGGACACTACCTTCACGGAGTGGGATTGTTGAACCAGCTAGGGGTGGAGTTGTTCTAGACACTCCAGACAGCGCCCCTCAGGAGACGGCCTATTGTCGCTCTTGCCCTCGTGAGACAGCCTATTGTCGCTCCGAAGGTGCCCTGGTCGAGACGGCCTATTGTCACTCCCGCCCTCGTGAGACGGCCTATTGTCACTCCGAAAGTGCCCTGGTAGAGACGGCCTATTGTCGCTCCCACCCTCGTGAGATGGCCTATTGTCGCTCCGAAAGTGCCCTGGTAGAGACGGCCTATTGTCGCTCCGAAGGTGCCCTGGTCGAGACGGCCTGTTGTCACTCCTGCCCTCGTGAGATGGCCTATTGTCGCTCTGAAGGTGCCCTGGTAGAGACGGCCTATTGTTGCTCCCGCCCTCGTGAGACGGCCTATTGTCGCTCCGAAGGTGCCCTGGTAGAGACGGCCTATTGTCACTCCCTTCCTCGTGATACGGCCTATTGTCGCTCCAAAGGTGCCCTGGTAGAGATGGCCTATTGTCGCTCCGAAGGTGCCCTGGTAGAGACGATCTATTGTCGCTCCCGCCCTCGTGAGACGGCCCACTGTCGCTCCGAAGGTGCACGGAGGTGCACAGACTTCCCCACTCAAGCCACGGCCAATTGCCGGGCCACGACACCTGAGAGCCCTGCCCCTGGGCAGCCATGGCCAAGTGCCAGGCCACGACACCTGAGAGCCCTGCCCCTGGGCAGCCATGGCCAATTGCCGGGCCCCTCGGACGGAAGGAGGCAAGGAGTGAGACGTCATCCCGGCAGGAGACGAATGCCCAGGCCTCCCGTACCAAAGCGGCCCAGTCAGGCCTCACAGCCTCCCCTGGCCTCCGCTCCCTATGCCTGGCCCTGGAACAGACGCACCTGACGGGCCCCAGTGTAAGCCAGTGCCACAGTCCTCCCCTGTCGGCGACCCTAGACGCTGGAGACCACAGTCCGCAGTCTCTCCCGATCCTCCCCAGGACGCCCGGGTGCGATCTCCATACGCCCCCACGACGATGTAAGGCTCCCACCTCTGGCCGAGACTTACACCAGAGGTTCCTGGAGCTATTCGGCCCCAGTCCCGAGGGACATACCCCTGAGCCCAGCCTGGAGGCCACGGGTAGCTCAGGACGCGAGAGGACGCCCCTACGAGTTGTCCCGTGCCCTCTTGGCACGCCCCCCCTTGGCGGTGCCCATAGCCCGGCAGGATTGCCGACGGCGTGTTCCCGCCCCTGCCCCCCACGATGAATACGTGCGATGATGCCCAGAAACAGTGCAAGTGATTTAGGTTAAGTGTGACTTTGCCCAACCTAGTATAATATTGTGCAGTGACTTAATATAGTGAATATCTGGGCAAGTAAGATCACAGTGAGAGAATAAAGGACGAGTGTGCAAACCAAGATCTGATGAACTATATTTATGAGTGACGTCCCTTATATACAATTAGTAAGACTGTGCCGCCTGGAAATTCCTCCGTAGTAATACACCCCCACTGCTGTAAACTCTAAAGAAATAATACGAGAAAGTGTTAATGATATTCCCCCACTCACGCTACCCGTAAATCCTGTACGACACTCCCTCGTCCCAGTATCTAGTGTATGTAAACCAGGAATAGAATCAAATATCAAAGCCCCTTTGCTATTTGAAAACGTGTAATTCCCATTGTTAATACTTGCCTCTCTCCAGTATTACTATAACGCCCTCCTAGCCGTCACAAGTCACTCCCCGCACCCCCCCCCCTTCCTGCCCCCCTTGTGAGACTCACTCCCCGCGCCTCACGCGCGCGCCTATATTCACTGTACCCTGAATGCACTAGGTTTAATTGTGTTGGCATTAATTTCAGATAAGCAAGTATCCTGCGAGATACACGTGTCCTAGATAAAGTTTTTATTTTCCTATATATTATGTTGTAATATCTGCTGATTTGTCCTGTGTCTGATTGTGGTAATATACATGTAAAGGTTATTGCCTGAAGTTTTTGTGTCCTGCCTTTCTTTATTGCACTAAGCTCCGGTCTCGAAAGAGGACCCCGCTCCACGTTAGGTGTTTTAGGAACGAGAAGTCGAGCCTATTTACACGTAGCATTACATACATTATTCTCGAAACTTCGTGTTTACTCTCGACGGGTAACAGTTGCCAATGCAGAGACAACCAAAACATACAAAAGCTGTCTTACATTACATAACACTCTAAATCATTTACCATACGAACCTAAACTAATAATTTAACAAGCAATCACTTAAATAAAACATTACTGAGAATAAGAACATAAAAATTAATGTACAGCTTAGGAAATAACTACGCTCACAAACAGTAGATAAACTGGCAACTCTGACTCGTACCGATACCGGACCCTGTAGCGTACACGAAACGCTGAGAAACTTCTCAAGCACCTAGCTGGCATATCCCCTTTCATAACACTACCCCCTCCCTAGTTCTTTGTCGTCCCGACAAAACTAAACAGTAGCCTATATACTCGTACAAACATAAACTAAAATACCCGCCGCCGCCGGACCACCCACCCCACCACCCCAGGAGGACACCACGGTGTGGCTAGTGACCCAGAACAAGAGGGTCACCGGGACACTACTGTCCTGAGTCCCTCTTCCCGGCAACTATCCCAACACCAGGTAAGCGGGAAGAGACAACGACCCTGCAAGCAGGACAGCCGTCACCAGAATCGGGGTGGGACTGAACTAGATTCAGTCCCAGGTGACACCGCGTTCACGGCCACTGTACGTGACGGGGAAGGAGCGGCCACTGTACGCTCTTCAGTTACCTCCCGAAGGGCAGGCAGGCCCAAGGCTATGGCCAAAGTACGTACCAGGGTAAGTAGACCCTCGGCTACAGCCTCAGTACGTACCAGAGAGGCTGCGGCCTCTGTGCATCCCTCTCCTGCCTTTCTCTTCTACGGGAGCAACACCGCGTTCATGGCCACTGTACGTGACGGGGAAGGAGTGGCCACTGTACGCCCTTCAGTTGCTTCCCAAAGGGCAGGCAGGCTTACGGCTATGGCCAAAGTATGTACCAGGGTAGATAGACCCTCGGCTAAGGCCTCAGTACATACTGGAGAGGGCGCAGCCTCTGTGCACCCCTCTCCTGCTTTTCCCTCCTATGGGAGCAACACCGCGTTCACGGCCACTGTACGTGATGGGGATGGAGTGGCCACTGTACGCCCTTCAGTTGCTTCCCATAGGGCGGATAGGCCCACGGCTACGGCTGCTGTACGTACCAGGGTAAGTAGACCCAAGGCTACGGCCTCAGTACGTACTGGAGAGGGCGCGGACTCCGTGTACCCTTCTCCTGCCTTTTCCTCCTTCGGGAGCAGCACCGCCAGCACGGCCACTGTACGTGCGGGGGAAGAAGCGGCCACTGTACGCCCTTCAGCTGCGAGCCCTAGGAGTCACGAAACCGTGCTCACAGCCACTGTACGTGACGGGGAAGGAGTGGCCACTGTACGCCCTTCATTCGTGGTTCCAAAGGCCCTCCCGATGCAGGAAGTCCCTTGCGCGGCCGACCCTTTCCCTCTCAGCTGCGTGGGATGCCCTTTGTCCCCGTCCGGAAGTGTTGCCCCAGAGGTGCTGCCAGAGTGGTGGCATGGCCTGATCCAGGTCATACCACTTACCCCTGGGAGATCCCTGCCCCTGCCGGACACCCGACAGAGACGGTGCCGCAGCTCACCCCTGTTGGCGCCTCCCCCTACAGGTGACCGCAGTCCCAGGACCCCCAGGCCCGACCAGCAGCCCCCAGGTCCGGGCAACCCAGGCTCTCTCTCTCCACGGAGCCAGAGGCGACAGGCCTGCCTCCTACAGCTGTCTGGCCCCAGTCCCGAGGGCCACCTCTCAGGTCGAGGCCCCCAGACCGGAGTGCCTCCCTGCACCCCACCAACGAGGCTACAGTACGAGGACTTCCTCCCAGATCGAAGTCCCCAGACAGGAGGGCCTCCCTGCACTCCACCGACGACCAGGCAGTGTATTGCCCTCTGCAGGAAGGCTCCCCATAGGACCTCCCCCTCACGCCCAGACGCCGTAGTGAATTTACTCAGGAAACACGGGTAAATAGTGACATTAACGCCCCTTATGTCGTGAACAGTCGAGACGGGAATATAACAGTGAACAGTGACAAAGTGAGGGCCAGAACAATACCAGTGACAAAGTTACCAATAACCTACTAAGGCCCGATACCTGGCAGAATAGGAAGTAGCCTGAGTCCCAGACAAAAGAATTTATAGAAATCGTGGACCAAGACTAGGGTGCGCAGAAGAATCAAAAGTCTATAAGTGTCGTCGCGACTAAGTGACTCCATCAAGTGTCGCGACCCGCACCCTATCTAGTTATAGTAATATTCACCCCACTAACTCTTGGCCCTGTCCACCCCTAGTGCATCGGGCTCAGTTTATATAATACCAATTCTGCCTAAAGACGAAATATGGGTATCACGATATTATAATTAATTACCTAAGTGTAAATGAAGAATACTGTGTCTCAAGTGTAACTGTAAACCTTGATGTTAAAGGCTAACTCTGTGTCCCTGTCTACTGTATATCCAATACCTCTCTGTTTTATATTGTAACGGTGTAGGAATTAAGACAATAGATGTGTTAAAGTGTACTGCCTGGTTTTTATGTCCTGTTCCTTTGTGGGTGCTTTTAAAATGCCCGCCGTGCCCACCGCAGGACCTCCCACCTCACCACCCCCCACACCACCACCGAGCCACCACCCCAGGAGGACACACCGGTGAGGTTAGTGACCCCGGGCAAGAGGGTCATCAGGGCATCACGGCCTTGAGCCCCTATTCCCCGCAAGTGCCCCAACCCCAGGTGATCAGGGGAACCGAACTACTGTGCGGGCGGGGTAGTAATCGTCAGACCAGGGGTGGGACTGAAAAGAATTCAGTCCCAGGTAACACCGTATTGACGGTCTTGTTACACCCTCTAGGGCAGGAGGCCCAAGGGCAGGAGGCCCAAGGCTACGGCTTAAATAAAGAGAGATTGACAGACATAGGCTACGGCCTAACAGAGTGTGCAAAGGGGAAGGTGACCCCAGGCTCCGGCCTTAACACACTGAGGAGAGAGAGTTGCCTTTGTGCATCCCTCTCCAGTTGTTCTTCGGCTACGGCCAGAATACGGTCCAGGGTAGAGAGACCCTGCTACCGTACGTGTAGCGCTACCCAATTACGGAAGCGGCGTCCCGGGGTCGGTACCTTGCCGCAACGGACGGGCGAACCAGTTCGCCCGTTAGTCGTCTTCCATACGGGCAGACACTCGGCTCTGGCCGGGGCACGTACCAGGGTAGAGAATTCCCTGCAGGTAGGATCTGTCCGTATTGGAGAGAGTGTGGCCTCTGCGCCCCTCACTCCAGCTTGTCTCCTACTACGGGAGGAACACCACGCCGGCGGTACCTTGCCACGGCGAAAGGGCGACCTCGATCACCCTATAGGTGTCCCCCGTACGCCAGGCAAGTTCACAGCTACAGCCAAGGTGCACAATAGGGGAAGGAGAGCCCCGGCTCAGGCCTACAGATACACTCAAGGGACCACGAATAGCGTGAGTCTTCCTTTAGCCTCTTTCCCTTCGGGGAGCCCTTCGTTGCCATCCAGGCTTATAGGCCCGGAGGAGGCACTAGAGTGGTGGCAAGGCCCGATATCGGACCTACCGCCCACACCCGGGAGTTCTTTGACCCTGCCGGAGCCCCACAGGAGACGCTGCCGCAGTCCAGCCCTGACGGCGCCTCTCCCCCTGAGCACCCATAGTCCCAGGACGTCCAGGCCCGCCGCCGCAGTCTACAACGAAGGCGATCCAGGCTCCCTCACTCCCCGGAGGCAGAGGAAACAGGCCCGACTGCTCCGGCCGTTCGGCCCTAGTCCCGAGGGCCACCGATCAGGTTGAGGCCCCCAGACCACAGGGCCTCCCTGCACCCCACCGGCGCGGCCCTAGTACAGGAGCCGCCCCTCAGGTCGAGGCCCCAGACAGGTAAGCCTCCCTGACAGCAAGTGAAACGGTGAACTAGCAAACCCAGGAAACAAGGGGAAAGACGGTGACAGTGACAGTGATCCAGAGTACAGTGACAGTGCTTACACGGAAAATATATTAAACAGTGGCCCAACAGAAACTCGTGCCATCAGGGTAAGAAGTGTATTTTACCAAATAATTCAGTCCCTCCCCGCATCAAGGAACCAGGGGGTTTTCTGTGGGTCTAGAGGCAGGTGCGCGGGCGAGTTGAAAGATAAGTGTACGTGTTCTTACCTAATTGTTCTTACCTAATTGTATCTTTACAGAAATGAGTCAAGCTCGTAGTGTCCCGTGTCTTAAACCATATTTATCGTACATATCCTTAAATTTGTGAATAGTTTTGGCACACACTATTTCATTCGGTAGTGCATTCCATTGATCAATTGCTCTGTTTGGGAAACTGAATTTCCTTACGTCTTTATCACCTCTCTTCTTATGCAGTTTTTTGCAGTGTCCTCTTGCTGATGCTTCTCCATATGTTAAGTAATCATTTATGTCTATTTTCTCCTTTCCTGATATGCACTTATATAGCATTATCATGTCACCTCTTTTCCTTCTCTCCTGTATTGTTGGTAGTTTCAGTTTATTTAGTCTTTCTTCGTAGCTTAGGTCCCTTGAGCTTGGTATCCATCTTGTAGCGGCCCTTTGAACTTTTTCAATCTTGTCTATATGCTTTTTGAGATGAGGACTCCAGACTATTGATGCATATTCCAGGGTTGGTCTAATGAATGATGTTATTATCCTTCTTAGCATGTCTTCATTTATGTATGTGAATGCTATTCTCATATTTGCAAGCAGTGTATACATGTTCCGTACCTTCTCGCTGATGTGGTCAGCCGGAGACAGTCTGTTATTGATAATCACACCTAGGTCTTTCTCTCTTTCTGATGTGTATAGGGTTTTATTTCCTAACTTATAATCCCAATCAGGTCTTTTTCCACTTTTACCAAACTTGATTACATGACACTTGTCCACATTGAATTCCATTTGCCATGTACTACTCCATTCATGAAGTTTATTTAATTCTTCTTGTAGCTCCCTACAAGAGTCTGTGCCAGTAATTCTCCTTTGTATTTTTGCATCATCTGCAAACATATTCAGATAGCTCTCATTTCCAGTGTTACTGTTTATATCATTTATGTACACTAAAAACATGATTGGTGCCAGCACCGAACCCTGTGGTACTCCACTAGTCACTTCTTTCCATGATGAGTAGTTTCCTCTTAGTACTGTCCTCATTTCTCTTTTTATGAGAGTCTTGCATCCAACAAAACAGTTTGCCTCGAATTCCTCCTTGATGGTACAGCTTCCATAAAAGTCTTTGGTGTGGTACTGTGTCAAAAGCTTTCTTGAAATCTAAATAGATACTGTCCACCCATCCTTCCCTTTCCTGTATTGTGTTTGTTACTCTGTCATAGTAGCTCAACAGATTAGTAACACATGATTTTCCTTTTCTGAAACCAAACTGTCTTTCTGTTATCATACTGTGTTCTTCTAGATGATTTACCCAAGCTTTTCTTATAAGTTTTTCTAATAGGCCTACCTTGCTTACAACACTGGTCAGTGATACTGGTCGGTAGTTGAGAGGATTTTGTCTATTTCCTTTCTTGAATAAGGGGACTATATTTGCTTTTTTCCAAATATCAGGTAGTTTACCTTGACTCAAGGATTTCTTGAAAATTAAAAATAATGGTTTACTTAACTCCTTTGCACATTCTTGTAACACCCAACATGAAATTTCATGAGGACCACTTGCTTTTCCTCTGTCTAATCTACTTAACTCCTCCTGTATTACTTTTTCTGCTATTTGTATATCTAGTAGTATGTGTGGACATGCGTGTTCCACATAGGCCCTCTCAAAATTTTTTTCTTCTGTAAAAACTAATTGGAAATTCTTATTTAGTGCTTCACAAATATCTTTCTCTTGTGTATAAGTGATTCCCTCGTCCGTTATGGATTGTATTATATCTTTTACTTTGGTTTTGCTTCTGATATAGCTGTAAAACAGCTTTGGTTGATCACTACTTTTATTTATTATATCCTCCTCAAACTGTTTTTGGGCTTCCCTCCTTATTCTTGTATAGTCGTTTCTTGCCTGTTTGTAATTATTATACGCCCTTTCACTATTGTGTCTTCTGTATCTATTCCACAACAAATTTCTTCTTTCTTTTGATTTTTTACATTCTGTATTGAACCATTTCTGTATTTTCTTATCTGCTTCTTTGTGCTGTGGGATGTACTTCTGGACTCCTATTTCATAAAATTCACAAAATTTTTTATATACAGCATTTAAATCTTGTCCTCTAAGCTCATTTTCCCAATCAACTTCTAAGAAATACTTCTTTAGGTCTTGATAATTTCCATTTTTATAGTTTAGGCTCTTTTTGTAACTGTTATTGCTGTTTACTATGTCATATGCTATCCTGAAGTTATAATTTAGTACTGCATGATCGCTTTTGCCGAGTGGAGGGTGATATATTAAACTGTTAATGTCATTTTCTTGCCTAGTAAATATTAGATCTAGCACTGAAGGTACATCAAGTCCTCTTTTTCTAGTGGTTTCCCTCACATGTTGCGTTAAGAAAAACTCTTGTACGAGATCCAGGAGCTTTTGGTCCCAACAGCTTTCTTGGCTATTTATATCTAGAGTATTCCAATTTATATTTGTATTGAAGTCCCCAGTTAGTATAATTCTTTCCGATTTCTCTTCCATTTTATGTAGCAAGGATCTTATACTCTGAATTGCACTCTCTGCCAGGTACTCATATTCGTCTCTTTCCCATGTGTTTGATCTGGGTGGCATGTACAAATTGGCTACAATTACTTTACCTTCAGATGTGTTCATCTCTACTGCAATCAGTTCTACTTGTGATGGTATATCTAGGTTTATTTCCTTGACTTTTAGATTTTTCTTAGTTAATATTATAATTCCTCCTCCTTTTTTTAAATTTCTGTCTCTTCTCCATATATTGTATTCCTCTAAGTTTAGTATGTCATTGGATATCCTTGGTGTTAATTTTGTCTCAGTTAGGCATATTATTTGTGGTTCATTTTCTCTGACATAATCATTCATCTCTAGTAATTTAGATACCATTCCATCCACATTTGAGTACATCAACTTTATCATCTTATTTATATACTTGCCATGACATGGTTCTACTAATTCCTCCTTTTTCTTCCATCCTGTTTGTGTACCGTACCACTTTCGTACCTGCAATCCTATTACTTTGTAAAAAAATTTCTTCTTCTCCTCTTCTGATCTTCCCCCATTTTTTGTTTTTGCTTCCTCCCTTTTCTCTTTCAGTAATTCCAGTTCCTCTTGTGTTAGGCATCTTTTTATCCATACATTTTTGAACTCCTCTTTTTCCATAAGATTCTTTGCATTTTTTAGTATCTCTTCCACAGTGTTTACACTCTGGAAAGTCACCTTTAGAGGTCTTGTCTTGCTTTCCTCGTATTTCCCGAACCTTTTGTGTTCCTCTATGTCTTTACTACAGATTTCCTCTGATACTTCTATCAGTAAGCTCATTACATTTGCCATCTCCTTTTTGTCTCTAGTGATCTTGTTTTTAATTTCTTCCTCTTCTATACCAGTGATTACTATTGATTTATTTATTTCTACTGAATCTCTGACTAACTTTGGATTGTTTTGGATTATTCTTTTCACTTCCTTTTTAATGCTTTTTTCCTCCACCCTTGTTTCTAAGTCTTTCTTTACTTTCACCATTTCAGCATACGTGATTTCTACATCATTTTTGTAGCTTTGCACAGCTTCATTCACCTGTGTTATCTTCTCCTCAATATCACTGCTCTGGTCCATAAGACTGCTTGCTTGTCTAACTGTCTCTGTGTCATTTTTTAACTCTTCCATAACACTCTTGTGATTAACTACTGTACTTCCCATTTCACTCACTTTCTTCCTAAGGGTATTCAATTCCACTGTTAGTTCACTGATGGTTGTGTCTTTCTTATTGGCCTCCCTTCCCAGTTTTTCTATCTCTTCCTTTTGCAAGTGCATTTGCTTCTTTATTTCATCAATTTCATTTTTGAAAGCCATTTCTAGTTTGTGTACACGTTCAACCAGTCTATTGTGAGTCTCCACTTCAACCAGTTCTTGGTAGAAATCATCATTTTGCTTTTTACTTTTATCCCTTTTCTTTTCCAAATTTGTTTTACTGAAGTATGTATCCATTTTGTAAAACTAAATGAACAGAGTGTGTATTTACAAAGTATGCACGCTTTCCCCGTCTTGCTGTAGTATAAACAAACCCAGCTGACTCAACGCATCGTGGTTCTTTGTTGTTTGAACAAGTCTTATTTAAACTTATTATTTCTTTTCCTTCTAATAATGAAAAATCATTTAGTCTAACCTGGTACAGAGCTTGACTCATTCAAAGATACTTATTCAGGTAATGCCTCTGGCCGTGTTGAGCTGGTATGGAGCGCCGGTACAGACGTCCACCTCCGACGATGCCGTGTGTGTGTGTGTGTGTATATATATATATATATATATATATATATATATATATATATATATATATATATATATATATATATATGTGTGTGTGTGTGTGTGTATATACATATATATATATATATATATATATATATATATATATATATATATATATAATATATATATATATATATATATATATATATATATATATATATATATATATATCTACATGTGTATATATATACATGTGTATATATATATATATATATATATATATATATATATATATATATATACACACACACATATATACAGTAATCCCTGTACTTTCCTGACACCCACTTTCCGGACACCTCACTTACTTTCCGGACATTGTGGGCCTGGGCCTTCGGAACCCAAAAATGGCCAAAAAAAAGAAAAAAATCCCCCCTGTAATCCAAATTTTTTCCCACCCGTAATTTGAAATTGCCGCGTGGCGCCGAACAGCTGGTTTACACCACGGCCCCTTCACCCATTCCTTCTTTCCCCCTCCGCCCTCCCCTGTCAGGGTTGCTATTTTGCATTTTTCATTACCAAATGTGGGCAATTCGGTAATGAAAAATTTGTTTGGTAATGAATCAGAATAATGCATTACCAAACGGATTTTTCACATGTATGAAGATACAGAGGATGGAGATGGCGGATTGTTTGCTCTCTGATTAATATGCTAGCCAACATAGCGTGAAAATAATCAACATGCTGTTAATTATAAGGAGAGTGATTACATGTATTTCCACTTGTATATATAATTAGTGAAGAGTAGATGCTAGCTTTACGAATTTGGTAATGAAAATTGAGGAGTTTGATAATGTGGCCTTGTGATCTGGCAACTCTTTTTCCCCGTCGCCACTCCAACAGTTACTGTGGCTGCCTAACTTCGATGGCGAGTAGATACTTATGTAACAACTGAAACGAAACTTAACAAATTAATCGCTGTCCTGGCCAAGATTCGATCCCGGGCCCTCGCGCTTGATACGTGCGCACGTTACCACTGAGCCAAAGAGAGGATCCCCACTTTGCCTCTAGGCAACGCGGGCTTTTATACACCCCATTACACCCCTCTTTTCTCCCCTTGGTGACTAATTTGGTGAGTTTCGAACACACAAGGTAGCGTAAGCATCGAAGGCCACCATGGGGAGTCCGTGGACCACACTGAAATAGCCCATCCCCAGGATGAGGGCAGGGACGCTGTCACCTAACCAAGGACCAACATCAAATTGCCAACCAAGCCCCGCCTCACATCCCGAACCACTGCCAAGCAATGTAATAACTGAAATGAAACTTAACAAATTAATCACTGTCCTGGCCAAGATTCGATCCCGGGCCCTCGCGCTTGATACGCACGCATGTTACCACTGAGCCAAATAGAGGATCCCCGCTTTTCCTCTAGGCAACACGGGCTTTTATACACCCCATTACACCTACCGCAATGGAAGCCACACGCGCTCATTTTTTGTGAATAAACAGAGAATAAACTGCAATACCTCACCACTAGACCACACGGGAATTTACAGTGTTGTGCAGTATTAAGAAATTAGAATTATGAGTGCGAAGGATTATCTGTGGAGTGCAAATTGGCGGTTGAAACTGGCGTGTTAAGAACAATGTGCAGTGTTAAACAATTATATCTCACAGTGCAAAGAACTAAGTGCAGCACAACAATGGATTACTGTATGTGCTTCAAGAGCATTTTCACCACTGCCAAAACCTCGAAATAGACTCCCAATCTCAGTATCCTTAAAGTGAACAACCCCAGTTTATTATTATCCTGAAGTGACATAATAGTTCCATAAAATTAATTAAAGTGAACAATCCTGTTTGCATAATTACCCTCCAAGTGACATTAAAGAATACCCGCCATCTCCCTGTGCAATAGTGATAATATATGTGATCATTCTGTGAAGCCGAGTGTAATCCTGTATCTCTATTCCTCTATATGCTACATATCATTGTATGTACACTGTTATGAGTAGGACCTAAGTAATAGATGTGATACGGTATACTGCCTATTTTTATGTCCTGTTCCTTTGTTGGTGCTTTACATCCGGTCTAGAAAAAGGACCCCGTTTCAGTAGCTCGTGTTTTTACGACGAGAAGTCGCCTTAAAAACACAGCATTACAGCTTTACTTACGGTCCGGAAAGAGGACCCTGCTCAGTCGCTGGTGTTCTTAGGACGAGAAGTCGGACTAAAAACACCCAGCCTAACAGAAACCTTAATCTTAACGAAACACCTAACTATACACAAAATAATCCTTCAACTTATGAGGGCCGGTATTACTAAAAACTTCTAGTACTCCTAAAATTACTACTAAAAGTGGTTGTAGATGAGAGTTGCTTCTAAGAGGACTCGTAGTAGTAATTTCGCTCCTACCATTAACTGTTACTAACACAAAGAATCTCTGCTTAATATATTTAATAAATTACCATTAGAAAGCCTTAGAGCAGTGGTTTTCAACCTTTTTTCTCTCACGGCACACCAAGCCAGGCGTAAAATGGGCGAGGCACACCATCAGTATTTCAAAGTAGAACTAATGACCTGCATACGTCAAGCATGTTAATTACTGTTAATTATTTATTATTTTTTATGGATTATCATGGTTTTCACAATATTACTTTCTTCTGCATATTTATTACTCCACAATTACAGTGAAATATGATGTCCTTGACAAAGTTACCAGCTATCAAACACAATAAAAATTATGAAGAATTAAAACACAAGATAGTGATTTTATTCACGCACAAGCATGTGTAAAAATAAATGGCCTTTTCATGGACACAAATACCATTGGGAAATGAAACATGATGTCTGTAATGCTGAGTAGAATTTGGCTCGACTTCTCGTTCCAAATCAACTCAACACTGAGCGGGGTCCTCTTTCGAGACCGGAGCTAGTGCAATGAAGAGAGGCAGGACATAAAAACTTTCGGCAACACCATACACGTATATTATTTCAGTTAGACACAAGACATTTCAGTAGACATTACATCACAATATGGAGCAATACAAAACCTTATCTAAAATATTGTGTATCTCGCAGGATACTAGTTTCCTAGATATTAATGACAATACAACAAATCTTAGTACTAGGAGTACAGTAAATACCCGTGCGCGCGGAGCGCGTGAGGGAAGAGAGGGGGGAGGATTTGTGATTTACCAGGAAGGGGAGGGGGAGGTAGGGAGACACGGAGAGTACTTAGAACGGCGAGGGAGAAGTTATGATAATATTTAATGAGGCCCGATATTAACAAGGGAGTTTAGGTGTTTTCTATTGGCAAGAATTCTTTGATAATTAACTCTGGTTCTTATTTGGACTTTAAGAGCGGGGGTGAGGAGTGGGGAGGGTTTTCAGGGATAGCGTGCGGAACAGGGGAGTACAGTTATCACTCACGGTCCTCGTAGTTTTGGTAACACTAGATTTCCGTCAGCACAACTTATATACTACACATCTCCCGGGTAGGTTATGTAGACTCGCACTTCCCAACGCGTAACAAAGTCGGAACCCTCGTAATTTCTATTCCACTGTATTACTCAGAGTTTAACCAATAGCACTCCAATAATGTATTATCCTTTCTTTGGGCTCTAGAGAGAAGTCCTTAGTACTCTCGGGATGACACTCGCACGTATCTTCATTGGGGGTCTCTACCCATATTCTCGCCCGTTAATGTAGCATTATGTCCTGGGTTACCCCAATGGAAATTACATGAAATCACTGCACTAGTCTTATTCTAAGAAAAAGGAGTCACACTTAACCTACTTCACAATTGCAGGATCCTCGTATCTCTCGTGGAGAGAAACACGGTTACCTCAGTGATGATCCGGTCGGACTGAGGGCGTCGCCAGGGTAGGGCGAGTCGGGAGGGCACGGGGCGACTCACTAGGGCGTCCTCTCACGTCCGGGGGCTTCCGGACTGGGCTCCGGACTGGGGCCGAAGAGGGCTAGG
The DNA here is from genome assembly GCF_032717465.1 of Coenobita brevimanus. Lineage (NCBI taxonomy): Eukaryota > Metazoa > Arthropoda > Malacostraca > Decapoda > Coenobitidae > Coenobita > Coenobita brevimanus. The sequence goes on along the minus strand of NC_137003.1, from coordinate 37,050,713 downwards.
AACCTCTGGGTCAGGTCCCGGCGTCGCGGGGGCGTGGTGAGGTCTCGCCCGGGTGTCCTGGGGCGGGCCGGAAGAGGCGACGGACTGCGGTCTCCTATGGGCAGGGGCGCCGGCAGGGAAGGACTGCGGCAGCGGCTGTCACGGGGGCCCGACAGGTGGGTCTTCTCAAGGGCCTCGCGCAGGGAACAGAGGCCGGGGGAGACAGGGAGGTCTTTCCTCCTCACTATACCCTGGGAGCGACCATCGATCGTCTCCACCGGGGTGCTGAGGGAGCGACCATTGATCGTCTCTACCTTAGCTTTCAGGGAGCGACCATTGATCGTCTCTACCTGATTTTGTTGTGAGCGACCATAGATCGTCTCTGTCTTTTTTTTATGGGAGCGACCATTGATCGTCTCTACCGGTGTGCTGAGGGAGCGACTGTTGATCGTCTCTACCTTAGCTTTCAGGGAGCGACCATTGATCGTCTCTACCTGATTTTGTTGTGAGCGGCCATAGATCGTCTCTGTCTTTTTTTTATGGGAGCGACCATTGATCGTCTCTACCAGTGTGCTGAGGGAGCGACCGTTGATCGTCTCTGCCTTAGCTTTCAGGAAGCGACCATTGATCGTCTCTACCTGATTTTGTTGTGAGCGACCATAGATCGTCTCTGTCTTTTTTTTATGGGAGCGACCATTGATCGTCTCTACCGGGTTGTGGAGGGAGCGACCGTTGATCGTCTCTACCTTGCCACTATTAGAGCGACCATAGATCGTCTCTACCTTAGGGGTGCTGTCTGGAGTACAGTTTCTGACTCCACCCCTAGCTAACTCGGTGATTCCGCCACACGAAGGTAGTGTCTTTTGCCTACGGTGGCGGCGGCGCGGTGGTTGCGTCTCACAAGGGCGCACGGCCCGGGCTGACGTACGCCGCTGTTGCCCGGAGTGGTGGTGGCTGGCGGCGGCTACCCCGGGGAGTCCGAGTGGGGGTCCGAGTGGGGGTGTCAGCATTTTTGAGGGCAGACTCCACTGCTCCTGGTCCGCCTTGATGTCGGGGAGACTGCGGTATTCTCCGGAATATTCCAGAGAATTGATGCGGTCAAAACCACGCATTTCACCACCGTGTTCTTTAAAAAAGTCACGTCCCTGTGGCTGGAGGTGGAACGCTAGAGTGTTGGAGGTGGTGGAGATGGGCTGGAGGTGGCGGAGTGTGTGCTGCCAGGCGGTAGTATAAGAATTCTCCTCTTGTGTTTGGTCATAGGTGAGGAAGAGGGTGGAGGGGGTGGTGGTGTGCTTGAGGATACTTAACAGGTGGTGGGGTCCGCGGAGCCGGTGGTTCTTGGCAAAGGAAGGGGCCCATACAGCTCGCTTAATCCTCATGTTGTTTGGTGTGGTTGTCGGCGTGGTTGGAGGTGGAATGCCGGACAGAGTGGGCGAAGGCCGGGTTTTGTGTGGTAGTAATGCGGCGTTAAGTCTCTGGGGAGTACAGATAGGAGGGATTTGGGCCCGATGTAGCTGGACAGTGTGAAGTCGCGGGGAGGTGGGGGGTGTAGGGGTGTGGGAATATCGGGCGGGTGGGCGTGAGAGGCGGCCCGAGCGGGTAGTGGTGGTGGTGAGGGTAGGGGTGGGGGGGAGGGGGGCGTTGGGGGTGGGCGGGTTGTCTTTCGTGCCGCGGGTGTGGTAGCACGTGGTATTGGTGGAGTGGGCGTACGGGTGGTGGGCAGGGGAGGGAAGAAGGGGGTGTTGGTGAAGGGGTGGCGGTGGTGCGGGCCGGGGTGGAGGGGGAGGGGGGCGTTAAGTGTGGGCGTGTTGTCTCTTGTGCCGTGGGTGTGGTAGGACGTGGTATGGGTGGAGTGGGCGTCCGGGTGGTGGGCAGGGGGAGGAGTGGAAGTGGGTTGTGGTGAAGGGGTGGTGGTGGGGGCAGTGGGGGTGGTGATGGGCTGGGGGACGGGGTGGCGGCTGGAGCCGGAGATGGGGGAGTGTGGGCTGAGGGGCAGGCCACGGGTGGGTGGGGCGAGGGGGAGGGGGTGTCGGGGGAGACGTCAGGTGAGGTGCCTGGGTCGGGAGAGGTGGAGGTGGTAGGGGGGGGAGAGGGGGAAGGGGAGGAGGAAATGTAACACTCAAATGTAGTTGTAGAGGGTGGAGCGGGAGCCGTGGGGGGTTGGGGGGGCGGGGTCGTGGCGGGGGTGATGGGTGTTCGGAAAGGGCGTACGTGTCGGTTTCGGAGGGTACGGGGAGTGCCGTGGTAGTCCACGGCCACCTGGTAAGGATTGGGGATTTTGGTGATGGTGTGCGGGCCCGTGAAGCGGGGGGCAGGTTTGTGGGGGGTGGGGAGTTGGGCGATGACTACGGTGTCACCCTGCTTGTAGGGATTGGCGGCTGTGTCAGGTCCAAGATCTAGGTTTCGCTGTAGGTGGTATACCCGCCTTTTTAGCAAGTGTAGCGGGTCTGTCGCAGGGGCAGAGGTGGGCGGTTGCAAGTGATGGCGTAAGGGTAGTAGGAGGGGGGTTTCGCCAAAGACCCTCTCGTGGGGGGAAACCCCGTCTTCTCGGGGGCAGGAATTCATGCCCCACTGGACGATTTTGACGTGTGCTGGCCAATCGTTGTCTTTGGTAGCCTCGATTCTGGTCCGCAGCTGATTTGCCAAGGTACGATGGCTGCGCTCACACACCGCGTTCCCTTGAGGCCAATATGGTGAGGAGTGGGAGATTTCGTATCCAAAAATCCTGGCCAGCTCTTCCCAGACTTTCCCGGAGAATTTGGGGGCATTGTCAGAACGGATGGCCTGGGGAATGCCAAAGTAGGGAAAAACGTGTCGGAGTAAGGCATCGGCGACCACGACGGCGTGATGTTCTTTAGTGGGGCAGGCTATTACGAACTTGGAGTACGTGTCAACAAACGTGATCACGTACTTATATCCCGATTTAGGAGGGAGAGGTCCTACCACATCGACTGCTAGGAGCTGCCAGGGTTTGTGGGCGGTGATATGGCCAGAAGGCCCGGCGGTCCGGGTAATGTCTTTCCCGAGCGCACAGGCGCGGCAAGCTTGAATAATTTCCTTGGCGAGGGTGGAGGGGTTCGGGGCCCAGTAGATGTCATTAAACACCTGTAGCAATTTTTTGGTGCCCAAATGGATGCCGTTGTGGGCGTGTAACTGGCGCAGGGTGTCACGTGCCGCATCGGGGGCCAAGAGGATGTGTCCAGACGGGGTCAAAAGGTGGTCGCCCTGTCGGCACAATTTGGGAAACAGGTAGGCTGGGATCCAGGGGGGGCGTTCTTTGTGGTGCCAGAGTTCTAGCAGGTCCTGATCTGGTTGGACGGCGCGGATGGGAAGGCGGGAGAGGGCATCTGCATTAGTGTGGAGCTTCCCGGGTCTGTACGAGATTTCATATTGAAATTCCTCTAGGGTGTCACGCCATCGGACGGTTTGGGCGTTCTGGGAATCCGATTGTCGCAGCCACTGGAGTGATTGGTGGTCGGTTATTATAGTGACTTGGGTCCCAGAAAGATAAGCTCTAAAATATTGGAGGGACCAGATTATGCCGAGGCATTCTCGCTTGGTGGCAGCATAATTTTTCTCTGCCGGGTTCAGTGTGCGGCTGGCACAAGCAATAATGTGTTCCCGACCGGCCTGTACCTGGGCTAGAACAGCGCCAATGGCGTCCAGGGAGACGTCCGTGTAGAGGCGAAAAGGGAGGGCATAGTCGGGAAAGGCCACGATGGGGGCCGAGATAAGTTTGTCTTTCAGCTGTTGGAAAGCGGTTCGTCGGTCCTCTGTCCAGAGGAAAGGTTCTCCTTTCCTCGTCAGATCGTGAAGAGGTTTAGCAATTTGTGCAAACCCCTTCACAAAGCGGCGGTAGTAGGATGCGAGCCCCAAAAAGGCACGAATGCCGTGAACATCTTGCGGAGGTGGTATGTCCACTATGGCGCGCAGCTTATCGGGGTCTGGGGAGATTCCTGCTTGGGAAATGGTATGGCCTAGAAACGCGACGGTTTTTGCGGCCAAGACACATTTGGCTGGATGTAACTTGAGGCCTGCCTGGCGAATTCGGGTGAAAACTCGGCGGAGGCGCTGCAAATGATCGGCCCAAGTTTGGCTAAAAACGATGACATCATCAAGATAGGCCAAACAGATCTCCCAAGTGAGGCCGCTTAAAACAGATTCCATCAGCCTGGAAAACGTGGCTGGGGCATTGCAGAGGCCGAATGGCAGGACATTAAACTCGTAATGGCGGCCATTACTGGTAGAGAAGGCCGTTTTGCCTCGATGATCCGGGTGGACTGGGACCTGCCAATATCCAGACTGGAGGTCAAGGGTAGAAAACCAAGACGCCCCGTATAGGGAGTCTAGGGAATCGTCGATGCGGGGAAGGGGAGTGGCATCCTTAATTGTGACGTCGTTCACGCGGCGGTAATCGATGCAAAACCGCATCGTGCCGTCTTTTTTTTTTACTAGAACGACGGGGGAGGACCACGGGCTGGTGGAGGGGGAAATAACGCCCGCCTCTTCCATTTCGCGCACTTGGCGGTCTTCCTCTTCTCTCTGTCGGGGGTTCTTCCGTCGGGAAGGCTGTCGTATCGGGGGGCCTGTCGTATGGATCTCGTGAGACAGGTATGTAGTGTGTCCTATATCTGCGGGCCCTGCCGCAAACAAATCCTGGAACTCCAGGAGGAGGCGGCGTAAGGCGTCTGACTGTTGGTCGGAGAGATGGTCAGGGATGGGGGGAAGGGGGGCGGGGCATTGGGGGGGGCAAGGGACGCAGGGCTCAGCTTCTTCCATCTCTCCGACGATAAGCCCTTTGGGAAGGGTGAGAGGGGATGGTGTGAGATTGGCGATGCGAATGGCAGCGCGGTGGGGGGGGAGAAAGGTAGGGGAAACGAGGCAGGCGGAGAGGGGTCCGGCAGGGAGGAGGGGGGAGAACAAAACGGATGGGCCTGAGGGCCTGTTAAGGGGCACCCAGGCCTCGTGGTGTGAGGGGATGGTAACGGCGGCGGAAACGGTGGCAGGGAAGGAGGGGGCAAGAGTGGGGTGGGGTTGCGCAGGGGAAGGGGGAGGCGAAGAAGGGGAAAAGAAGGAGTGCGAGGGGATTTTTTTTTGTGTGTCCTCCGGCCGGGGTTGCGGCGTGCAGGTACAAACGGCTGGGGAGGAGCGGGGTAGGAGGTGGAACTGGAGTTGTCGGTTGCGACAGTCGATAGTGGCTCCGAGTTTTTGAAGTAAGTCCAGCCCTAAATAGCCGTCATAGCTCCGGCAGGAGGAATAAAAAATGATGAAGGGGTGCTGGGTAGATACTGGTTGGTGGGTGTCGACCCGTAGGGCCCGAGTTTCCCCACGGATGGGCAGGGGGCCATCCCCCGCATCTATAAGGTGGGTGGTAGTGGGGCGGAGCGGGCCAAACCGCGATTTGTAGCGGGAGAAATAATGGCTGTAAAGACAGGATCTGGCTGCTCCCGTATCGACTAGTAGTCTGGCCTTCACGCCGTTGATTTTCATTTTGTGGTACACTGGGGGGCGATACTTTGGGGTGATGGCCCCCGCCACCGTGGGTTGGTGCGGGGCGGGCCTAAAATCCAGCTGGTTAGGGCTCTCGTGTTCCTGTTCCTGCTCTAAGTCTCCTGGTGGGGGATCGTCCGCTGGCGCCAGCTCGTCCCCTGGGGCCTCGCCTTCTAGGGCGGAGACCTTACGCGGACCCGGGGTTGTGCTTTTGCGGCGAGCAGCTTTCAGCTGGTCCCGTACGTCATGAAGGGGGCAACGGGAGTTGCAGGCTGTGAATTCCCACGGGTTGATGAGAATTAAGTTTGGGTTTTCTCGCGGGGCGGGGCGCCGACGAGAGGGGTACGCCCTGGGTGGGCTAGGTGTCGGGGTCGGGCTGGTGTGGGGCAGGGGCGGACGTGGTGCGGCTGGGGGAGCCGGGGGCCGAGTGGGGAATTTCTTGACAACATTGATTTGTTGTGGAGGAGGGCAGGCGGTCAGGAGGCGTCGTATCAGCTGTATATCCCTATCCATGTCTCCTGTCGGATCGTGGATAGTAAAGTGTTGCTTCACAACACTTGGGAGTACTCGGAGCAGAGTATTGAAGGTGTGCTGTCCCGGGTTTCTTCGTCTGATTCCGGGTAGGCAGCAGTAATCAGGCTTCTCGCCTGCAACAGGGTATTATCTAAATCCCCGTTATAAGTAAAGCTATCCAACTTGGATAGAGCCACCACTTTCCCTAATGATGGGGTGATGGCTTGGACTGCGAACTTGGTAAAGTTCTGCCAGGTGAGTTCTGGGACAATTTTTGGCGCAATGTTAGCTGCGGCTTTACCCAGTAGTGGAAGTGTGACTGCAATTTTTTGTTGGTCATTATCGAAGCCAATATCCAATAAGGGTTTAACTATTGCAAGATATGTTTGTATGTCATACTGGTCAGGGTCAAACTTGGATAACTGGACGTGCGGTTTAGTTGCCATTTTTCCAAATATTTCCTATTTACCTCTCTTCTACGCTCGGATCTAGAACCACCGCTGGCCACCAGTGTAATGCTGAGTAGAATTTGGCTCGACTTCTCGTTCCAAATCAACTCAACACTGAGCGGGGTCCTCTTTCGAGACCGGAGCTAGTGCAATGAAGAGAGGCAGGACATAAAAACTTTCGGCACCACCATACACGTATATTATTTCAGTTAGACACAAGACATTTCAGTAGACATTACATCACAATATGGAGCAATACAAAACCTTATCTAAAATATTGTGTATCTCGCAGGATACTAGCTTCCTAGATATTAATGACAATACAACAAATCTTAGTACTAGGAGTACAGTAAATACCCGTGCGCGCGGAGCGCGTGAGGGGAGAGAGGGGGGGGGGATTTGTGATTTACCAGGAAGGGGAGGGGGAGGTAGGGAGACACGGAGAGTGACTTAGAACGGCGAGGGAGAAGTTATGATAATATTTAATGAGGCCCGATATTAACAAGGGAGTTTAGGTGTTTTCTATTGGCAAGAATTCTTTGATAATTAACTCTGGTTCTTATTTGGACTTTAAGAGCGGGGGTGAGGAGTGGGGAGGGTTTTCAGGGATAGCGTGCGGAACAGGGGAGTACAGTTATCACTCACGGTCCTCGTAGTTTTGGTAACACTAGATTTCCGTCAGCACAACTTATATACTACACATCTCCCGGGTAGGTTATGTAGACTCGCACTTCCCAACGCGTAACAAAGTCGGAACCCTCGTAATTTCTATTCCACTGTATTACTCAGAGTTTAACCAATAGCACTCCAATAATGTATTATCCTTTCTTTGGGCTCTAGAGAGAAGTCCTTAGTACTCTCGGGATGACACTCGCACGTATCTTCACTGGGGGTCTCTACCCATATTCTCGCCCGTTAATGTAGCATTATGTCCTGGGTTACCCCAATGGAAATTACATGAAATCACTGCACTAGTCTTATTCTAAGAAAAAAGGAGTCACACTTAACCTACTTCACAATTGCAGGATCCTCGTATCTCTCGTGGAGAGAAACACGGTTACCTCAGTGATGATCCGGTCGGACTGAGGGCGTCGCCAGGGTAGGGCGAGTCGGGAGGGCACGGGGCGACTCACTAGGGCGTCCTCTCACGTCCGGGGGCTTCCGGACTGGGCTCCGGACTGGGGCCGAAGAGGGCTAGGAACCTCTGGGTCAGGTCCCGGCGTCGCGGGGGCGTGGTGAGGTCTCGCCCGGGTGTCCTGGGGCGGGCCGGAAGAGGCGACGGACTGCGGTCTCCTATGGGCAGGGGCGCCGGCAGGGAAGGACTGCGGCAGCGGCTGTCACGGGGGCCCGACAGGTGGGTCTTCTCAAGGGCCTCGCGCAGGGAACAGAGGCCGGGGGAGACAGGGAGGTCTTTCCTCCTCACTATACCCTGGGAGCGACCATCGATCGTCTCCACCGGGGTGCTGAGGGAGCGACCATTGATCGTCTCTACCTTAGCTTTCAGGGAGCGACCATTGATCGTCTCTACCTGATTTTGTTGTGAGCGACCATAGATCGTCTCTGTCTTTTTTTATGGGAGCGACCATTGATCGTCTCTACCGGTGTGCTGAGGGAGCGACCGTTGATCGTCTCTACCTTAGCTTTCAGGGAGCGACCATTGATCGTCTCTACCTGATTTTGTTGTGAGCGACCATAGATCGTCTCTGTCTTTTTTTTATGGGAGCGACCATTGATCGTCTCTACCAGTGTGCTGAGGGAGCGACCGTTGATCGTCTCTGCCTTAGCTTTCAGGGAGCGACCATTGATCGTCTCTACCTGATTTTGTTGTGAGCGACCATAGATCGTCTCTGTCTTTTTTTATGGGAGCGACCATTGATCGTCTCTACCGGGTTGTGGAGGGAGCGACCGTTGATCGTCTCTACCTTGCCACTATTAGAGCGACCATAGATCGTCTCTACCTTAGGGGTGCTGTCTGGAGTACAGTTTCTGACTCCACCCCTAGCTAACTCGGTGATTCCGCCACACGAAGGTAGTGTCTTTTGCCTACGGTGGCGGCGGCGCGGTGGTTGCGTCTCACAAGGGCGCACGGCCCGGGCTGACATACGCCGCTGTTGCCCGGAGTGGTGGTGGCTGGCGGCGGCTACCCCGGGGAGTCCGAGTGGGGGTGTCGGCATTTTTGAGGGCAGACTCCACTGCTCCTGGTCCGCCTTGATGTTCGGGAGACTGCGGTATTCTCCGGAATATTCCGGAGAATTGATACGGTCAAAACCACGCATTTCACCAACGTGTTCTTTAAAAAAGTCACGTCCCTGTGGCTGGAGGTGGAACGCTAGAGTGTTGGAGGTGGTGGAGATGGGCTGGAGGTGGCGGAGTGTGTGCTGCCAGGCGGTAGTATAAGAATTCTCCTCTTGTGTTTGGTCATAGGTGAGGAAGAGGGTGGAGGGGGTGGTGGTGTGCTTGAGGATACTTAACAGGTGGTGGGGTCCGCGGAGCCAGTGGTTCTTGGCAAAGGAAGGGGCCCATACAGCTCGCTTAATCCTCATGTTGTTTGGTGTGGTTGTCGGCGTGGTTGGAGGTGGAATGCCGGACAGAGTGGGCGAAGGCCGGGTTTTGTGTGGTAGTAATGCGGCGTTAAGTCTCTGGGGAGTACAGATGGGCGGGATTTGGCCCGTATGTCGCTGGACTGTGTGATGCCGGGGGGTGGGGGGGGGGTTCGGGGTGGGGGAATATCGGGGGGGTGGGCGTGAGAGGCGGCCCGAGCGGGTAGTGGTGGTGGTGAGGGTAGGGGTGGGGGTGAGGGGGGCGTTGGGGGTGGGCGGGTTGTCTTTCGTGCCGCGGGTGTGGTAGCACGTGGTATTGGTGGAGTGGGCGTACGGGTGGTGGGCAGGGGAGGGGGGGGAAGAAGGGGGTGTTGGTGAAGGGGTGGCGGTGGTGCGGGCCGGGGTGGAGGGGAGGGGGGCGTTCTGTGTGGGCGTGTTGTCTCTTGTGCCGTGGGTGTGGTAGGACGTGGTATGGGTGGAGTGGGCGTCCGGGTGGTGGGCAGGGGGAGGAGAGTGGAAGAGGGTTGTGGTGAAGGGGTGGTGGTGGGGGCAGAGGGGGTGGTGATGGGCTGGGGGACGGGGGTGGCGGCAGGAGCCGGAGATGGGGAGTGTGGGCTGAGGGGCAGGCCACGGGTGGGTGGGGGCGAGGGGGAGGGGGTGTGGGGGGCGACGTCAGGTGAGGTGCCTGGGTCGGGAGAGGGGGAGGGGGTAGGGGGAGAGGGGGACGGGGAGGAGGAAATGTAACACTCAAATGTAGTTGTAGAGGGTGGAGGCGGGAGCCGTGGGGGGTTGGGGGGCGGGGTCGTGGCGGGGGTGATGGGTGTTCGGAAAGGGCGTACGTGTCGGTTTCGGAGGGTACGGGGAGTGCCGTGGTAGTCCACGGCCACCTGGTTAGGTTTGGGGATTTTGGTGATGGTGTGCGGGCCCGTGAAGCGGGGGGCAGGTTTGTGGGGGTGGGGAGTTGGGCGATGACTACGGTGTCACCCTGCTTGTAGGGATTGGCGGCTGTGTCAGGTCCAAGATCTAGGTTTCGCTGTAGGTGGTATACCCGCCTTTTAGCAAGTGTAGCGGGTCTGTCGCAGGGGCAGAGGTGGGCGGTTGCAAGTGATGGCGTAAGGGTAGTAGGAGGGGGGTTTCGCCAAAGACCCTCTCGTGGGGGGAAACCCCGTCTTCTCGGGGGCAGGAATTCATGCCCCACTGGACGATTTTGACGTGTGCTGGCCAATCGTTGTCTTTGGTAGCCTCGATTCTGGTCCGCAGCTGATTTGCCAAGGTACGATGGCTGCGCTCACACACCGCGTTCCCTTGAGGCCAATATGGTGAGGAGTGGGAGATTTCGTATCCAAAAATCCTGGCCAGCTCTTCCCAGACTTTCCCGGAGAATTTGGGGGCATTGTCAGAACGGATGGCCTGGGGAATGCCAAAGTAGGGAAAAACGTGTCGGAGTAAGGCATCGGCGACCGCGACGGCGTGATGTTCTTTAGTGGGGCAGGCTATTACGAACTAGGAGTACGTGTCAACAAACGTGATCACGTACTTATATCCCGATTTAGGAGGGAGAGGTCCTACCACATCGACTGCTAGGAGCTGCCAGGGTTTGTGGGCGGTGATATGGCCAGAAGGCCCGGCGGTCCGGGTAATGTCTTTCCCGAGCGCACAGGCGCGGCAAGCTTGAATAATTTCCTTGGCGAGGGTGGAGGGGTTCGGGGCCCAGTAGATGTCATTAAACACCTGTAGCAATTTTTTGGTGCCCAAATGGATGCCGTTGTGGGCGTGTAACTGGCGCAGGGTGTCACGTGCCGCATCGGGGGCCAAGAGGATGTGTCCAGACGGGGTCAAAAGGTGGTCGCCCTGTCGGCACAATTTGGGAAACAGGTAGGCTGGGATCCAGGGGGGGCGTTCTTTGTGGTGCCAGAGTTCTAGCAGGTCCTGATCTGGTTGGACGGCGCGGATGGGAAGGCGGGAGAGGGCATCTGCATTAGTGTGGAGCTTCCCGGGTCTGTACGAGATTTCATATTGAAATTCCTCTAGGGTGTCACGCCATCGGACGGTTTGGGCGTTCTGGGAATCCGATTGTCGCAGCCACTGGAGTGATTGGTGGTCGGTTATTATAGTGACTTGGGTCCCAGAAAGATAAGCTCTAAAATATTGGAGGGACCAGATTATGCCGAGGCATTCTCGCTTGGTGGCGGCATAATTTTTCTCTGCCGGGTTCAGTGTGCGGCTGGCACAAGCAATAATGTGTTCCCGACCGGCCTGTACCTGGGCTAGAACAGCGCCAATGGCGTCCAGGGAGACGTCCGTGTAGAGGCGAAAAGGGAGGGCATAGTCGGGAAAGGCCACGATGGGGGCCGAGATAAGTTTGTCTTTCAGCTGTTGGAAAGCGGTTCGTCGGTCCTCTGTCCAGAGGAAAGGTTCTCCTTTCCTCGTCAGATCGTGAAGAGGTTTAGCAATTTGTGCAAACCCCTTCACAAAGCGGCGGTAGTAGGATGCGAGCCCCAAAAAGGCACGAATGCCGTGAACATCTTGCGGAGGTGGTATGTCCGCTATGGCGCGCAGCTTATCGGGGTCTGGGGAGATTCCTGCTTGGGAAATGGTATGGCCTAGAAACGCGACGGTTTTTGCGGCCAAGACACATTTGGCTGGATGTAACTTGAGGCCTGCCTGGCGAATTCGGGTGAAAACTCGGCGGAGGCGCTGCAAATGATCGGCCCAAGTTTGGCTAAAAACGATGACATCATCAAGATAGGCCAAACAGATCTCCCAAGTGAGGCCGCTTAAAACAGATTCCATCAGCCTGGAAAACGTGGCTGGGGCATTGCAGAGGCCGAATGGCAGGACATTAAACTCGTAATGGCGGCCATTACTGGTAGAGAAGGCCGTTTTGCCTCGATGATCCGGGTGGACTGGGACCTGCCAATATCCAGACTGGAGGTCAAGGGTAGAAAACCAAGACGCCCCGTATAGGGAGTCTAGGGAATCGTCGATGCGGGGAAGGGGAGTGGCATCCTTAATTGTGACGTCGTTCACGCGGCGGTAATCGATGCAAAACCGCATCGTGCCGTCTTTTTTTTTTTACTAGAACGACGGGGGAGGACCACGGGCTGGTGGAGGGGGAAATAACGCCCGCCTCTTCCATTTCGCGCACTTGGCGGTCTTCCTCTTCTCTCTGTCGGGGGTTCTTCCGTCGGGAAGGCTGTCGTATCGGGGGGCCTGTCGTATGGATCTCGTGAGACAGGTATGTAGTGTGTCCTATATCTGCGGGCCCTGCCGCAAACAAATCCTGGAACTCCAGGAGGAGGCGGCGTAAGGCGTCTGACTGTTGGTCGGAGAGATGGTCAGGGATGGGGGGAAGGGGGGCGGGGCATTGGGGGGGGAAGGGACGCAGGGCTCAGCTTCTTCCATCTCTCCGACGATAAGCCCTTTGGGAAGGGTGAGAGGGGATGGTGTGAGATTGGCGATGCGAATGGCAGCGCGGTGGGGGGGGAGAAAGGTAGGGGAAACGAGGCAGGCAGAGAGGGGTCCGGCAGGGAGGAGGGGGGAGAACAAAACGGATGGGCCTGAGGGCCTGTTCAGGGGCACCCAGGCCTCGTGGTGTGAGGGGATGGTAACGGCGGCGGAAACGGTGGCAGGGAAGGAGGGGGCAAGAGTGGGGTGGGGTTGCGCGGGGGAAGGGGGAGGCGAAGAAGGGGAAAAGATGGAGTGCGAGGGATTTTTGTGTGTGTCCTCCGGCCGGGGTTGCGGCGTGCAGGTACAAACGGCTGGGGTGGAGCGGGGTAGGGGGTGGAACTGGAGTTGTCGGTTGCGACAGTCGATAGTGGCTCCGAGTTTTTGAAGTAAGTCCAGCCCTAAATAGCCGTCATAGCTCCGGCAGGAGGAATAAAAAATGATGAAGGGGTGCTGGGTAGATACTGGTTGGTGGGTGTCGACCCGTAGGGCCCGAGTTTCCCCACGGATGGGCAGGGGGCCATCCCTGCATCTATAAGGTGGGTGGTAGTGGGGCGGAGCGGGCCAAACCGCGATTTGTAGCGGGAGAAATAATGGCTGTAAAGACAGGATCTGGCTGCTCCCGTATCGACTAGTAGTCTGGCCTTCACGCCGTTGATTTTCATTTTGTGGTACACTGGGGGGCGATACTTAGGGGTGATGGCCCCCGCCACCGTGGGTTGGTGCGGGGGCGGGCCTAAAAATCCAGCTGGTTAGGGCTCTCGTGTTCCTGTTCCTGCTCTAAGTCTCCTGGTGGGGGATCGTCCGCTGGCGCCAGCTCGTCCCCTGGGGCCTCGCCTTCTAGGGCGGAGACCTTACGCGGACCCGGGGTTGTGCTTTTGCGGCGAGCAGCTTTCAGCTGGTCCCGTACGTCATGAAGGGGGCAACGGGAGTTGCAGGCTGTGAATTCCCACGGGTTGATGAGAATTAAGTTTGGGTTTTCTCGCGGGGCGGGGCGCCGACGAGAGGGGTACGCCCTGGGTGGGCTAGGTGTCGGGGTCGGGCTGGTGTGGGGCAGGGGCGGACGTGGTGCGGCTGGGGGAGCCGGGGGCCGAGTGGGGAATTTCTTGACAACATTGATTTGTTGTGGAGGAGGGCAGGCGGTCAGGAGGCGTCGTATCAGCTGTATATCCCTATCCATGTCTCCTGTCGGATCGTGGATAGTAAAGTGTTGCTTCACAACACTTGGGAGTACTCGGAGCAGAGTATTGAAGGTGTGCTGTCCCGGGTTTCTTCGTCTGATTCCGGGTAGGCAGCAGTAATCAGGCTTCTTCGCCTGCAACAGGGTATTATCTAAATCCCCGTTATAAGTAAAGCTATCCAACTTGGATAGAGCCACCACTTTCCCTAATGATGGGGTGATGGCTTGGACTGCGAACTTGGTAAAGTTCTGCCAGGTGAGTTCTGGGACAATTTTTGGCGCAATGTTAGCTGCGGCTTTACCCAGTAGTGGAAGTGTGACTGCAATTTTTTGTTGGTCATTATCGAAGCCAATATCCAATAAGGGTTTAACTATTGCAAGATATGTTTGTATGTCATACTGGTCAGGGTCAAACTTGGATAACTGGACGTGCGGTTTAGTTGCCATTTTTCCAAATATTTCCTATTTACCTCTCTTCTACGCTCGGATCTAGAACCACCGCTGGCCACCAGTGTAATGCTGAGTAGAATTTGGCTCGACTTCTCGTTCCAAATCAACTCAACACTGAGCGGGGTCCTCTTTCGAGACCGGAGCTAGTGCAATGAAGAGAGGCAGGACATAAAAACTTTCGGCACCACCATACACGTATATTATTTCAGTTAGACACAAGACATTTCAGTAGACATTACATCACAATATGGAGCAATACAAAACCTTATCTAAAATATTGTGTATCTCGCAGGATACTAGTTTCCTAGATATTAATGACAATACAACAAATCTTAGTACTAGGAGTACAGTAAATACCCGTGCGCGCGGAGCGCGTGAGGGGAGAGAGGGGGAGATTTGTGATTTACCAGGAAGGGGAGGGGGAGGTAGGGAGACACGGAGAGTGACTTAGAACGGCGAGGGAGAAGTTATGATAATATTTAATGAGGCCCGATATTAACAAGGGAGTTTAGGTGTTTTCTATTGGCAAGAATTCTTTGATAATTAACTCTGGTTCTTATTTGGACTTTAAGAGCGGGGGTGAGGAGTGGGGAGGGTTTTCAGGGATAGCGTGCGGAACAGGGGAGTACAGTTATCACTCACGGTCCTCGTAGTTTTGGTAACACTAGATTTCCGTCAGCACAACTTATATACTACACATCTCCCGGGTAGGTTATGTAGACTCGCACTTCCCAACGCGTAACAAAGTCGGAACCCTCGTAATTTCTATTCCACTGTATTACTCAGAGTTTAACCAATAGCACTCCAATAATGTATTATCCTTTCTTTGGGCTCTAGAGAGAAGTCCTTAGTACTCTCGGGATGACACTCGCACGTATCTTCACTGGGGGTCTCTACCCATATTCTCGCCCGTTAATGTAGCATTATGTCCTGGGTTACCCCAATGGAAATTACATGAAATCACTGCACTAGTCTTATTCTAAGAAAAAAGGAGTCACACTTAACCTACTTCACAATTGCAGGATCCTCGTATCTCTCGTGGAGAGAAACACGGTTACCTCAGTGATGATCCGGTCGGACTGAGGGCGTCGCCAGGGTAGGGCGAGTCGGGAGGGCACGGGGCGACTCACTAGGGCGTCCTCTCACGTCCGGGGGCTTCCGGACTGGGCTCCGGACTGGGGCCGAAGAGGGCTAGGAACCTCTGGGTCAGGTCCCGGCGTCGCGGGGGCGTGGTGAGGTCTCGCCCGGGTGTCCTGGGGCGGGCCGGAAGAGGCGACGGACTGCGGTCTCCTATGGGCAGGGGCGCCGGCAGGGAAGGACTGCGGCAGCGGCTGTCACGGGGGCCCGACAGGTGGGTCTTCTCAAGGGCCTCGCGCAGGGAACAGAGGCCGGGGGAGACAGGGAGGTCTTTCCTCCTCACTATACCCTGGGAGCGACCATCGATCGTCTCCACCGGGGTGCTGAGGGAGCGACCATTGATCGTCTCTACCTTAGCTTTCAGGGAGCGACCATTGATCGTCTCTACCTGATTTTGTTGTGAGCGACCATAGATCGTCTCTGTCTTTTTTTTTATGGGAGCGACCATTGATCGTCTCTACCGGTGTGCTGAGGGAGCGACCGTTGATCGTCTCTACCTTAGCTTTCAGGGAGCGACCATTGATCGTCTCTACCTGATTTTGTTGTGAGCGACCATAGATCGTCTCTGTCTTTTTTTTATGGGAGCGACCATTGATCGTCTCTACCAGTGTGCTGAGGGAGCGACCGTTGATCGTCTCTGCCTTAGCTTTCAGGGAGCGACCATTGATCGTCTCTACCTGATTTTGTTGTGAGCGACCATAGATCGTCTCTGTCTTTTTTTTATGGGAGCGACCATTGATCGTCTCTACCGGGTTGTGGAGGGAGCGACCGTTGATCGTCTCTACCTTGCCACTATTAGAGCGACCATAGATCGTCTCTACCTTAGGAGTGCTGTCTGGAGTACAGTTTCTGACTCCACCCCTAGCTAACTCGGTGATTCCGCCACACGAAGGTAGTGTCTTTTGCCTACGGTGGCGGCGGCGCGGTGGTTGCGTCTCACAAGGGCGCACGGCCCGGGCTGACATACGCCGCTGTTGCCCGGAGTGGTGGTGGCTGGCGGCGGCTACCCCGGGGAGTCCGAGTGGGGGTGTCGGCATTTTTGAGGGCAGACTCCACTGCTCCTGGTCCGCCTTGATGTTCGGGAGACTGCGGTATTCTCCGGAATATTCCGGAGAATTGATACGGTCAAAACCACGCATTTCACCAACGTGTTCTTTAAAAAAGTCACGTCCCTGTGGCTGGAGGTGGAACGCTAGAGTGTTGGAGGTGGTGGAGATGGGCTGGAGGTGGCGGAGTGTGTGCTGCCAGGCGGTAGTATAAGAATTCTCCTCTTGTGTTTGGTCATAGGTGAGGAAGAGGGTGGAGGGGGTGGTGGTGTGCTTGAGGATACTTAACAGGTGGTGGGGTCCGCGGAGCCAGTGGTTCTTGGCAAAGGAAGGGGCCCATACAGCTCGCTTAATCCTCATGTTGTTTGGTGTGGTTGTCGGCGTGGTTGGAGGTGGAATGCCGGACAGAGTGGGCGAAGGCCGGGTTTTGTGTGGTAGTAATGCGGCGTTAAGTCTCTGGGGAGTACAGATAGGAGGGATTTGGGCCCGATGTAGCTGGACAGTGTGAAGTCGCGGGGAGGTGGGGGGTGTAGGGGTGTGGGAATATCGGGCGGGTGGGCGTGAGAGGCGGCCCGAGCGGGTAGTGGTGGTGGTGAGGGTAGGGGTGGGGGGGGAGGGGGGCGTTGGGGGTGGGCGGGTTGTCTTTCGTGCCGCGGGTGTGGTAGCACGTGGTATTGGTGGAGTGGGCGTACGGGTGGTGGGCAGGGGAGGGGGGGAAGAAGGGGGTGTTGGTGAAGGGGTGGCGGTGGTGCGGGCCGGGGTGGAGGGGGAGGGGGGCGTTAAGTGTGGGCGTGTTGTCTCTTGTGCCGTGGGTGTGGTAGGACGTGGTATGGGTGGAGTGGGCGTCCGGGTGGTGGGCAGGGGGAGGAGAGTGGAAGAGGGTTGTGGTGAAGGGGTGGTGGTGGGGGCAGAGGGGGTGGTGATGGGCTGGGGGACGGGGGTGGCGGCAGGAGCCGGAGATGGGGGAGTGTGGGCTGAGGGGCAGGCCACGGGTGGGTGGGGCGAGGGGGAGGGGGGGTGTCGGGGGAGACGTCAGGTGAGGTGCCTGGGTCGGGAGAGGTGGAGGTGGTAGGGGGGGGAGAGGGGGAAGGGGAGGAGGAAATGTAACACTCAAATGTAGTTGTAGAGGGTGGAGCGGGAGCCGTGGGGGGTTGGGGGCGGGGGTCGTGGCGGGGGTGATGGGTGTTCGGAAAGGGCGTACGTGTCGGTTTCGGAGGGTACGGGGAGTGCCGTGGTAGTCCACGGCCACCTGGTAAGGATTGGGGATTTTGGTGATGGTGTGCGGGCCCGTGAAGCGGGGGGCAGGTTTGTGGGGGTGGGGAGTTGGGCGATGACTACGGTGTCACCCTGCTTGTAGGGATTGGCGGCTGTGTCAGGTCCAAGATCTAGGTTTCGCTGTAGGTGGTATACCCGCCTTTTTAGCAAGTGTAGCGGGTCTGTCGCAGGGGCAGAGGTGGGCGGTTGCAAGTGATGGCGTAAGGGTAGTAGGAGGGGGGTTTCGCCAAAGACCCTCTCGTGGGGGGAAACCCCGTCTTCTCGGGGGCAGGAATTCATGCCCCACTGGACGATTTTGACGTGTGCTGGCCAATCGTTGTCTTTGGTAGCCTCGATTCTGGTCCGCAGCTGATTTGCCAAGGTACGATGGCTGCGCTCACACACCGCGTCCCCTTGAGGCCAATATGGTGAGGAGTGGGAGATTTCGTATCCAAAAATCCTGGCCAGCTCTTCCCAGACTTTCCCGGAGAATTTGGGGGCATTGTCAGAACGGATGGCCTGGGGAATGCCAAAGTAGGGAAAAACGTGTCGGAGTAAGGCATCGGCGACCGCGACGGCGTGATGTTCTTTAGTGGGGCAGGCTATTACGAACTAGGAGTACGTGTCAACAAACGTGATCACGTACTTATATCCCGATTTAGGAGGGAGAGGTCCTACCACATCGACTGCTAGGAGCTGCCAGGGTTTGTGGGCGGTGATATGGCCAGAAGGCCCGGCGGTCCGGGTAATGTCTTTCCCGAGCGCACAGGCGCGGCAAGCTTGAATAATTTCCTTGGCGAGGGTGGAGGGGTTCGGGGCCCAGTAGATGTCATTAAACACCTGTAGTAATTTTTTGGTGCCCAAATGGATGCCGTTGTGGGCGTGTAACTGGCGCAGGGTGTCACGTGCCGCATCGGGGGCCAAGAGGATGTGTCCAGACGGGGTCAAAAGGTGGTCGCCCTGTCGGCACAATTTGGGAAACAGGTAGGCTGGGATCCAGGGGGGGCGTTCTTTGTGGTGCCAGAGTTCTAGCAGGTCCTGATCTGGTTGGACGGCGCGGATGGGAAGGCGGGAGAGGGCATCTGCATTAGTGTGGAGCTTCCCGGGTCTGTACGAGATTTCATATTGAAATTCCTCTAGGGTGTCACGCCATCGGACGGTTTGGGCGTTCTGGGAATCCGATTGTCGCAGCCACTGGAGTGATTGGTGGTCGGTTATTATAGTGACTTGGGTCCCAGAAAGATAAGCTCTAAAATATTGGAGGGACCAGATTATGCCGAGGCATTCTCGCTTGGTGGCGGCATAATTTTTCTCTGCCGGGTTCAGTGTGCGGCTGGCACAAGCAATAATGTGTTCCCGACCGGCCTGTACCTGGGCTAGAACAGCGCCAATGGCGTCCAGGGAGACGTCCGTGTAGAGGCGAAAAGGGAGGGCATAGTCGGGAAAGGCCACGATGGGGGCCGAGATAAGTTTGTCTTTCAGCTGTTGGAAAGCGGTTCGTCGGTCCTCTGTCCAGAGGAAAGGTTCTCCTTTCCTCGTCAGATCGTGAAGAGGTTTAGCAATTTGTGCAAACCCCTTCACAAAGCGGCGGTAGTAGGATGCGAGCCCCAAAAAGGCACGAATGCCGTGAACATCTTGCGGAGGTGGTATGTCCGCTATGGCGCGCAGCTTATCGGGGTCTGGGGAGATTCCTGCTTGGGAAATGGTATGGCCTAGAAACGCGACGGTTTTTGCGGCCAAGACACATTTGGCTGGATGTAACTTGAGGCCTGCCTGGCGAATTCGGGTGAAAACTCGGCGGAGGCGCTGCAAATGATCGGCCCAAGTTTGGCTAAAAACGATGACATCATCAAGATAGGCCAAACAGATCTCCCAAGTGAGGCCGCTTAAAACAGATTCCATCAGCCTGGAAAACGTGGCTGGGGCATTGCAGAGGCCGAATGGCAGGACATTAAACTCGTAATGGCGGCCATTACTGGTAGAGAAGGCCGTTTTGCCTCGATGATCCGGGTGGACTGGGACCTGCCAATATCCAGACTGGAGGTCAAGGGTAGAAAACCAAGACGCCCCGTATAGGGAGTCTAGGGAATCGTCGATGCGGGGAAGGGAGTGGCATCCTTAATTGTGACGTCGTTCACGGGGCGGTAATCGATGAAAAACCGCATGGTGCCGTCTTTTTTTTTTTTACTAGAACGACGGGGAGGACCACGGGCTGGTGGAGGGGGAAATAACGCCCGCCTCTTCCATTTCGCGCACTTGGCGGTCTTCCTCTTCTCTCTGTCGGGGGTTCTTCCGTCGGGAAGGCTGTCGTATCGGGGGGCCTGTCGTATGGATCTCGTGAGACAGGTATGTAGTGTGTCCTATATCTGCGGGCCCTGCCGCAAACAAATCCTGGAACTCCAGGAGGAGGCGGCGTAAGGCGTCTGACTGTTGGTCGGAGAGATGGTCAGGGATGGGGGGAAGGGGGCGGGGCAGAGGGGGGAAGGGACGCAGGGCTCAGCTTCTTCCATCTCTCCGACGATAAGCCCTTTGGGAAGGGTGAGAGGGGATGGTGTGAGATTGGCGATGCGAATGGCAGCGCGGTGGGGGGGGAGAAAGGTAGGGGAAACGAGGCAGGCAGAGAGGGGTCCGGCAGGGAGGAGGGGGGAGAACAAAACGGATGGGCCTGAGGGCCTGTTAAGGGGCACCCAGGCCTCGTGGTGTGAGGGGATGGTAACGGCGGCGGAAACGGTGGCAGGGAAGGAGGGGGCAAGAGTGGGGTGGGGTTGCGCGGGGGAAGGGGGAGGCGAAGAAGGGGAAAAGAAAGAGTGCGAGGTGGGTTTTTTTGGTGTATCCTCCGGCCGGGGTTGCGGCGTGCAGGTACAAACGGCTGGGGTGGAGCGGGGTAGGGGGTGGAACTGGAGTTGTCGGTTGCGACAGTCGATAGTGGCTCCGAGTTTTTGAAGTAAGTCCAGCCCTAAATAGCCGTCATAGCTCCGGCAGGAGGAATAAAAAATGATGAAGGGGTGCTGGGTAGATACTGGTTGGTGGGTGTCGACCCGTAGGGCCCGAGTTTCCCCACGGATGGGCAGGGGGCCATCCCCCGCATCTATAAGGTGGGTGGTAGTGGGGCGGAGCGGGCCAAACCGCGATTTGTAGCGGGAGAAATAATGGCTGTAAAGACAGGATCTGGCTGCTCCCGTATCGACTAGTAGTCTGGCCTTCACGCCGTTGATTTTCATTTTGTGGTACACTGGGGGCGATACTTAGGGTGATGGCCCCCGCCACCGTGGGTTGGTGCGGGGGCGGGCCTAAAAATCCAGCTGGTTAGGGCTCTCGTGTTCCTGTTCCTGCTCTAAGTCTCCTGGTGGGGGATCGTCCGCTGGCGCCAGCTCGTCCCCTGGGGCCTCGCCTTCTAGGGCGGAGACCTTACGCGGACCCGGGGTTGTGCTTTGCGGCGAGCCGCTTTCAGCTGGTCCCGTACGTCATGAAGGGGGCAACGGGAGTTGCAGGCTGTGAATTCCCACGGGTTGATGAGAATTAAGTTTGGGTTTTCTCGCGGGGCGGGGCGCCGACGAGAGGGGTACGCCCTGGGTGGGCTAGGTGTCGGGGTCGGGCTGGTGTGGGGCAGGGGCGGACGTGGTGCGGCTGGGGGAGCCGGGGCCGAGTGGGGAATTTCTTGACAACATTGATTTGTTGTGGAGGAGGGCAGGCGGTCAGGAGGCGTCGTATCAGCTGTATATCCCTATCCATGTCTCCTGTCGGATCGTGGATAGTAAAGTGTTGCTTCACAACACTTGGGAGTACTCGGAGCAGAGTATTGAAGGTGTGCTGTCCCGGGTTTCTTCGTCTGATTCCGGGTAGGCAGCAGTAATCAGGCTTCTCGCCTGCAACAGGGTATTATCTAAATCCCCGTTATAAGTAAAGCTATCCAACTTGGATAGAGCCACCACTTTCCCTAATGATGGGGTGATGGCTTGGACTGCGAACTTGGTAAAGTTCTGCCAGGTGAGTTCTGGGACAATTTTTGGCGCAATGTTAGCTGCGGCTTTACCCAGTAGTGGAAGTGTGACTGCAATTTTTTGTTGGTCATTATCGAAGCCAATATCCAATAAGGGTTTAACTATTGCAAGATATGTTTGTATGTCATACTGGTCAGGGTCAAACTTGGATAACTGGACGTGCGGTTTAGTTGCCATTTTTCCAAATATTTCCTATTTACCTCTCTTCTACGCTCGGATCTAGAACCACCGCTGGCCACCAGTGTAATGCTGAGTAGAATTTGGCTCGACTTCTCGTTCCAAATCAACTCAACACTGAGCGGGGTCCTCTTTCGAGACCGGAGCTAGTGCAATGAAGAGAGGCAGGACATAAAAACTTTCGGCACCACCATACACGTATATTATTTCAGTTAGACACAAGACATTTCAGTAGACATTACATCACAATATGGAGCAATACAAAACCTTATCTAAAATATTGTGTATCTCGCAGGATACTAGTTTCCTAGATATTAATGACAATACAACAAATCTTAGTACTAGGAGTACAGTAAATACCCGTGCGCGCGGAGCGCGTGAGGGGAGAGAGGGGGGGGGGGATTTGTGATTTACCAGGAAGGGGAGGGGGAGGTAGGGAGACACGGAGAGTGACTTAGAACGGCGAGGGAGAAGTTATGATAATATTTAATGAGGCCCGATATTAACAAGGGAGTTTAGGTGTTTTCTATTGGCAAGAATTCTTTGATAATTAACTCTGGTTCTTATTTGGACTTTAAGAGCGGGGGTGAGGAGTGGGGAGGGTTTTCAGGGATAGCGTGCGGAACAGGGGAGTACAGTTATCACTCACGGTCCTCGTAGTTTTGGTAACACTAGATTTCCGTCAGCACAACTTATATACTACACATCTCCCGGGTAGGTTATGTAGACTCGCACTTCCCAACGCGTAACAAAGTCGGAACCCTCGTAATTTCTATTCCACTGTATTACTCAGAGTTTAACCAATAGCACTCCAATAATGTATTATCCTTTCTTTGGGCTCTAGAGAGAAGTCCTTAGTACTCTCGGGATGACACTCGCACGTATCTTCACTGGGGGTCTCTACCCATATTCTCGCCCGTTAATGTAGCATTATGTCCTGGGTTACCCCAATGGAAATTACATGAAATCACTGCACTAGTCTTATTCTAAGAAAAAAGGAGTCACACTTAACCTACTTCACAATTGCAGGATCCTCGTATCTCTCGTGGAGAGAAACACGGTTACCTCAGTGATGATCCGGTCGGACTGAGGGCGTCGCCAGGGTAGGGCGAGTCGGGAGGGCACGGGGCGACTCACTAGGGCGTCCTCTCACGTCCGGGGGCTTCCGGACTGGGCTCCGGACTGGGGCCGAAGAGGGCTAGGAACCTCTGGGTCAGGTCCCGGCGTCGCGGGGCGTGGTGAGGTCTCGCCCGGGTGTCCTGGGGCGGGCCGGAAGAGGCGACGGACTGCGGTCTCCTATGGGCAGGGGCGCCGGCAGGGAAGGACTGCGGCAGCGGCTGTCACGGGGGCCCGACAGGTGGGTCTTCTCAAGGGCCTCGCGCAGGGAACAGAGGCCGGGGGAGACAGGGAGGTCTTTCCTCCTCACTATACCCTGGGAGCGACCATCGATCGTCTCCACCGGGGTGCTGAGGGAGCGACCGTTGATCGTCTCTACCTTAGCTTTCAGGGAGCGACCATTGATCGTCTCTACCTGATTTTGTTGTGAGCGACCATAGATCGTCTCTGTCTTTTTTTTATGGGAGCGACCATTGATCGTCTCTACCGGTGTGCTGAGGGAGCGACCGTTGATCGTCTCTACCTTAGCTTTCAGGGAGCGACCATTGATCGTCTCTACCTGATTTTGTTGTGAGCGACCATAGATCGTCTCTGTCTTTTTTTTATGGGAGCGACCATTGATCGTCTCTACCAGTGTGCTGAGGGAGCGACCGTTGATCGTCTCTGCCTTAGCTTTCAGGGAGCGACCATTGATCGTCTCTACCTGATTTTGTTGTGAGCGACCATAGATCGTCTCTGTCTTTTTTTTATGGGAGCGACCATTGATCGTCTCTACCGGGTTGTGGAGGGAGCGACCGTTGATCGTCTCTACCTTGCCACTATTAGAGCGACCATAGATCGTCTCTACCTTAGGGGTGCTGTCTGGAGTACAGTTTCTGACTCCACCCCTAGCTAACTCGGTGATTCCGCCACACGAAGGTAGTGTCTTTTGCCTACGGTGGCGGCGGCGCGGTGGTTGCGTCTCACAAGGGCGCACGGCCCGGGCTGACGTACGCCGCTGTTGCCCGGAGTGGTGGTGGCTGGCGGCGGCTACCCCGGGGAGTCCGAGTGGGGGTGTCGGCATTTTTGAGGGCAGACTCCACTGCTCCTGGTCCGCCTTGATGTTCGGGAGACTGCGGTATTCTCCGGAATATTCCGGAGAATTGATACGGTCAAAACCACGCATTTCACCAACGTGTTCTTTAAAAAAGTCACGTCCCTGTGGCTGGAGGTGGAACGCTAGAGTGTTGGAGGTGGTGGAGATGGGCTGGAGGTGGCGGAGTGTGTGCTGCCAGGCGGTAGTATAAGAATTCTCCTCTTGTGTTTGGTCATAGGTGAGGAAGAGGGTGGAGGGGGTGGTGGTGTGCTTGAGGATACTTAACAGGTGGTGGGGTCCGCGGAGCCAGTGGTTCTTGGCAAAGGAAGGGGCCCATACAGCTCGCTTAATCCTCATGTTGTTTGGTGTGGTTGTCGGCGTGGTTGGAGGTGGAATGCCGGACAGAGTGGGCGAAGGCCGGGTTTTGTGTGGTAGTAATGCGGCGTTAAGTCTCTGGGGAGTACAGATAGGAGGGATTTGGGCCCGATGTAGCTGGACAGTGTGAAGTCGCGGGGAGGTGGGGGGTGTAGGGGTGTGGGAATATCGGGCGGGTGGGCGTGAGAGGCGGCCCGAGCGGGTAGTGGTGGTGGTGAGGGTAGGGGTGGGGGGGAGGGGGTGTTGGGGGGTGGAGGGATGTCTTTCGTGCCGCGGGTGTGGTAGCACGTGGTATTGGTGGAGTGGGCGTACGGGTGGTGGGCCGGGGGGGGGGGGGCAAAGAAGGGGGTGTTGGTGAAGGGGTGGCGGTGGTGCGGGCCGGGGTGGAGGGGGAGGGGGGCGTTAAGTGTGGGCGTGTTGTCTCTTGTGCCGTGGGTGTGGTAGGACGTGGTATGGGTGGAGTGGGCGTCCGGGTGGTGGGCAGGGGGAGGAGAGTGGAAGAGGGTTGTGGTGAAGGGGTGGTGGTGGGGGCAGAGGGGGTGGTGATGGGCTGGGGGACGGGGGTGGCGGCAGGAGCCGGAGATGGGGGAGTGTGGGCTGAGGGGCAGGCCACGGGTGGGTGGGGCGAGGGGGAGGGGGGGTGTCGGGGAGACGTCTGGTGAGGTGCCTGGGTGGGGAGTGGTGGAGGTGGTAGGGGGGAGAGGGGGAAGGGGAGGAGGAAATGTAACACTCAAATGTAGTTGTTGTGGGTGGTGCGGGAGCCGTGGGGGTTGGGGGGCGGGGTCGTGGCGGGGGTGATGGGTGTTCGGAAAGGGCGTACGTGTCGGTTTCGGAGGGTACGGGAGTGCCGTGGTAGTCCACGGCCACCTGGTAAGGATTGGGGATTTTGGTGATGGTGTGCGGGCCCGTGAAGCGGGGGCAGGTTTGTGGGGGTGGGGAGTTGGGCGATGACTACGGTGTCACCCTGCTTGTAGGGATTGGCGGCTGTGTCAGGTCCAAGATCTAGGTTTCGCTGTAGGTGGTATACCCGCCTTTTTAGCAAGTGTAGCGGGTCTGTCGCAGGGGCAGAGGTGGGCGGTTGCAAGTGATGGCGTAAGGGTAGTAGGAGGGGGGTTTCGCCAAAGACCCTCTCGTGGGGGGAAACCCCGTCTTCTCGGGGGCAGGAATTCATGCCCCACTGGACGATTTTGACGTGTGCTGGCCAATCGTTGTCTTTGGTAGCCTCGATTCTGGTCCGCAGCTGATTTGCCAAGGTACGATGGCTGCGCTCACACACCGCGTTCCCTTGAGGCCAATATGGTGAGGAGTGGGAGATTTCGTATCCAAAAATCCTGGCCAGCTCTTCCCAGACTTTCCCGGAGAATTTGGGGGCATTGTCAGAACGGATGGCCTGGGGAATGCCAAAGTAGGGAAAAACGTGTCGGAGTAAGGCATCGGCGACCGCGACGGCGTGATGTTCTTTAGTGGGGCAGGCTATTACGAACTAGGAGTACGTGTCAACAAACGTGATCACGTACTTATATCCCGATTTAGGAGGGAGAGGTCCTACCACATCGACTGCTAGGAGCTGCCAGGGTTTGTGGGCGGTGATATGGCCAGAAGGCCCGGCGGTCCGGGTAATGTCTTTCCCGAGCGCACAGGCGCGGCAAGCTTGAATAATTTCCTTGGCGAGGGTGGAGGGGTTCGGGGCCCAGTAGATGTCATTAAACACCTGTAGCAATTTTTGGTGCCCAAATGGATGCCGTTGTGGGCGTGTAACTGGCGCAGGGTGTCACGTGCCGCATCGGGGGCCAAGAGGATGTGTCCAGACGGGGTCAAAGGTGGTCGCCCTGTCGGCACAATTTGGGAAACAGGTAGGCTGGGATCCAGGGGGGGCGTTCTTTGTGGTGCCAGAGTTCTAGCAGGTCCTGATCTGGTTGGACGGCGCGGATGGGAAGGCGGGAGAGGGCATCTGCATTAGTGTGGAGCTTCCCGGGTCTGTACGAGATTTCATATTGAAATTCCTCTAGGGTGTCACGCCATCGGACGGTTTGGGCGTTCTGGGAATCCGATTGTCGCAGCCACTGGAGTGATTGGTGGTCGGTTATTATAGTGACTTGGGTCCCAGAAAGATAAGCTCTAAAATATTGGAGGGACCAGATTATGCCGAGGCATTCTCGCTTGGTGGCGGCATAATTTTTCTCTGCCGGGTTCAGTGTGCGGCTGGCACAAGCAATAATGTGTTCCCGACCGGCCTGTACCTGGGCTAGAACAGCGCCAATGGCGTCCAGGGAGACGTCCGTGTAGAGGTGAAAAGGGAGGGCATAGTCGGGAAAGGCCACGATGGGGGCCGAGATAAGTTTGTCTTTCAGCTGTTGGAAAGCGGTTCGTCGGTCCTCTGTCCAGAGGAAAGGTTCTCCTTTCCTCGTCAGATCGTGAAGAGGTTTAGCAATTTGTGCAAACCCCTTCACAAAGCGGCGGTAGTAGGATGCGAGCCCCAAAAAGGCACGAATGCCGTGAACATCTTGCGGAGGTGGTATGTCCGCTATGGCGCGCAGCTTATCGGGGTCTGGGGAGATTCCTGCTTGGGAAATGGTATGGCCTAGAAACGCGACGGTTTTTGCGGCCAAGACACATTTGGCTGGATGTAACTTGAGGCCTGCCTGGCGAATTCGGGTGAAAACTCGGCGGAGGCGCTGCAAATGATCGGCCCAAGTTTGGCTAAAAACGATGACATCATCAAGATAGGCCAAACAGATCTCCCAAGTGAGGCCGCTTAAAACAGATTCCATCAGCCTGGAAAACGTGGCTGGGGCATTGCAGAGGCCGAATGGCAGGACATTAAACTCGTAATGGCGGCCATTACTGGTAGAGAAGGCCGTTTTGCCTCGATGATCCGGGTGGACTGGGACCTGCCAATATCCAGACTGGAGGTCAAGGGTAGAAAACCAAGACGCCCCGTATAGGGAGTCTAGGGAATCGTCGATGCGGGGAAGGGGAGTGGCATCCTTAATTGTGACGTCGTTCACGCGGCGGTAATCGATGCAAAACCGCATCGTGCCGTCTTTTTTTTTTTACTAGAACGACGGGGGAGGACCACGGGCTGGTGGAGGGGGAAATAACGTCCGCCTCTTCCATTTCGCGCACTTGGCGGTCTTCCTCTTCTCTCTGTCGGGGGTTCTTCCGTCGGGAAGGCTGTCGTATCGGGGAGCCTGTCGTATGGATCTCGTGAGACAGGTATGTAGTGTGTCCTATATCTGCGGGCCCTGCCGCAAACAAATCCTGGAACTCCAGGAGGAGGCGGCGTAAGGCGTCTGACTGTTGGTCGGAGAGATGGTCAGGGATGGGGGGAAGGGGGGCGGGGCATTGGGGGGGGAAGGGACGCAGGGCTCAGCTTCTTCCATCTCTCCGACGATAAGCCCTTTGGGAAGGGTGAGAGGGGATGGTGTGAGATTGGCGATGCGAATGGCAGCGCGGTGGGGGGGGAGAAAGGTAGGGGAAACGAGGCAGGCAGAGAGGGGTCCGGCAGGGAGGAGGGGGGAGAACAAAACGGATGGGCCTGAGGGCCTGTTAAGGGGCACCCAGGCCTCGTGGTGTGAGGGGATGGTAACGGCGGCGGAAACGGTGGCAGGGAAGGAGGGGGCAAGAGTGGGGTGGGGTTGCGCGGGGGAAGGGGGAGGCGAAGAAGGGGAAAAGAAGGAGTGCGAGGGGATTTTTTTGTGTGTGTCCTCCGGCCGGGGTTGCAGCGTGCAGGTACAAACGGCTGGGGTGGAGCGGGGTAGGGGGTGGAACTGGAGTTGTCGGTTGCGACAGTCGATAGTGGCTCCGAGTTTTTGAAGTAAGTCCAGCCCTAAATAGCCGTCATAGCTCCGGCAGGAGGAATAAAAAATGATGAAGGGGTGCTGGGTAGATACTGGTTGGTGGGTGTCGACCCGTAGGGCCCGAGTTTCCCCACGGATGGGCAGGGGGCCATCCCCCGCATCTATAAGGTGGGTGGTAGTGGGGCGGAGCGGGCCAAACCGCGATTTGTAGCGGGAGAAATAATGGCTGTAAAGACAGGATCTGGCTGCTCCCGTATCGACTAGTAGTCTGGCCTTCACGCCGTTGATTTTCATTTTGTGGTACACTGGGGGGCGATACTTAGGGGTGATGGCCCCCGCCACCGTGGGTTGGTGCGGGGGCGGGCCTAAAAATCCAGCTGGTTAGGGCTCTCGTGTTCCTGTTCCTGCTCTAAGTCTCCTGGTGGGGGATCGTCCGCTGGCGCCAGCTCGTCCCCTGGGGCCTCGCCTTCTAGGGCGGAGACCTTACGCGGACCCGGGGTTGTGCTTTTGCGGCGAGCAGCTTTCAGCTGGTCCCGTACGTCATGAAGGGGGCAACGGGAGTTGCAGGCTGTGAATTCCCACGGGTTGATGAGAATTAAGTTTGGGTTTTCTCGCGGGGCGGGGCGCCGACGAGAGGGGTACGCCCTGGGTGGGCTAGGTGTCGGGGTCGGGCTGGTGTGGGGCAGGGGCGGACGTGGTGCGGCTGGGGAGCCGGGGGCCGAGTGGGGAATTTCTTGACAACATTGATTTGTTGTGGAGGAGGGCAGGCGGTCAGGAGGCGTCGTATCAGCTGTATATCCCTATCCATGTCTCCTGTCGGATCGTGGATAGTAAAGTGTTGCTTCACAACACTTGGGAGTACTCGGAGCAGAGTATTGAAGGTGTGCTGTCCCGGGTTTCTTCGTCTGATTCCGGGTAGGCAGCAGTAATCAGGCTTCTCGCCTGCAACAGGGTATTATCTAAATCCCCGTTATAAGTAAAGCTATCCAACTTGGATAGAGCCACCACTTTCCCTAATGATGGGGTGATGGCTTGGACTGCGAACTTGGTAAAGTTCTGCCAGGTGAGTTCTGGGACAATTTTTGGCGCAATGTTAGCTGCGGCTTTACCCAGTAGTGGAAGTGTGACTGCAATTTTTTGTTGGTCATTATCGAAGCCAATATCCAATAAGGGTTTAACTATTGCAAGATATGTTTGTATGTCATACTGGTCAGGGTCAAACTTGGATAACTGGACGTGCGGTTTAGTTGCCATTTTTCCAAATATTTCCTATTTACCTCTCTTCTACGCTCGGATCTAGAACCACCGCTGGCCACCAGTGTAATGCTGAGTAGAATTTGGCTCGACTTCTCGTTCCAAATCAACTCAACACTGAGCGGGGTCCTCTTTCGAGACCGGAGCTAGTGCAATGAAGAGAGGCAGGACATAAAAACTTTCGGCACCACCATACACGTATATTATTTCAGTTAGACACAAGACATTTCAGTAGACATTACATCACAATATGGAGCAATACAAAACCTTATCTAAAATATTGTGTATCTCGCAGGATACTAGTTTCCTAGATATTAATGACAATACAACAAATCTTAGTACTAGGAGTACAGTAAATACCCGTGCGCGCGGAGCGCGTGAGGGGAGAGAGGGGGGGGGATTTGTGATTTACCAGGAAGGGGAGGGGGAGGTAGGGAGACACGGAGAGTGACTTAGAACGGCGAGGGAGAAGTTATGATAATATTTAATGAGGCCCGATATTAACAAGGGAGTTTAGGTGTTTTCTATTGGCAAGAATTCTTTGATAATCAACTCTGGTTCTTATTTGGACTTTAAGAGCGGGGGTGAGGAGTGGGGAGGGTTTTCAGGGATAGCGTGCGGAACAGGGGAGTACAGTTATCACTCACGGTCCTCGTAGTTTTGGTAACACTAGATTTCCGTCAGTACAATTTATATACTACACATCTCCCGGGTAGGTTATGTAGACTCGCACTTCCCAACGCGTAACAAAGTCGGAACCCTCGTAATTTCTATTCCACTGTATTAC
The DNA here is from genome assembly GCF_032717465.1 of Coenobita brevimanus. Taxonomy (NCBI): domain Eukaryota; kingdom Metazoa; phylum Arthropoda; class Malacostraca; order Decapoda; family Coenobitidae; genus Coenobita; species Coenobita brevimanus. The sequence continues at coordinate 37,020,643 of NC_137003.1, read as the reverse complement.
TCAGAGTTTAACCAATAGCACTCCAATAATGTATTATCCTTTCTTTGGGCTCTAGAGAGAAGTCCTTAGTACTCTCGGGATGACACTCGCACGTATCTTCATTGGGGGTCTCTACCCATATTCTCGCCCGTTAATGTAGCATTATGTCCTGGGTTACCCCAATGGAAATTACATGAAATCACTGCACTAGTCTTATTCTAAGAAAAAAGGAGTCACACTTAACCTACTTCACAATTGCAGGATCCTCGTATCTCTCGTGGAGAGAAACACGGTTACCTCAGTGATGATCCGGTCGGACTGAGGGCGTCGCCAGGGTAGGGCGAGTCGGGAGGGCACGGGGCGACTCACTAGGGCGTCCTCTCACGTCCGGGGGCTTCCGGACTGGGCTCCGGACTGGGGCCGAAGAGGGCTAGGAACCTCTGGGTCAGGTCCCGGCGTCGCGGGGGCGTGGTGAGGTCTCGCCCGGGTGTCCTGGGGCGGGCCGGAAGAGGCGACGGACTGCGGTCTCCTATGGGCAGGGGCGCCGGCAGGGAAGGACTGCGGCAGCGGCTGTCACGGGGGCCCGACAGGTGGGTCTTCTCAAGGGCCTCGCGCAGGGAACAGAGGCCGGGGGAGACAGGAAGGTCTTTCCTCCTCGCTATACCCTGGGAGCGACCATCGATCGTCTCCACCGGGTTGCTGAGGGAGCGACCGTTGATCGTCTCTACCTTAGCTTTCAGGGAGCGACCATTGATCGTCTCTACCTGATTTTGTTGTGAGCGACCATAGATCGTCTCTGTCTTTTTTTTTATGGGAGCGACCATTGATCGTCTCTACCGGTGTGCTGAGGGAGCGACCGTTGATCGTCTCTACCTTAGCTTTCAGGGAGCGACCATTGATCGTCTCTACCTGATTTTGTTGTGAGCAACCATAGATCGTCTCTGTCTTTTTTTTATGGGAGCGACCATTGATCGTCTCTACCTGATTTTGTTGTGAGCAACCATAGATCGTCTCTGTCTTTTTTTTATGGGAGCGACCATTGATCGTCTCTACCAGTGTGCTGAGGGAGCGACCGTTGATCGTCTCTGCCTTAGCTTTCAGGGAGCGACCATTGATCGTCTCTACCTGATTTTGTTGTGAGCGACCATAGATCGTCTCTGTCTTTTTTTTATGGGAGCGACCATTGATCGTCTCTACCGGGTTGTGGAGGGAGCGACCGTTGATCGTCTCTACCTTGCCACTATTAGAGCGACCATAGATCGTCTCTACCTTAGGGGTGCTGTCTGGAGTACAGTTTCTGACTCCACCCCTAGCTAACTCGGTGATTCCGCCACACGAAGGTAGTATCTTTTGCCTACGGTGGCGGCGGCGCGGTGGTTGCGTCTCACAAGGGCGCACGGCCCGGGCTGACGTACGCCGCTGTTCCCCGGAGTGGTGGTGGCTGGTGGCGGCTACCCCGGGGAGTCCGAGTGGGGGTCCGAGTGGGGGTGTCGGCATTTTTGAGGGCAGACTCCACTGCTCCTGGTCCGCCTTGATGTCGGGGAGACTGCGGTATTCTCCGGAATATTCCGGAGAATTGATGCGGTCAAAACCACGCATTTCAATGTCCTTGATAAAGTTACTAGCCATTAGAAATAATATGAAGATTTGAAACTAAAGATACTAATTTTATTCGAGCACAATAACCATCAAAAATAAAAGGCCAATTCAAACAGAAATATCAGTGGGAAATGAAACATGATGTCCTTGATAAAGTTAGTAGCCATTAGAAATGTACATGAAAATTTAAAACTGAAGATATTGATTTCATTTAAGTAAAAACATGACTAAAAATAAAAGCCTTCTCCATACATACAGATATCAATCGGAAATTTGACCTTGGTGTTGTTTCATAATGTGCCTCATCCGAGGTCGAATGGTGGAGAGGCATACCCTCAAGTCCTCCTCCAGTGTCTGAAGCCGCGACCTGTTCTTGTTTTTTACTCTGTTCATTGCAGAGAAGCCAGTCTCGCACAGATAGGAAGTTGAGAAAGGAAGAAGAGCTCCAACTGCATTCTTAGTAATGGTAGGGTATTCATCTCGAAGGGACAACCAGAAAGTAGTCATGTTTGTGGATTCATGCTTTAGTTTTAGTGCTCTGTCATTCCTGATTTCTGTCAGCTCATCCTCTTCGGTAACTGTTAGCTCTGCTGACTCGTACGTACTTGCCACAAACGGATTTCTTACCCAGTCCAAACACGATATCTCAAGTGATGGAAAATACTTTTCAATGTTCTTACTCAGTAGCGACAAGCTTTGTAGAATCAACGTAAGAAGATTTTTGTCCAGTCTGCAATCTTTTGTTAATTCAAACATTTCAACTTTGTTCTCTTTTTTTATTCTGGATCCCCACAACGTTAGTTTTTCCTTAAATGCATAAATTTTATCTGTACAAGTAAGAATGTTTTCGTTCTTTCCCTGCATACTCTTATTGGGAGTGTTCAGTGCTTGAAAAATGTCAGCTAGGAATGCCACTTTATTTCACCAGGTTTCATCACTAAGTAGGTCAGGCAGTTGAGACCCTTCTGAAGTTAAAAATATAAGAAGATCCTCTTAGTTCATAAAACCTTGAAAGAACTCGCCCTCGAGATAGCCACCTCACTTCTATGTGCAGTAGCAGTTGTGTGTGAGCACATTCCATGGCAGAACAAATACTTGAAAAAAGCCTTGATTTTAATGGTCTACTTTTGATATAGTTAACTATTCTGTAAAATGCCCGCCGAGACCGCCACAGGACCTCCCACCTCACCACCCCCCACACCACCACCGAGCCGCCACCCCACCACCACCCCAGGAGGACACACAGGTGAGGCTAGTGACCTCGGGCAAGAGGGTCATCGGGACATCCCGGCCCTGAGCCCCTATTCCTCGCAAGTGCCCCAACCCCAGGCGTTCAGACAACCTGAACTACTGTGCGGGCGGGGTAGTGACCGTCAGACCAGGGGTGGGACTGAAAAGAGGTCAGTCCCAAGTAACACCGTCTTGACGGTCTTGCTACACCCTCTAGGGCAGGAAGAGGCCCAAGGGCAGGAAGAGGCCCAAGGCTACGGCCTTAAAAGAGAAATAGACACAGGCTACGGCCTGACAAAGTGTGTAAAGGGGAAGGTGACCCCAGGCTCCGGCCTTAACACGCTGAGGAGAGAGAGTTGCCTGTGTGCATCCCTCTCCAGTTGTACTTTGGCTACGGCCAGAATACAGTCCAGGGTAGAGAGACCCTGCTACCATACGTGTAGCGCTACCCAATTACGGAAGCGGCGACTCGGGGCCGGCCTCTCGCCGGAGCAGACGGGTGATCCCGTTTCTCCGTTAGTCGATTCCCGTACGGGCAGACACTGAGTTACGACTGGGGCACGTACCAGGGTGGAGAATTCCCTGACGGTAGGATCTGTCCGTATTGGAGAGAGTGCGGCCCTCGTGCCCCTCACTCCAGCTTGTTCCCTACTGCGGGAGGAACACCACGCTGACGGCCGCTTGCCTCGGCGAAAGGGCGACCCCGATCACCCTACTGGTGTCCCTCGCACGCCGGACAAGTTCACGGCACCAGCCAAAGTCCATACTAGGGGAAGTGGAGCCCCACCTCAGCCCAATGAACACACTCAGGGAACCACGAAGAGCGTGAGTCTCCCTCAAGCCTCTTTCCCTCTGGGGAGCCCTTCGTCGCCATCCAGGCTTCTTGGCCAAGCGGAGGCGTTAGAGTGGTGGCAAGGCCCGATTGCGGAGTTACCGCCCACACCCGGACGCTCCTTAGCACTGTTGGAGCCCTACAGGAGTCGCTACCGCAGCCCAGCCCTGATGGTGCCTCTGCCCCTGAGCACCTGCAGACCCCGGACGCCCAGGCCTCCCACCACGGTCCCCGACGACGGCGACCTAGGCTCTCTCACGCCCCGGCAGAAGAAGAAGCAGGCCCGAATCCTCCGCCTGTTCGGTCCTGGTCCCGAGGGCCCCCGATCAGGTCGAGGCCCCCAGACTACGAGGCCTCCCTGCACCCCACCAGCGCGGCCCTAGGAAGGAGCCGCCCCTCAGGTCGAGGCCCTAAACAAGGGAGCCTCCCTGACAGTAAGTACTAGTGACCCAACTACCCAAGAAACACGGGCAGAACAGTGATAGTGACAGTGACCCCTAATACAGTGACAGTGATCCAATGCACAGTGGCAATGACAAATAAAAGTTATGTTAAACAGTGATATCGGAGTAAGTCGTGCTTGAACATTAAACAGTTCAGTTCCCCCTCTCAGAAAGGAAGCGGGGAGTTTTCTGTGGAGTCGAAGGTAGGTGTGTGAGTGAGCCGAAAGGCTAGTGAAGTGCCCCCTGCGACTAGGTGACGGTGTCGGATGTCGCCACACGCACCCTACCTTTATTATAGTATCATATCCCCCACAGACTCCCGATCACAGTGAATATAAGTGAAACTCCCCCGTTTATTATTATCCACCAGTGACACGACAAATGTTCTCGATTGACCATCGCAGTGAAGTGATAACTCTCCTCAATAACAGTAACCCATATCCCTGACTGCCCTGTGCAAAAGTAGATTGGATCCAATTATAAGTGTATTATTGTATCTCTGTGTTATTGTGTACCAAATATTGTGTATGTAGCACTGTAAGGGATAGAATTTAAGCAATAGATGTGATTCGGTGTACTGTCTCTTTTTATGCCCTGTTCCTTTGTTAGTGCATTACATCCGGTCTAGCCAAAGGACCCCGTCCCAGTGCTCGTGTTTTTACGACGAGAAGTCGCCTTAAAAACACAGCATTACACTGGTGGCAAGCGGTGGTCCTAGATCCGAGTAACGCACGGAGGAACACGAAAGGGAACTTACAATGGCAGCTAAACCGCACATCCAATTGCCGAGGTTCAAACCGGACCAGTGTGACATAAACATATATTTGGACATGGTCAAACCCCTCCTAGACATAGGGTTTGACTCTGACAGAGAAAAGATCGCTGTCACTCTACCTAACTTGGGTAAAATAATCACTAGTGTCGCACCAAAAGTCGTCCCAGAACTGTCATGGGACCAATTCTCACAAATAGTGAGACAGGCTTTCACGCCATCCATAGGCCGAGTTGCCGCTCTTTCTCAACTCGACGCCCTCACCTACGACGGGAACCTGGATGACACATTCACCCAGGCTAGGCGCCTCGTCAGCGCCGCCTATCCCGAGGCACCACCCAATGCCCGGGATATCCATACATTCAACGCACTGTTGAGAATCCTCCCCAGCGTAGTCAGGGAGCATTTCTCAATCTATGACCCCTCAGGGGACATGGAAAATGACCTACAACTCGTCCGACGTCTGCTCGCCGCCCGCCCCACACCACAGCCACTCCACGCGGTGACACGTTTTCCTACAAGGCAACAACCCCCTTCCAAACCTAGACTGCCGCCACATCAGCCAGCTACTGAGCCGCCCACAGTCCCTAGAGCTTACCCCCAAAAGAAGCGCTCAAACCCGAGGGAACAAGGAAACCTCATCACCATTAACCCCTGGGAATTCACGGCTTGCAGCCGCACCTGCCCTCTACACGACATTAGGGAACAGCTCAAAGCTAGCAGGCGCAGAGGTTTTCCACAAGGGCGCAAGAAAGTATCCTCCTTAGACGACGATGCCCAGGAAGAGGACACACCAACGCACACCCTCTCGGGAACAAACGACGACGACCAAGAGGACACCACTCCACAGCAAATGGATTTTTAGGCCCGCCCCCGCACCTCCCCACGGTGGCGGGGGCCAACTCACACAACTACAGACCCCATGTTTACGACAAAATCTGGCTAAACGGGGTCAAGGCACGTTTACTAGTGGATACGGGAGCAGCCAGATCGTGCCTCTACTCCCATTTCTACTCCCGCCACATGGGTGCATTCGGCCCCCTCTTCCCCACCTCAGCCAACCTTGTCGACGCAGGGGACGGCTCCCTGCCTATCCGTGGGGAAACTCGGGCCCTCCAAACCCACACCCATCAGCAAATATCCACTAGCCACCCATTTATCATATTCGACTCAACATGCAGTCAATACGATGGATATTTAAGGCTGGACCTCCTACAGAAATTACATGCCACCATTGACTGCCACCAACGCCGCCTCCACTTCCATCCAGCCCACCACAGCCAACTAGCAGTGAGGACTAAGGAAGAAAAAAAACAACAACAACGAAGGCTCGCCAAAAACTCACACCCCCACACACTACCATCAGACACTCACCTGTCCCATACCACAGACACACACCCTACCCACCCCTCACACCACTAGACTCCCATCCCCACCACCAACCACTCATCATCTAAATCCCTCCCCATCTTTTCCAGCCTCTATCACCATTCCACCACATCATGAAGCTTGGGTAAAACTTAACAAACCTTCCCATACCTCCGTCCTCTTCTCACCATCCATCCCCACCGGACCACTCTCCTCCTGTCTAGTAAGCCCTACCTTCCTTCCCCCACATGCCCAAGAAATCCGTGTCGCCAACCTCGCTACCACACCACTAACCTCACCAAGAGGACTCATCATCGGCGACACTGAAGAAGCCGAACCATGCCAAACACCGCCCCCAGACCCGCCCACCCTACCCACCCTACCATCACACCTATCCCCAGCCCAAACCAACAGCCTCCGACAACTCCTCCTGGATTTCCAAGATTTATTCTCCTCAGGCCCGACCGACCTTGGCCATACCACCTATCTCAGCCATGAGATACACACAACAGGACCTCCAATTCGCCAACCATCACGACGGAAAAATCCTAAGCAACGAGAGGAAGAAGACCGGCAGGTCCAGGACATGCTAGATGCCGGTGTGATCTCCAACTCTACTAGCCCATGGTCCTCTCCGGTGGTACTCATTAGAAAAAAGGATGGGACAATGCGCTTTTGCGTTGATGACCGCCGAGTAAATGATGTCACAGTCAAAGACGCCACTCCCCTGCCACGTATCGACGACTCCCTAGATTCCTTACATGGCTCAACATGGTTCTCCACCTTGGATCTACAGTCGGGGTACTGGCAAGTCCCTGTGCATCCCGACGACAAACACAAAACCGCCTTCTCCACATCCAACGGCAAACATTACGAGTTCAATGTCCTCCCTTTCGGACTCTGCAACGCTCCTGCCACATTCTCCCGTTTAATGGAGTCAGTCCTTAGCGGTCTAACCTGGGAGACTTGCTTAGCATATCTCGACGACGTCATTGTTTTCAGTCGTACATGGGCCGACCACCTTCACCGCCTCAAACAAGTGTTCCACCGCATACGCCAAGCAGGACTTAAACTGAAACCTACGAAATGTGTGTTAGCAAAGAGATCAGTTTCCTTCTTAGGGCATCTAATTAATGCAGAGGGCATCTCACCAGACCCAGAGAAACTTCGAGCCATCGCAGACATCCCACTCCCCCGCGACGTGCACGAAGTCAGAGCATTTCTGGGGTTGACATCATATTACAGGCGATTCGTCAAAGGATTCGCTGACATCGCAAAACCCCTCCACGAACTAACAAAAAAGGGCGAACCCTTTCTATGGACGGACACAAGACAAACAGCCTTCACCACCCTCAAAGCAAAACTAACCACCTCGCCAGTAGTAGCGTTCCCAGACTACAATCTTCCCTTCCGCCTCTACACCGATGTGTCCCTCATCGCCATAGGAGCTGTCCTTGCCCAGGTACAAAATGGCAAGGAACACATCATCGCCTGTGCAAGTCGCACCCTTAACACGGCAGAGCGGAACTACGCGGCCACAAATCGTGAGTGCCTAGGGATCATCTGGTCCCTCGAGTACTTCAAATCCTACATCTCGGGCACCCACGTAGTAGTCATCACCGATCATCAATCCTTACAATGGCTACGACAGTCTAATACAAATAACGCTCAACTAATACGCTGGCGGGAAACCCTCGAAGAATACGACTTCGAAATTGCATACCGTCCAGGCAAGCTGCACACCAACGCTGATGCCCTATCCCGCCTCCCAATCAACACCATCAAAGAAGAACCCGACCTGGTTAAAATGTGGTTTGACAAACAACGCCCCACTTGGATTCCGCAGACCACATTTAACAAACTCCACCCGCATGGCGAACATCTTTTTGACCCAAACGGACACATTGTCCTCAGCCCAGCCACGGCCCGCGACACCATGCTCCACCTCCATGCCCACAACGGCATCCACCTAGGAACTAAAAAGCTACTGCAAATATTCAACGATATGTACTGGACTCCCAACCCATCTACCATCGCAAAGAAGATCATACAATCATGCCGAGCATGCGCACTTGGCAAAGATATCACCCGAACACCAGGCCCTACAGGAAAAGTCACAGCACAAAAACTGTGGCAACTTCTCTCCCTAGACGTCGTCGGCCCCCTCACACCAAAGTCCGGCTATAAGTACATAGTTACCTTCGTGGATGTGTACTCGAAATTCATCATCGCCTGCCCAGCCAAGGACCACACAGCACCGTCAATCTCCGACGCCCTCACCCGACATGTTTTCCCTTATTTCGGGATTCCCCAGGCCATCCATTCGGACAATGCCCCTGAATTTACGGGGAAAATATGGGAAGAACTGGCCAACATCTTTGGATACAGCATCTCCCACTCATCTCCCTACTGGCCCCAAGGCAACAGCGTATGCGAAAGAAGCCACCGCTCCCTGATGAACCAAGTCCGCACGCGCATTACGCAAACAGGAAATGAAGACTGGCCTGCACACGTTAAGATCGTGCAATGGGGTTTAAACACGTGCCCAAGGGAAGATGGAATAACCCCGCACGAGAGAGTGTTCGGGGAACCACCCCTACTACCCCTCCGCCACCACCTACAACCGCCCACTCCACCCTCCAGCACCGACCCTCTCCACCACCTCAAACGCCGCCTCCACCACCTACACTCAAAGCAGGACCTAGCACCTGACACAACCCACTCCAACCCATACATACCTGGCCAATCTGTCGTGGTTGCAAATCTCCCTACCCCACCTAAGACCGCCCCCCGATTCAATGGACCTTACAAAATCGTGCGGGTGCCTAATGCTTATCAAGTCATTGTGGATCAACAAGGGCAACACCGCACATACAGAAACCGCCACGTGCGTCCCTTCAACCCACCTGACACCGCCCACCCCCGCACTAAGCCTACCTCCACCCAGGCCCGCACACCTGGCCGCCCTGACCTTCCTCAACTTCACCCCCCAAACTCCTACTACTACTCCTTCTCCCCCCCCTCCTCACACTCTCCGCCTACCAGCTCTCCACCAAGCACACCATCACCGCAACCACCTCCCACCACCCCTACTTCGCAACCAGACACTCCCCCACTAAACACCCATCCACCCACCACCCCCCAATCCACCCCACCCAGGCCAACCTCGCCACCACAACCGCCCACCTCCCCCGAGAATCACCTCAACCCCACACCCACCACCGACCTCCCACATGACCACTCCCATTATACACGTCACACCGCACCACCACCCATCCACCCACCTCACCACCGTACACCCTCACCGCCTCCACGCAATCAACCAGCCTCACCACCCACACCCACCATAACCACAACCACCACCAGATCGGGACGACTCTCACGCCCACCCACGAGATACACCCCGACACCCCCACCCAACACCCACTTATCCCAGAATCCACCATCACCACCCTCCCCCAATACCTCCCCCATAACCCTACCCCTCCACCAAGCTCGTTGGAACTTTCCTAACTCCTAATTCCCCAAAGTACAACGCTCCTCCCACCACATTAGCCCAAATAAAAGCACCACCCTCCCATCACTCTCCAGCATTCAAATCTCATCTCCCCACCAGGCACCATTCCCCGAGATGAAGATAACCAGGGTCCGATGGCAACCTCACAACCACCCGCCAACCAGAATCAGAGGCACCCACCACCTGCTACGCCTCCTACGCCGGACCAGCCAGCCGTCCTCCCTCCACTTCACGCTCTGCCCCCACCAGGAGCCCAACCAATTCACCACACACTGGGTCAACTTCACCCAACACCTGACCCCGGCCTACCAGACAGCCACCTCCACTACCTACCACCTCCAGTCACGGGGCCGTGACTTCAACGACGCGGAGGGTGGTAAAATGCCCGCCGAAACCGCCACAGGACCTTCCACCTCACCACCCCCCACACCACTGCCAAGCCGCCACCCCACCACCACCCCAGGAGGACACACAGGTGAGGCTAGTGACCTCGGGCAAGAGGGTCATTGGGACATCCCGGCCCTGAGCCCCTATTCCTCGCAAGTGCCCCAACCCCAGGCGTTCAGACAACCTGAACTACTGTGCGGGCGGGGTAGTGACCGTCAGACCAGGGGTGGGACTGAAAAGAGGTCAGTCCCAAGTAACACCGTCTTGACGGTCTTGCTACACCCTCTAGGGCAGGAAGAGGCCCAAGGGCAGGAAGAGGCCCAAGGCTACGGCCTTAAGAGAAATAGACACAGGCTACGGCCTGACAAAGTGTGTAAAGGGGAAGGTGACCCCAGGCTCCGGCCTTAACATGCTGAGGAGAGAGAGTTGCCTGTGTGCATCCCTCTCCAGTTGTACTTTGGCTACGGCCAGAATACGGTCCAGGGTAGAGAGACCCTGCTACCGTACGTGTAGCGCTACCCAATTACGGAAGCGGCGATTCGGGGCCGGCCTCTCGCCGGAGCAGACAGGTGATCCCGTTTCTCCGTTAGTCGATTCCCGTACGGGCAGACACTGAGTTACGACTGGGGCACGTACCAGGGTGGAGAATTCCCTGACGGTAGGATCTGTCCGTATTGGAGAGAGTGCGGCCCTCGCGCCCCTCACTCCGGCTTGTTCCCTACTGCGGGAGGAACACCACGCTGACGGCCGCTTGCCTCAGCGAAAGGGCGACCCCGATCACCCTACTGGTGTCCCTCGCACGCCGGACAAGTTCACGGCACCAGCCAAAGTCCATACTAGGGGAAGTGGAGCCCCACCTCAGCCCAATGAACACACTCAGGGAACCACGAAGAGCGTGAGTCTCCCTCAAGCCTCTTTCCCTCTGGGGAGCCCTTCGTCGCCATCCAAGCTTCTTGGCCAAGCGGAGGCATTAGAGTGGTGGCAAGGCCCGATTGCGGAGTTACCGCCCACACCCGGACGCTCCTTAGCACTGTTGGAGCCCTACAGGAGTCGCTGCCGCAGCCCAGCCCTGATGGCGCCTCTCCCCCTGAGCACCTGCAGACCCCGGACGCCCAGGCCTCCCACCACGGTCCCCGACGACGGCGACCTAGGCTCTCTCACGCCCCGGCAGAAGAAGAAGCAGGCCCGAATCCTCCGCCTGTTCGGTCCTAGTCCCGAGGGCCCCCGATCAGGTCGAGGCCCCCAGACTACGAGGCCTCCCTGCACCCCACCAGCGCGGCCCTAGGAAGGAGCCGCCCTTCAGGTCGAGGCCCTAAACAAGGGAGCCTCCCTGACAGTAAGTACTAGTGACCCAACTACCCAAGAAACACGGGTAGAACAGTGATAGTGACAGTGACCCCTAATACAGTGACAGTGATCCAATGCACAGTGGCAGTGACAAATAAAAGTTATGTTAAACAGTGATATCGGAGTAAGTCGTGCTTGAACATTAAACAGTTCAGTTCCCCCTCTCAGAAAGGAAGCGGGGAGTTTTCTGTGGAGTCGAAGGTAGGTGTGTGAGTGAGCCGAAAGGCTAGTGAAGTGCTCCCCTGCGACTAGGTGACGGTGTCGGATGTCGCCACACGCACCCTACCTTTATTATAGTATCATATCCCCCACAGACTCCCGATCACAGTGAATATAAGTGAAACTCCCCCGTTTATTATTATCCACCAGTGACACGACAAAAGTTCTCGATTGACCATCGCAGTGAAGTGATATCTCTCCTCAATAACAGTAACCCATATCCCTGACTGCCCTGTGCCCTGTGCAAAAGTAGATTGGATCCAATTATAAGTGTATTATTGTATCTCTGTGTTATTGTGTACCAAATATTGTGTATGTAGCACTGTAAGGGATAGAATTTAAGCAATAGATGTGATTCGGTGTACTGTCTCTTTTTATGCCCTGTTCCTTTGTTAGTGCATTACATCCGGTCTAGCCAAAGGACCCCGTCCCAGTGCTCGTGTTTTTACGACGAGAAGTCGCCTTAAAAACGCATCATTACATTCTGATTGTCTCATCTAATACTTGCTGCAACTCAGGAACTAATGATTTTGAAATAAGGGTCTCTCTATGCAGGAAACAATGTGTAAAAACAATGCCAGGGTTTTTCTGTTTTGCAAGTGCAATGAATCCTTTTATTCTCCCTGACATGGAAGGGGCACCATCTGTGCAGATACTCATGCATGATTTCCATGACAAATCATTTGAGCTGAAATAGCTGTCAACCACCTCAAAAAATATCTTGACCTCGTGTTGTTTCTGGAAGTGGTTTGCAAAATAAAAATTGTTCAGTTATGTCTTCATTACAAACAAGCCTGATAAATGGTAAAAGTTGAGCTTTTCCAGTGATGTTAGTTGGCTCATCCAACTGGATGGCAAAAATTCTCACTTCTTTGATACGAGCTATGATTTGTGACTCAACGTCTTGAGACATATCAGAAATACGACGACTGATGGTGTTATCTGACATTGGGATTTTCAAAATCTGTTTTTCACATTTTTCACCAAATATAATGTTCACAATTTTGCTACATGCTGGTAATTTTACTGACTCTGCAATTGTATGTGCTTTCATTTTTTGGCAACCATTTCTGCAACAGCATAACTTGCTTCTTGAGCTTTGGCAGATACAGTCGTGATACTGGTGATTTGTTGAGACTGGTGTGTTTGGTCAGTGATAAGCCTTTTAAAATATTCAGTTGATTTCTCACATAAATGAGAGTGCTTTGTCTGAAGATGTCTTTTAAGTTTACTTGGAACCATCGCTTGATTCGCTAGTCTTTCGCCACAAACAACACAGACAGGACGTGGTTCCTCTTCTCCAGATGAAGTGAATCCGAAGGACAAGTAGTCTTCTTTATACAGTCGCACAACTGATTTGGAAGTAATACTGTCTGTCCTAATTGTCTTGCTTCCAGAACTAGTTCCGGCCACACTAGCTTCACTGCCCTCATCTTCTAACGTTCGTTTCATAATTACATCTCCTGATCTTTACTTTTAAGACGTATACAAGGAAGAGGGGCACCGGACAGCGCGTTCAAGTGCCGCTGTGGTGAAGGCCCGTATGGCTGAGATAATCCGTTAGCTCGGAGGCCCGGCGAAATAACAGTTACCAGTTCGTACATACAGTGTGATATGCCCCCCAGAAATAGGGTATAATATAAATTCACAATTAATTAAATTCATTGTCATTAAGCCGTGACAAATGATAGTCATACTCATAGATATCACATTTGCCATGTGCACGTTGTTTGAGGGAGGATCAATCTTCCCTCCCCAATTCCCACGGCACACCTGCAGTTGCTTCGCGGCACACCAGTGTGCCGCGGCACACTGGTTGAAAATCACTGCCTTAGAGTATCAGTATGTAGTTTAAAAATGAAAACTAGTTTTTATATATAGAAACAACATCTATTTGATCATATATTATGATTCTTTACAAATGTCGATAAAATGGATAAAATGTAAACACATCGTGTGGCAGGCTTAGGTTCGAGTACATTTTTCTGTACTCGAGTTCAAGTACAATTACATTACGGTATCACGAATCCAAGTACAAGTACTCCGTTTTATAGCTGAACTCGAGTCCAAGTACGAGTACATTTGTGCTGTACTCGAATCCAAGTACGAGTACATTTTACAGTGACAGAGCATGCTGTCCAGGCAGCTGTTTTTCACTCCTTGCAATTAGTACCAAGGTGCTAACATATTAAAAGTAGCTTATCAGGAGTTAGTGGGCTTGGCTGTACACCACTTGACCTCAGTGACTCACCAACCCAGGCCACCTGACCTCTCCAAGGACACACCACTGTTACCCTCACCACTTTTATATATCATGGTTGTACTCGAAAGTACTCGTAAAATTGTCAAGTACTTTGAGTCCGAGTACAAGTACAAGTACTATGGAAATTTTAAACCCGAGTACAAGTACATTATATTGTGTACTTAAGTACGAGTACGAGTACGAGTCCATGTACTTGGACCCAAGCCTGTCGTGTGGTCAGCTGATCGTGCCTGCTACCATCGGGGCATTGTGTGTACACGTGGTACAGTGACCGTCAACAATGGCACAATTTCAACATCTCTTTCCGGAGAAAGAGAAACTGGACGGAGGAAGTGTCTTGTGCTGGCAGAAGGCATTGGAGAAAGAAAAAGAATTATAAAAGGGAAATTCGGCCCGGGGAACACCTCGGACATGAAAAAGCATGCATGGGCTGATATTGCAAATGCTGTGAATGCTGCTTCCTCTCATCCACTTTCTTGCCAAATTCGGGCATCATGTGTTGATCCAGGCCACATTGCAACCATATCCAGTATTTCATATTCACTATCAAACGCCAACTGAATGTTCATGGTGTGGTAATTTTTCCTATTCACATACACTTCATACTGGTTTGGTGCCACAATTCGTATGTGAGTCCCATCAATCACACCAGCTACCCCAGGAAAGCCAGCAATTCGCCTGAATTTTCTTTCAGTTCTTTGTAGTTCAGGGAGTGTACGAGGGAACGTCACAAACCTCTTAACAATGTGTGGAGCAGTTAGAGCATAGAGTGTTTCCGTTATCACATTGCTCACTGATGGCTGCGATGATCCAAAATCATCACAATTACACTGCTGCATTTTTCCAGTTGCAAGGTACCTAATAGTATCAACACTTTCATCTCGGGTGTGAGAAGATGGTTTCGATGTGTGGGCCTTTCCAATACATTTCTTACTAAATCAGTAATATACAGAAAGCCCTCACGATCGAAACGGTACCTTCTTACAAGTTCTAGATCATCATATTCCATGAATGCATCCTTCTGAGCTCGAAAATTTCTGCATGGTGGGTGGTGTCAGTCAGCCATGGTCTATGTTGTCTTGTCTTGGTGTTTGAGGGATGCAGCTACTGTGTTTACTGTCACTAAAAGCCCTAATAACTCCTTAAAAGCCCTTGTGGAGGAATTTTACTTTTTAGCGATTTTACGAGTAAACTTAGGAGTTGAAAGTAACTTTTAGGAGTACTTCTAGAAGTTAGGAGCCAAATTTCACTTTAAGAGGAACTTTTTACTCCTAGGAGTTTTTATTAATATGGGCACAGGTCTTCTTCTATGCCGCTTCCGATGATGTCCTTGTTCCTCCACACAGTCCACTCCCAGAAAGTCTTGGTCCTCTTCTTGAGACAGCACACAGCATGGGTCCTACACCACTCTTCAACATCCTGACGCATACCAATCCAGTAGAACTTGTGTCACTGCCAGCTTAGAATTGTCTTCACCCCCAGGTGCCCACTAGTGATCTGGTTATGGGACTCATCCAAGACCTCAGGCCTCATCTTCTTCAGAACCATGAGTTGCCAACACACGCTGAGGCCACTGGGCGCCTCCCACTGACGTTCCAATAGTCCGTTGCAACGAAGAAGGTCCCATTGACTCCAGCAGCTCCCTGTTGCAGGGCCCAACCTGGAAACTCCACCCCATGATGGTTGCACTGCACTCCGCTGCAGCCACTCCAGCACCGGTTGCAAATCTGCACCTTCCATCTGCATCCTCCCCAGGTCTTCTCCGTCCGACATCGGCCCCGTCCCTACAGTACAGCAGCATTTCTTCCTACGATTCCCATTCCTAGTATGCTGCATGTCGTCTGTCCTTCTGTCTTCTCACACACTATTCACCAAGGTTCTCTTGCATTTCTACAGTGGTGGGTCTTCTGCAGCCTTCTTCTTTTCATCCCAACCATTCTGACCTGCAAGTAACTCAAACTGTGCACGGTAAGCTTCCCAAGATACTCTACCATCACTTTCCTGGTTTCTTCTTAACTGGATCCCCATTATACCCATGCACTTCACTGGTGTGGGGCCTAAAAACTGAGGCATCATAATTATGTCCAGGACTTGAACCTACAACATTCTGATTATTCAACCCTGCAATGCCATCTTCAGATGCCTGGGATCCGCCAAGATTCATCATACACTGTCCACTTCTTGCATATGCGCTCTGTACACTAACCTGAGGCTCTGCAGTGCAGTATTTCTCTACAGCCTCCATATTCTCACTAATTATCTTCTCATGATCAACTACATGGTTCAACTGGTTATCTGCATGCTGTCTGCACTCCATCACTACTTCCTCACTAATCATCAGCTGGTTGTCCACATGCTGTTTGCACTCCGTCATCATTTCCACACTAATTGTCTTCAACTGTTCGTCTTCATGCTGTTTACACTCTGTCACATTATTGCTAACCTCACACTTCCGCTGCTCTAGCTTGGCATCTACATACTCCTTAAGCTGTTGCTGTTCTTCCTTGATGTCCCCCATGAATGAATCTAGCTGTCCTTGCATCCTCGGTTGTAATTCCCTCTGTTGCTCCTCTGATGCCTCATGAAGTTGCTCATATCGTTCTTTTTGTTCCTTCTTTTTCTGTGCCTGCCCTCCTCTCTTCCTATTTCTCCTATCTTTCCTGTCACTTCTTATTGCTATTCTTTCCTTTACAGGTGGCTTTACATTGAGTGACAAGTTAAATGGTTTCCTGTAAGCCAAGAAACTATTTACAACGCTGGGTGGTAACCATTTAACCAAACCATATGTGCTCCCTACGTGTCAACAAGTGGGTTGATGGAGGGTTACTGCTCCTCCCTGTAAAACAAAATATCTCAAAGTCAAATGGCCATCCCTTATGGGATAATGGCGTCTGGCAATAAATAGATAGACGTTGTGCCTTTAATAGTTCACTATTTGCCTTCAGTAGTTCACCTCGTGCCTGTATTAGTTCCTTGAGTTCTTTATAATGTGTCTGTGATTGTTCTTCGAGTGTTTTATAATGTGCCTGTGATTGTTCTTCGAGTTCTTTATAATGTATCTGTACTAGCTCCACGATTGTCACCAGGGAAATTTCCTCATTCTGCCCAGCTCGAGACTAAAATGCGTGAGCTGCAACCTAGTGCCCCATGAAACTCCCCAACACCCCCACCAGGACCCCACGGAGGAGCCACAGCCGAACCGCAAGATGCAGTGCGACAACGGCACAAGTCAGCCAGGGCCGTGCGCCCCTATGACAGGCAGCCGCCTCACCATCGCCCTAGAAGACATAGGACACTACCTTTGCGGAGAGGTACCGTTAGATCAGATCAGGGTGGAGCTGTCTATCCAGCTCCAAACAGCGCCCCTCAGGAGTTGGCCTGTAGCCACTCCCACCTTCAACAGGAGTGTGCCTGTAGCCTCTCCGAAGGTGTCTTCCTCTTTTGGACGGCCGGTAGCCGCCCGCCCCTCGTAAGGGAATCGGTGATTCACCGACCTGAGGGTAACCAGGAGACGGCTGGTAGCCACTCCCACCTTCGTCAGAAGGTGTTCTTCCAGGGACGGCTGGTAGCCACTCCCACCTTCGTCAGAAGGTGTTCTTCCAGGGACGGCTGGTAGCCACTCCCACCTTCGTCAGAAGGTGTTCTTCCAGGGACGGCCTGCAGCCGCCCAACGCCCCCTCCTACAGGAGTCGGCCTGTAGCCACTCCTCCTCCTGGCAGAAGGAGATGGCCTGTAGTCACTCTCACCTTCATCAGATGGCCGGTAGCCGCTCCGGTGTTGCCCCCGAGTCAGCCTGTAGCCGCTCCTTCCTCCGGCAGAAGAAGATGGCCTGTAGTCACTCCCGCCTTCGTCAGACGGCTGGTAGCCACTCCGAAGGTGTTGCCCCTGAGTCGGCCTGTAGCCGCTCCTCCCTCCAGCAGAAGGAGACGGCCTGTAGTCGCTCCCGCCTTCATCACACAGCCGATACCCGCTCTGAAGGTGCTGGCCCCGAGTCGGCCTGCGGCCGCTCCCCCTCCCTTCTGCAGGAGATGGCCTGTAGCCACTCCCACCTTCGTGAGACGGCCGGTAGCTCCTCCAAAGGTGCCCAGAGGCATGCTGATTCCCCCATTCAGGCCACGGCCAGTAGCTGGGCCTTGGCGCCTCATAGCCGCACCCTTGTTGAGCCACGGCCAGTAGCCAGGCCCCACAGCCAGTAGCCAGGCCCCACAGCCAAAGACAGGCAAGAGCAGTACCGCTGCCCCAGCGTGAGATGAGGACCGGGACTCCCGACGTAGGGGATGCAGGAGGATTCCAGAGAAGCCCTAATCCCTCCCCTGGCCTCTGTTCCCTACGCTTGGCCCTGGAGAAGATCCACCTGATGGACCCTGATTCAGGTCGGTGCCACAGTCCCTCCCTGACGGCGCCCCTTGACTCTGGGGGCCGCAGCCCTAGGGTACTCCAGGCCCTCCCCAGGACGCCCGGGCGAGACCTCCCTACGCCTCGACAGCAGAAGACCTCCACCTCTGGCCTAGACCTGAGCCAGAGGTTTCTGGATCTGTTTGGCCCCAGTCCTGAGGGTCACACCCCTGTACCCAGCCCGGAGAATACGGGCCCCTTCGCCACCTGCAGCCCCGGACGAGAGAAGATGCCCCTGCGAGTTGTCCCGTGCCCTCTCGGCACGCCCTCCACTGGCGGTTCCCCAGTTCCGGCAGAATTGTCACCGGCAAGTCTCCCTGCCACCCCCACCGTATAAGTGACTTAAGTGTGATGTTGCCCCAGTTAGTGTAACAGAGATATAGTGACATAGTGCACCTCGAATAACAGGTCAAGTGCTCACGAGAAGATAGGGTGGGAATAAGTGATATCACGGGGCGGACTAATAATAACAAGTGCAGAGTCTAAGTGCTGGTGAATCAGACTCACGCAGTGACGCCCTTGTATGAAATCAGTAAGGTGCCCAACCCGAGAGATTCACATTAGTAAAATATCCAAATGTCCCTTGCTACCAGAAAATAGTGAAGAGAAAGTGTTAGCAATACCCTCCCGTTCGTATTACTACAAACACAGCGAGACTCTCAGTGCCTTATACCCTCCCTTAGTAAATCTCGTCTTGGCATTTGACGCATATGTGAAAACCTGGACCAGTGATATAATAAATTACCAAAACCCCCTTGCTACTAGAAAATACCAAGTCAAACTCTTTAACATCAATTCCGACTCGATACTACAGTAATTATAATTAGACCCTCAGTGAGTCACCCCTTCCCTTCCGTGAGAGACACTCCCGGCTCCCCCACGTGCACCACATCCCTGTGTTCCAAGTAAAACTGTACACTAAACCTAGAGTGTTAGCGTCAGTGCCTGTTAAGTTAGTATCCTGTGAGATACTGATTATCTAGTTAAGGTTTTATCATCCACCCAATATTGTGTTGTACTATCTGTACTATCTGCTGTTTTGTCCTCTGTCTGACTGAAGTAATATACGTATAAAGGTTATTGCCTGGAGTTTTTGTGTCCTACCTCTTTCTTATTTGCACTAAGCCCCAGTCTCGAAAGAGGACCCCGCTACACATTAGGTGTTCTTGGACCGAGGAGTCGGGCCATTTTCACTTAGTATTACACTGGTAGCCAGCGGTGGTTCTTGACCCGGGCATAAAAGAGAGGTAGTGAGGAAATATTTGGCAAAATGGCAACAAAACCACATGTACAATTACCCAAGTTTGACCCCGACCAGTACGATATACACACGTATCTGGCGATCATTAAACCCTTACTGGATATTGGCTTTGATGATGAACAGCAAAAAGTCGCAGTCACACTTCCACTATTGGGCAAAGCGGCAGCAAACATAGCACCAAAAGTCATCACGGAGCTCACCTGGCAGAACTTTACAAAGTTCGTTGTTCAGGCCATCACCCCATCATTAGAGAAAGTGGTGGCTCTATCCCAACTGGATAGCTTCTCATTCGACAGGGATTTAAATAATACCCTGATACAGGCAAGACGCCTAGTTACTGCTGCCTACCTGGAGGCAGATGAGGAAACCCTGGATCAGCACACATTCAACACTCTTCTCAGAGTGCTTCCAAGTGTTGTTAAACAACACTTTACCATCCATGACCAGACTGGAGACATGGATAGAGATGTCCAACTCATACTGCGCCTCCTGACCACCTGCCCTACACCCCAGCAAATTAATGTGGTGCAGAAATTTCCCTCTCAACCCCTGGCTCCCCCAATCATGCCACGTCCGCCCTTGCCTCACATCAACCCCACCCCGGCACCAAGCCTGCCTAGGGCACACCCCTCCCACCGGCGCCCCGCCCACCGGGAAAACCCGAATCTGATCCTAGTGAATCCATGGGAATTCACCCCCTGCAGCTCCCGGTGTCCCCTACATGACATACGGGACCAACTTAAAGCTGCCCACCGCAAACTCATGGCCCCGGGTTCACGTCAGGTGTCCTCTCTGGAGGACGAGGCCCTGGAAAACGAACTGGCACCCATAGAGGAGCCCCATCCTGGGGAACAGGAGTAGGAGCAGGAAGATGGAAGCCCCAGACAGCTGGATTTTAAGGCCCGCCCCCGCACCAACCCACGGTGGCGGGGGCCATTACCCCTAAATATCGTCCCCCAGTGTACCACAAGATGAAATTGAATGGCGTGAAGGCCAGACTGTTAGTTGATACGGGAGCAGCCAAATCCTGCCTTTACAGCCACTATTTCTCCCACCATAAATCGACCTTTGGCCCGCTCCACCCCACTGCCACCCACCTTGTGGACGTGGGGGATGGCCCCCTGCCCATCCATGGGGAGACACAGGCCCTACGGATTGACACCCACCAGCCGGTGTCAACCCAACACCAAATCATTATTTTTTACTCCTGCTGGAGCTATGACGGGTACTTAGGACTAGACCTACTCCAGAAGCTCGGAGCTACAATAGACTGCCTCTACTGGCAGCTCCAGTGCCCCGCCCAACCCCACCCAGGCCATTTGTACCTGTAAGCCCCGGCCCCAACCGGAGGATTCGCCCCCTCCTCCCTTTCCTTACCCGCCTCCTCCCCTTTCTCGAGCTCCCCTTCTCCCCCCATGCCCCCCTCACCACCCCTCCTCCCTCCTTCCCCGCCACCATCTCTGCCGCCGTTACCATTCCCCCCCACCACGAGGCCTGGGTGCCCCTTAACCGGCCCTCCGGTCCCTCTGTCTTATTCTCCCCCCTCCTCCCGCCAGGCGCCCTCTCCACCTGCCTATTATCCCCCACTTTCCTCCCCCCACATCACACTGCCGTCCACATTGCTAACCTTGCCCCTTCCCCCCTGACCCTCCCAAAAGGGCTCATCATCGGAGAGATGGAGGAAGCCAAGCCCTGCACCCCACCCTCCTCCCACTCCCCCGCCCCCCTGCCACCCATCCCTGACCATCTCTCTGCCCAGCAGTCAGACACCCTATGCCACTTTCTCCCGGATTTTCAGGATCTGTTCACGGCAGGACCAGCATAGGACACACCACGTACCTGTCGCACGAGATTCACACGACAAACCCACCCATTTGACAACCATCCCGATGGAAAAATCCCCAACAAAAGGAGGAAGAGGACCGCCAGGTACGTGAAATGATAGGGGCTGGCGTCATTTCCCCCTCCACCAGCCCCTAGTCCTCAGCTGTCGTTCTAGTGAAAAAGAAGAACGGCACGATGCGATTTTGCATTGATTACCGCCGCCTGAACGACGTCACCATCAAAGACGCCACCCCTCTCCCACGAATCGACGATTCCTTAGATTCCCTTTAAGGGACGTCTTGGTTTTCCACCTTCGACCTCCAGTCTGGATATTGGCAGGTCCCCGTGCATCCAGAAGATCGAGGGAAAACGGCCTTTTCAACAAACAACGGCAGACATTATGAATTTAATATCGTGCCGTTCGGCCTCTGCAACGCCCCCGCCACCTTCTCCTGGCTGATGGAATCTGGCTTTAGCGGCCTCACCTACGAAATATGCCTGGCTTACTTAGACGACGTCATCGTCTTTAGCCAGACCTGGGCTGACCACCTGCAGTGCCTCCCCCGAGTCTTCACTAGGATTCGCCAGGGAGGCCTCAAATTCCAGCCCTCTAAGTGCATCCTGGTCACTAGGACTGTCTCGTTCCTGGGACACATTATTTTCCAGGCAGGAATCTCCCCAGACCCCGACAAGCTCCGCGCCATAGTGGACATACCCCTACCACAGGATGTCCACGGCATCCGTGCCTTCCTGGGACTAACGTCCTATTACCACCGATTCGTGAAGGGATTCGCCCACATTGCAAAGCCATTCACGATTTGACCAAGAAGGGGGAACCGTTCCTCTGGACGGAAGAAAGGCGAGCTGCTTTTCAACAGCTCAAAGACAAGCTTGTCTCCACCCCCATCGTTGCCTTTCCTGATTATTCCCTTCCCTTCCGCCTCTACACCGATGCCTCCCTCGCCACCATAGGCTCCGTGTTAGCCCAGGTGCATGCCGGTCGGGAACACATCATCGCCTGCACCAGCCGCACCCTGAATCAAGCCAAGAGGAATTATGCCACAACCAAGCGAGAATGCCTCAGCATAGTGTGGGCTCTCCAGCACTTCAGGACTTATCTTTCCGGGACCTAGGTCACTATCATCACGGACCACCAGTCTCTCCAGTGGTTACGCCAATCTGATTCCCATAACGCCCAACTCATCAGGTGACGTGAGACCCTGGAAGAATTTCATTACGAGATCTCCTACAAGCCCAGAAAACTCCACACTAACGCAGATGCCCTTTCCCGCCTCCCTGTAAATGCCATACAGCCAGAAACAGACCTCCTGCAACAATGGCGCCGCAAGGAGCAACCCCCTTGGATCCTCTCCCACCTGTTCAGCGAGCTATACCGGCAGGGCGACCACCTCCTAACCCCATCCGGTCATATCCTCCTGGCCCCCGAGATGGCGCTTGACACCTTACGCCACCTTCATGCCCATAATGGCATCCATCTGGGCACCAATAAACTACTGCAGGTGTTCAACAACACATACAGGACACCAAACCCCTCCACCTTCACCAAGGAGATCATTCAAAGTTGCCGCGCCTGTGCACTGGGGAAAAATATCACCTGAACCGCAGGACCCTCGGGCCACATCACCGCCCACAAGCCCTGGCAACTCTTAGCAATTGATGTAGTGGTCCCCCTCCCTCCAAAATCAGGGTACAAATATGTGATGACCTTCGTGGACACATTTAAAATTTGTCATAGCCTGTCCAGCCGAAGAGCATCATGCCGTCGTAGTCGCTGACGCCCTCCTCCAGCACGTGTTCCCTTATTTTGCCATTCCATAGGCCATCCATTCGGACAATGCCCCAGAGTTTATCAGAAAAGTCTGGGAAGAGCTCACCAGAATATTTGGATATAGGATCTCCCACTCCTCTCCTTACTGGCCACAGGGAATCGCCATGTGCAAACGTAGCCATCGCACCATCATGAATCAATTGCGCACATGCATCGAGGCTACAAAAGACGATGACTGGCCTGCTCACGTAAAAATTGTCCAGTGGGGCATAAATTCCTGCCCCCGAGAAGACGGGGTTTCCCCCTACGAGAGGATATTCGGCGAGGCCCCCCTCCTATTGCCACTTCGCCATCACCTACAACCACCCACCTCTGCTCCAACCAAAGACCCATTACACCACCTGAAAGGCCGACTGGCCCACCTACAGAGAAACTTACACCTCAGCCCCGACACACACCCCAACCTTTTCCACCCTGGCGACACTGTCATCATCACCCAACTCCCCACCCCACACAAACTCGCCCCCCCCTTCACGGGACCCCACACAATCACCCACGTCCCCAACCCCTATCAAGTTGTCATTGGCTATCACAGTGCCCCACGCACCCTCCGGAACCGCCATGTGCGCCCCTTCCGCACCCCAGCCCCAAACCCCCAACCTCCTCTTGTCCCCGCGCCACCTCCCGCTTCCACATACGAGTGCTACATTTCCTCCTCCCCCTCCCCCTCCCCCTCCACCCCCCCACCACCTTAGCCTCCACGGCTGCCACCACCCCCCGCACCTCACCTGCCACACCAGCCTCCCACCACTCTCCATCACCACTTCCTCCCGCCACCGCATCCTCGCCGCCCAGCCCCCCATGTCCTGTCCACGTCACCACACCTTCACCACGTCCAACTACCACCACCTCCCATCCACCAACCTTACAGATACCCTCTCAAACGTTGTCACACACCTCCACGCCCCCCCCATACGCCCAACAACACGAACCGCCCAACCCTGCCCATCCCGCATGCCCGCCTCCCCACCCACTCCCACCCTCAAGACCACAATCACCCTCTCAGGCTGGCTCTCACGCCCACCCACCCGATACACCCATTCCCCTATGCCACCCGCCTCCCCACAATTTCACACTGTCATGGTACACCAAGCCCAGCTCCGCACCACCTATACTCCCCAGAGACCCTGCACCGCATTACCATAGCACAAAACCCGGCTCCTTCCCTTGGTGTCCAACATACAGCACCACACCACACCAGCAGCGACATCCACCAAGATGAAAGTCCGATGGGCAGTATGGGCACCTACCCTCGGCAGGAACCATCGGCTCCTAGGACCACACCACCTACTCCACCTCCTCCGCTCCTCCCCCACCACCTCCACACTCTTCCTCACCTGTGTCGTGGAACAAGAGGAGAACCACGCCACCTCTGCCTGGCAGGCCCATCTCCAGGACCTCCAATCTGTATACACCACCCATGACACTCATGTCTATCACCTCCAGTCATGGGGACGTGACTTTTTCCAGGAGGAAAGTGGTAAAATGCGTGAGCTGCAGCATAGTACCCCTTGAAACTCCCCGACACCCCCACCAGGACCCCATGGAGGAGCCGCAGCCGAACTGCAAGACACATTGCGACAATGGCACAAGTCAGCCCGGGCCGTGCGCCCCTATGACAGGCAGCCACCTCACCGTCACCCTAGCAGACATAGGACAGTACCTTCAGGGAGAGGTACCATCGGATCAGATCGGGGTGGAGCTGTCTATGCAGCTCCAAACAGCGCCCCTCAGGAGTTGGCCTGTAGCCACTCCCGCCTTCAACAGGAGTGTGCCTGTAGCCTCTCCGAAGGTGCCTTCCTCTTTGGGACGGCCGGTAGCCGCCTGCCCCTCGTAAGGAAATCGGTGACTCACAGACCTGAGGGTAACCAGGAGACGGCCGGTAGCCTCTCCTGCCTTCGTTGGAAGGTGTTCTTCCAGGGATGGCCTGCAACCGCCCTACACCCCCTCCTGCAGGAGTTGGCCTGTAGCTGCTCCTCCCCCTGGCAGAAGGAGACGGCTTGTAGTCTCTCCCACCTTCGTCAGACAGCCGGTAGCCGCTCCGAAGGTGTTGCCCCCGAGTCGGCCTGTAGCCGCTCCTCCCTCCGGCAGAAGGGAATGACCTGTAGTCGCTCCCGGCTTCGTCAGATGGCTGGTAGCCGCTCCGAAGGTGTTGCCCCCGAGTCGGCCAGTAGCCGCTCCTCCATCCGGCAGAAGAGGACGGCCTGTAGTCATTCCCGCCTTCGTCAGACGGCTGGTAGCCGCTCCGAAGGTGTTGCCCCCGAGTTGGGCTGCAGCCGCTCCCCCTCCCTCCTGCAGGAGACGGCCTGGAGCCACTCCCACCTTTGTCAGACGCCCTGTAGCTGCTCCAAAGGTGCCCAGAGGTGCACTGATTCCCCCACTCAGGCCACGGCCAGTAGCCGGTCCTTGGCGCCTCATAGATGTGCCCTTGGGGAGCCACGGCCAGTAGCCGGGCCCCACGGCCAGAGACAGGCGAGAGCAGTACCGCCGCCCCAGTGTGAGACGATTACCCAGACTCCCGATGCAAGGGATGCAGGAGGATTCCAGAGAGGCCCTAACGCTTCCCCTGGCCTCTGTTCCCTACGCTTGGCCCTGGAGAAGACCCACCTGATGGACCCTGATTCAGGTCAGTGCCATAGTCCTTCCCTGATGGCGCCCCTTTACTCTGGGGGCTGCAGCCCTAGGGTACTCCAGGCCCTCCCCAGGACGCCCGGGCGAGACCTCTCTATGCCCCGACGGCAGAGGACCTCCACCTCTGGCCGAGACAGAGATTTCTGGACCTGTTTGGCCCCAGTCCTGAGGGCCACACCCCTGTACCCAGCCCGGAGAATACGGGCCCCCTCGCCACCTGCAGCCCCGGACAAGAGAAGACGCCCCTGCGAGTCATCCCATGCCCTCTTGGCATGCCCTCCTCTGGCGGTGCCCCAGTTTCGGCAGAACTGTCGCCAGCGTATCTCCCTGCCGCCCCCACCGTATAAGTGACTTATGTTAAGTGTGATGTTGCCCCAGTTAGTGTAACAGATATAGTGACATTGTGCACCCTGAATAACAGGTCAAGTGCTCATGAGAAGATAGAGGGGTAATAAGTGATACCACGGGATGTACTAATAATAACGAGTGCAGAGTCTAAGTGCTGGTGAATCAGACTCACGGAGTGACGCCCTTGTATGAAATCAGTAAGATGCCCAACCCGTGAGATTCACATTAGTAGAATATCCAAATGTCCCTTTTTACCAGAAAATAGTAAAGAGAAAGTGTTAACAATACCCTCCTGCTCATATTACTACAAACACAGCGAGACTCTCAGTGCCTTACGTGCTCCCTTAGTAAATGTCCTCTCGGCATTCGACGCGTATGTGAAAACCTGGACTAGTGATATAATAAATTACCAAGACCCCCTTGCTACCAGAAAATACCAAGTCAAACTCTTTTACATCAATTCCGACTCGATACTACAGTAATTATAATTAGACCCTCAGTGAGTCACCCCTTCCCTTCCGTGAGAGACACTCCCGGCTCCCCCATGTGCACCACATCCCTGTGTTCCAAGTAAAACTGTACACTAAACCTAGAGTGTTAGCGTCAGTGCCTGTTAAGTTAGTATCCTGTGAGATACTGATTATCTAGTTAAGGTTTTATCATCCACGCAATAATGTGTTGTACTACCTGCTGTTTTGTCCTGTGTCTGACTGAAGTAAT
This sequence comes from Coenobita brevimanus, assembly GCF_032717465.1. Classification (NCBI taxonomy): domain Eukaryota; kingdom Metazoa; phylum Arthropoda; class Malacostraca; order Decapoda; family Coenobitidae; genus Coenobita; species Coenobita brevimanus. The sequence goes on along the minus strand of NC_137003.1, from coordinate 36,993,659 downwards.
ATACGTGTAAAGGTTATTGCCTGGAGTTTTTGTTTCCTACCTCACTCTTATTTGCACTAAGCCCCAGTCTCGAAAGAGGACCCCACTACACGTTAGGTGTTCTAGGACCAAGGAGTCGGGCCTTTTTCACCTAGAATTACAGAGACCTTGTCTTCACACCTTCTGCTTCCATATTGAAGTTTAGTAAAATGCAGCAGGACATCAAAACAGACTGCAACGAGCCACCAGAAGGAGCCCACAGAGAAGTGTACACGGTGCGAATGAGCTCCAGGTGGAAACAGCTTAAGTCCACCCAGGCCACGCGCCCCTATGACACGGAACTCGCCTGCCGCCACCATAGCAAGAATACAAGACGACCTGCCGGGCGAGCTGCCCACAGATCAGCCGGTGTGGAACTTTTTCTCCAATTCCTAACAGCACCCCTTAGACGGCCGATAGCCGCTCATCCTCATATAGGAGATGGCTGGAAGCCGCTCTGGAGAAAACTAGGAGACGGCCTGAAGCTGCTCCCGCCTTCGTCAGTAGACAGCCTGAAGCCGTTCAGAAGGTGCCCCTCGGAGAGACGGCCTGCAGCCGCTTGCCTTCCTACAGGAGACGGCCTGATGCCACTCTGGAGGAAAAAAGGAGACGGCCTGAAGCCGCTCCCACCTTCATCAGGAGACGGCCAGAAGCTGCTCGGAAGGTGCCCCTCGGACAGATGGCCTGCAGCTGCTCATCCTTCCACAGGAGACGGCCTGAAGCCGCTCTGGAGACCAATCAGGAGACGGCCAGTAGCGGCTCCTGCCTTCGTCAGGAGTCAGCTGGAAGCTGCTCTGAAGGTGCCCCTGGATAGACGGCTGGTAGCCACTCACCCTCCTACAGGAGACGGCCTGAAGTCACTCCAGAGGTCAGCCGGTAGCCGCTCCGAAGGCGTCCCGAGACAGCCACAGCCAGTAGCCGGGCCCTACCATCAGAGACAGCCTGAAGCCGCTCCTTTGTCAGGTGCTGAGCCAGGTCCACCTATCCACGACTTTGAGGGAGCCCCCAGCCTGGAGGAGTATTGGAGAGACCTTGTGACCACCATCGGGCTCTTCATATTACAGCCGGTGGAGAAGCCCCTGACAGACCCTGATGCCGACCGACGCCACAGCTCACTCCTGAAGGCGTCCCTGACCTGCGGGGACCATAGCCTCCTGACCGCCCCTCAGACTCCTGGGCGGAACCTCGCTGCACCCAGACACTGGAGATCCTCATCCTCCGTCAGGCGCCTGACTCAGAAGTTCAGGCGACTGTTCGGCTCCAGCCCAGAGGGCCGGACTCCCACCCCGAGCCCAGAAGCCTCAGGCCCCAATGCCCCCAACAGATCCGGACGAGAGAGGACGCCCCTACACGCCGTCCCCCACCCCTGGGACCTAGCCGCCCCTGGCGGATCCTAACCCCACCAGCAGGGAGGCTGAGACTCGCCGCCACCCCTGCACCTGACTGTGACATGTCCGACCTGATAGTGAGTGATAGTGAACACACGCAGCATACTGTACAGACAGTGTAGGAGTGACAGAGTAAAGTGGGCCGGTGGTTAGAGCATAAAACAAAGTGGTGGAAAAGATAGTGCAATAGTAAGAATGTGAAGGACGGGCCTACCATAGTGTACAGTGCCACCGTAAGACAGTGGAGATCATACATAGGCCCCTGAGTTGAAGTTCCAGTACCGCCAGCTCCACCCGGGTACATAGTAAAGTAATATAAAAGTAATCTACGGGCCAAGGTACAGTGAACACTCTATGCAACAGTGATGACACGTCTCGATAAAGTCACGCTTAGGCCCAGTGTAAAATATTAATGCTACCCTTGGAAATCGAGGCAATCACCACTACTGGCCTAGGAAATCTAAACTCCCCCACCAACATAAGTGTCTAGCTCAAGTGTTGTTCCCCCTAACCAATCTGGTCCTGTACAGTATCCTGTGTGATACTATTATTCCATATCTGCAGCCCAAGGATTATAATTGTCCAGCTTGTTTGTAGTTGTGACATCTGCTCGTTCCTGTGTAAGATTTAGTAATACACATGTAAGGTGTTGCCTTGGGTTTTTGTGTCCTGCCTCTCCCTTATTTGTCTAAGCTCTGGTCTAGAAAGGGAACCCAGCTACTCACTAGGTGCTCTAGGGACAGGAGGCCGACCCTTAAACACCTAGCATTACAGTTGCCAATGCAGACAACCAAACCATGCAAAAGCTGTCTTACATTACATAACACTCTAAATCATTTACCATACGAACTTAAACTAATATTTTAACAAGCAATCACTTAAATAAAACATTACTGAGTGTAAAGCTAGGTGTTTAAAGTTCGGCTTCCCACACTTAAAGCACCTAAAGTGTAGCGGGGTCCTCTTTTGAGACTGGGGCTTAGATAAATAGGAGAGAGGCAGGACACAAAAACTCAGGCAATAACCTTACACGTGTATCACTCAGATGTTACAGACACGATATTCTGGGTGATCATAAACTCTTACAACTAGGCAGGGTGAAGAGTATCTCGCAGGATATTGTTGGGAAAATATATTAACACAATGTTCGAGGCAGAATGTTCTAATTTGGTATAGTCCAGGGTCTTTACGTGCATGGAGGGGCTAGGGCTATTTCTCACAAAGGGGGGGGTGTAAGGCACTGGGGTCTAATTGTATTTACAGTACTATGAGGCAGGGTTTGATGATAGCATGTTCACTTTGTTATTTTCTGCCTTAGGGTCACTTTTGGTCTATTATCGTTACTTACTCCACGGCCCTGATGTTGGTCTTATTACAGTATAGCCTGTCACTGCATCTATCTCTTTTTCTGGCTTTTGGTCTATCACTGTAAGTTCATTATTCCACCTCGGCTTTATTGGATCACTATTATTGCACAGTAGAGTCACTATAATTCTCCTGGCTCCAAGGGCGCGGCTGAGGGGCCACGCAGGCCTGCTACCAACAGGGCTGGGCACCACCAGGAGTCCGCATCCTCAGGGGACACGGGATCACGAGCAGGGGCGTCTGCTCTCGTCCGGGGCTGTTGGCGGTGAAGGGGCCCAAACTCTCAGGACTCGGGAGCAGAGTGCGGCCCTCAGGGCTAGGACCAAACAATTGCCTGAACCTGTCGTTCAGGCTCCTGACGGAGGGGGAGGTCTTCCGCCATCGAGGTGTAGGGAGTTCCCACCTGGGCGTTCTGAGGAGGGTCTGGGGTTCCCAAGGACTCCGGTCCCCAGGGCTGGGTGGCGCTGAAAGGAGGGGGCTGTGGCACCAGCCTGCGTGAGGGCCCGTCAGGTGGGTCTCCTCCAGAGCCAGTCGTAGGGAGCGGAGGCCTGGGGAGACTATGGGGCCTCTCCAATACTCCTCTACACCCTCTGTGCTGGGGGTCAGGGAACAGGCGTCACAGTTGGGTGACAGGGTGGCTCTCAACCACCTCCTGCAGTATGGCCCGGCTATTGGCCGTGGCTTCCTAAAGGCGCAGCTACTGGCTGCCAAGGCCCGGCTACTGGCCTTGGCCTGAGAGGGTGTGTCTGCCAGCATTCCCAGCTACACCTTCAGAGTGGCTACAGGCCGTCTGACGAAGGTGGGAGCGCCTACAGGCCGTCTCCTGCAGGAGGGGCATAGAGCGGCTACAGGCTATCTCAAGGGGAACACCTTCGGAGCGGCTACAGGCCATTTCAAGGGGAACACCTTCGGAGCGGCTACAGGCCATCTGACGAAGGCAGGAGCGGCTATTGGCCATCTCATCATTACCCTCAGAGCGGCTACAGGCCGTCTCCTTAGCGAGGGGCGAGGGGCTACAGGCCATCTCTGGGGGAATGCCTTCGGAGCAGCTACAGGCCATCTCTGGGGGAATGCCTTCGGAGCAGCTACAGGCCGTCTGGTGAAGGTGGGAGCAGCTACAGGCTGTCTCCTGCAGGAGGGGTTTGGAGCGGCTACAGACCATCTCCGGAAGAACACCTTCAGAGTGGCTACAGGCTGTCTGGTGAAGGTGGGAGCAGCTACAGGCCATCTCCTTATTACCCTCATGTTGGCTACTGGCCGATTTCTTAGCGAGGGGCGAGCGGCTACAGTCCGTCTCAAAGAGGAAGACACCTTCAGAGTGGCTACAGGCCGTCTCCTTAGGAAGGCGGGAGCAGCTACAGGCTGTCTCCTTTTGGGTGCTGGCAAGAGCCGGACAGACAGTTCCACCCCTTAGCTGGTTGGTGAAGGTTTGCCCGGAAGGTAGTGCAGGATTCCTGCTATGGCAGAGGTGGGCGGGCTCTAGATCATAGGGGCGCATGGCCCTGGTTGACTTATGTCGTTGTTGCCCTGAATCCTGGCGTGCAGCTGCTGCTCCTCTGTGGGTTCCTTGTGGGGGTGTCCGGGAGTTCCTGGGGGCACTATGTTGTATTCCTGGTGGGGGTGGCTAGGTGCTCCAGGGGGCACTATGTTGCGTTTCACCACCGTCCACTGGGAAAAAGTCACGTCCCCGTGACTGGAGGTGGTAGACTTGTGTATCGTGGGTGGCATAGATCAGGTGTAGATGACGAAGGAAGGTGTGCCAGGCTTTGGTGGTGGTGTTCTCTTCCTGCTCTGCATCACAGGTGAGGAAGAGGGTGGACGCAGCGGTGGAGGAGTGGAGGAGTTGGAGGAGGTGGTGTGGTCCTCAGACTCGTTGGTTGAGTCCAAGTGATGGCGCCCATACAGCTCGTCAGACCCTCACGTCGGGAGATGTTGCCCGTGGTGTGGTGTGGTGCTGAATGCTGGAGACGGAGGGCTGGGGTCGGGTTTTGTGCCATGGTAATGCGGCATAGTATCTCTGCGGAGTATAGGTGGCTGGGATTTGAGCTTGATGTAGCATGAGGGTGAGATGGTTTAGGGCAGGGGTGGGAGTGTGTGTTTGTGGTGAGGCTGGTGGGGTAGGGGAGTGGGCATATCGAGCGGGTGGGTGGGAGAGGCGGCCAGAGCAGGTGGTGGTTGTTTTGAGGGTTGGTGTAGGTGGTGATGTGGGTATGCATGGTTGGCGTGGGCGTGAGGCACGCGGGGTGCATGTAAGTGGGTGGGGGGTGGTTGAGGTTGGGCATGGGGAGTGAGGAGTGGGGGTGTGGTGGGTTAGAGGGGGTGGGGGCAGCGGTGGGTAAGGGCGGAGGTGGAGGTGTGGAGGTGAGGATGGGCTGTGTTGTGTTTGGTGTGGGAGAGGGGATGGCGGATAGGGAGGGGGTGGAGAAGTGGCCAGGTATTGGTGGTGCAGGTGAGCTGTCAGGTGAGGTGTGATGTAGCGTGGCAGCCGGGGAGGCAGAAGTGGTAGGGGAGGGGGAGGAGGATGGGGAAGAGGAGATGTAGCATTCATAGTTAGAAGGGGGGGTGGCGCCAGGGTGGGGGGTGGGATGAGGCATGGTGGTGGGGCATCAAGGGTAGGGGAGTGGAATGGGCCTGTGTGGCGATTTCGGAGGGTGCAAGAGGCGCTGTGGTAGTCAATAGTGACTTGATAGGGGTTGGGGACGCAGGTGACAGTGAGGAGTCCTGTGAAATGGGGTGCGAGTTTGTGAGGGGTGGGAAGCTGGGCGATCATGACAGTATCGCCTGGCTTGTAGGGGTTAGATGCTGTGTCGTTTCCGAGGTCTAAGTTCTGTTGGAGGTGGGACAGGCAGCACTTGAGATGATGTAGGGGGTCCATCGTGGGAACGGAAGTGGGCGGTTGCAGATGCTGCCGAATGAGCAGCAGGAGGGGCGTCTCTCCGAATATTCGCTCATATGGTGAAATTCTGTCCTCCCGGGGGCAGGAGTTGATGCCCCATTGTACAATCTTTACGTGGGTGGGCCAGTCGTCGTCCTTAGTTGCTTCTATTCATGTGCGGAGCTGGTTCATGAGGGTACAATGGCTGCGCTCGCACACTGCATTTCCCTGTGGCCAGTAGGGGTAGGAATGGGAGATGTTGTACCCAAAAATATTGGCTAGCTCTTCCCAGATTTTACTGGTGAATTTGGGCACGTTATCTGAGTGGATCGCTTGGGGAGTGCCAAAGTAGGGGAAAACGTGCCTAAGGAGGGCGTCGGCTACTGCAACAGCATGGTGTTCTTTTGCTGGGCAGGCCACAACGAACTTGCAATACGTGTCTATGAACGTGATGACGTATTTGTAGTCCGATTTGGGGGGCAGAGGCCCCACTACGTCAATAGCTAACAGCTGCCAGGGTTTGTGGGCAGTGATATGGCCGGAGGGTCCTGCAGTACGTGTAATGTCTTTACCAAGGGCATAGGCACAGCAGCTTTGGATGATTTCCTTGGTGAGGGCAGAAGGGTTTGGTGCCCAGTAGGTATCGTTAAAAATTTGTAGCAGCTTTTTTTTACCCAGCTGGATGCCGTTGTGGGTGTGAAGATGTCGCAGGGCATCGAGGGCGGGGTCAAGGGCTAGGAGGATATGACCGGAGGGGGTCAGAAGGTGGTCGCCTTGCCAATACAGTTTTTTGAAAATGTGGTGAGGAATCCATGGGGGATGCTCCTTGCGGTGCCACTGCTGGAGGAGGTCGGGTTCCAGTTGGGCGGCATGGATGGGGAACCAAGAGAGAGTGTCGGCATTGGTATGGAGTTTACCGGGTCAATAGGAGATTTCGTAGTTGAATTCCTCCAGGGTTTCATGCCATCTGATAGGTTGGGCGTTGTGGGTGTCCGATTGTCGTAACCACTAGAGGGACTGGTGGTCTGTAATGATGGTGACTTGGGTCCCAGAGAGATATGCTCAGAAGTGTTGGAACGCCCAAATGATGCCCAAGCATTCTCGTTTGGTGGTGGCATAATTTTTCTCCGCCTGATTCAGAGTATGGCTGGCACAGGCGATGATGTGTTCACGGCCCTCTTGGACTTGGGCTAATACCGCGCCTATGGCTAGGAGAGAGACGTTGGTGTAGAGGTGGAAGAGGAGGGTGTAGTCGGGAAAAGCCACGATGGGGGCGGAAACGAGCTTGTCTTTGAGCTGCTGGAAGGCTGCTCATCTTTTGTCTGTCCAGAGGAATGGTTCCACCTTACGGGTCAGGTCGTGGAGGGGTTTGGCAATATGGGCAAACCCTTTCACAAAATGGCAGTAGTAGAACGTTAAGCCAAAGAAAGCTCAGATGCCATGAACGTCCTGTGGTGGGGGTATGTCCGCGATAGCACGGAGTTTGTCAGGGTCGGGAGATATTCCTGCCTGGGAGATGACGTGCCCCAGGAATGAGATGGTTCTGGCGGCTAGGATGCACTTGGTGGGACTGAGTTTGAGGCCTGCCTGGCGGATCCTGGTAAAAACCCAGCGAAGGCGCTGCAGGTGGTCGGCCCAAGTTTGGGTGAACACGATGACGTCGTCTAAGTATGCAAGGCATATTTCCCACGTGAGGCCACTGAGAACGGACTCCATCAGCCTGGAGAAGGTGGCAGGGGCATTGCAGAGACCAAATGGCAGGACATTGAACTCTTAGTGCTTCCCATTACTAGTCGAGAAAGCAGTTTTCCCTCGATCTTCTGGGTGCACAGGAACCTGCCAATACCCCGACTGGAGGTCCAGGGTAGAGAACCAGGATGCTCCATACAGGGAATCCAGGGAGTCGTCTATGCGTGGGAGGGGAGTGGTGTCTTTAGTAGTTACGTCGTTCAGTCGGCGGTAGTTGATGCAGAAACGCATTGTGCTGTCTTTCTTTTTCACGAGGACGACAGGGGGGGACCAGGGGCTGGTGGAGGGGGAGACGACTCCAGCTTCTATCATCTCCTGCACCTGGTGGTCTTCCTCTTCCCGCTGCTTAGGATTCTTTCGTCTGGAGGGCTGTCGGATCAGCGGGCCTGTCGTGTGAATTTCGTGGGCCAGGTAGGTGGTGTGCCCGATGTCTGCTGGTCCTGCCACGAACAGATCCTGGAAATTCAGGAGAAGGCAGTGTAGGGTGTTTGACTGATGGACGGAGAGATGGTCAGGAATGGGGGGCAGAGGGGCAGGGGAGTGGGAGGGGGAAGGAGAGCAGGGCTCCGCTTCTTCCATCTCTCCTATTATGAGCCCATTTGGGAGAGTTGAGGGGTGAAGGGGCGAGGTTGGCGATCCGGACCACCGTACGATGCGGAGGGAGGAAAGTCGGAGGCAAAAGGGAGGCCGAGAGGGTTCCCGGCGGCAGGAGTGGGGAGAATAGGACAGAGGGGCAAGAGGGCCGGTTTAGGGGCACCCAAGCTTCATGGTGCAGGGGAATGGTGATGGCGGTGGAAACAGCGGCAGGAAAAGAGGGAAGGTGGGTGGTGAGGGGAGTAAGGGGTGGGGAGGGGTGGAAGAGTCTTCCGGCCGGGGACGGGGCGTGCAGGTGCAAACGGCCCGGGGGGGGGGGGTCGGGTGGTGCACGGAACTGGAGCTGTCGGTTGCGGCAATCTATAGTGGCGCCAACTTCTGCAACAGGTCCAGCCCCAGCTACCCATCATAAATCCGGCAGGAGGAGTCAAAAATTATGAACTGGTGCTGGGTTGACACCGGTTGATGGGTGTCGACTCTTAAGGCCCGTGTCTCCCCACAGATAGGCAGGGACCCATCCCCCGCATCCACAAGGTGATTAGCTGTGGGGCGGAGTGGGCCAAAGGTCGATCTGTGGCGGAAGAAATAGTGGCTATAAGGGCAGGATCTGGCTGCTCCCGTATCGACCAGAAGTCTGGCTTTCACCCTGTTCAGCTTCATCTTGTGGTAAACTGGGGGGTGATATTTGGGGGAAATGGCCACCGCCACCGTGGGATGGTGCGGGGGCGGGCCTAAAAATCCAGCTGTCTATGGCCTTCTTGCTCTAGCTCCTGTTCCCCAGGATCGGGCTCCTCCACCGATGCAGGTTTGTTGTCTGTCGCATTGTCCTCCAGATAGGAGACTTTGCGTCAGCCTGGGGAGATAGTTTTCCTATGTGCAGCCTTCAGCTGGTCCTGGATATCGTGCAGAGGGCACCTTGAGCCGCACGCTGATAATTCCCAAGGATTCACTAGGATCAGATTGGGGTTTTCCCTGTGGGCGGGGCGCCGATGTTTGGGGTGTGCCCTGGGTGGGCGAGGGGCTGGGGTGGGGCTGGTATGGGGCATGGGTGAACGTGGCTTGGCTGGGGGAGCCGGAATCTTGGTGGGAAACTTTTTCATCATGTTGATCTCCTGGGGTGTAGGGTGGGAGGTCAGGAGGCACCGTATAAGCTAGATATCTCAATCCATATCTCCAGTTGGGTCATGGATCGTATAGTGCTCCTTTACAACACTGGGGAGCACTCTCAGGAAAGTGTTAAAGGTATGTTGTTCCCGGGTTTCGTCATCTGCCTCCGGGTAGGCAGCGGTAACCAGGCGTCTTGCCTGTATTAGGGTGTGATGCTCAGTGGTGGGCAGCGCAAACGAAGAAGGATCTTGCACAAGCGCAAAGCGCAATTCACAGTTCACTACCTTGCGCAAGCACAAATATGCAATCTGACAAATATTTAGCTTGCACAATGTCGCAAAGTGCAAGCGCAAACCATTTGCATATATTTTTGGGAATTACTGAAAAATATTGAGATATTTAAATAATACCTACTTACTTACTTTTATTTATTATTATTATTTTCTATTATCTGTAATTTGTGCAAGTGCGCAATCTAATATTTAGCTTGTGCAATGTTGCAAAGCGCTAGCACAAATCATTTGCATATATTTGTGGGAATTACTGTAAAATATATATTGGTATTGAAATGCGTGGCATACAGAATAGTGCCCCCGAAAACGAGGTGAGTGATGAACAGCACAGTGACCCCGAAAACGAGATGAGTGACGACCAGCATAGTGCCCCCGGGACCGCACCGACACCCCCACCCGGACCCCACGGAGTAGCAGCAGCCGAACTACGGGATGCCATACAACAATGGCATAAGGTAGCCCGGGCCGTGCGCCCTTATAACACCCAGCCGTCGCACCGTCACCCTAGCAGGAGGAGGACACTACCTTCGAGGAGTGGGATTGCCGGATCAGCCCAGGGTGGAGCTGATATTTCAGCTCCTGACAGCGCCCCTCTGGAGACGGCCTACTGACACTCCCGCCTTCATCAGTCGGCCAAGTGTCGCACTGAAGGTGTTTCCCCTGAGACGGCCTACTGCCGCTCTTCTCTTCTGCTGAAGGAGATGGCCTACTGCCGCTCTTCCCTCCCGCCGAAGGAGATGGCCTACTGCCGCTCTGAAGGTGCTGCCCCTGAGATGGCCTATTGCTGATCCTCCCTCCTGCCTAAGGAGACGGCCTACTGCCGGTCTGAAGGCGCTGCCCCTGAGATGGCCTATCACCACTCCTCCCTCCTGCCGAAGGAGACGGCCTACTACCGCACTGAAGGTGCTGCCCCTGAGACGGCCTACTGCTGCTCCTCCCTCCTGCCGAAGGAGATGGCCTACTGCCGCTCTGAAGGCGCTGCCCCTGAGACGGCCTACTGCCGCTCCCCCCTCCCGCAGAAGGAGACGGTCTGCCACTCCCACCTTCGCCAGACAGCCAATTGCCACTCCGAAGGCACGCCCCTGAGACGGCCTACTGCCGCTCCTCCCTCCTGCAGAAGAAGATGGCCTACTGCTGCTCAGGAGGTGACCAGAGGTGCGCTGACTCCCCTACCCAGGCCACGGCCGATTGCCGTTTGGGTTCATCCTTACATTTGTCTATTATACCTTTTTCAAAATTCCTTTCTTCCTCTCTATGTATTCTTGTGTAATCATTTCTAGTTCTTTTATATTCTTCATTTGTTCTGTTGTTACCTCTCTTTCTCCAATTGTTCCACGCCTTATCTCTCTCTTATTTTGCTATCATACATCTTCTATTAAACCACTCCTATTTTCTGTTTTCTTTCCCCCTTACCCTTGGCACAAATTTTTCCACTCCCCAATTATAGAAGCCTAGAAAAATATCCCACTTTTTCTGTATCTCTCTTGTTTCCCTGAATTTTCCCCAATCTGCATTTTCGAAAAATTTTCTCAATCCCGTAAAGTTTGCTTTCCCAAAGTTGTATCTTCCCTGCCCATAAAGCTCGTCTCTTGGCTCCACGTTCCCTGTTATCATCTGGAACTCAATGACCACATGATCACTTTTTCCAATAGGACACAGATATTTCAAGGATTCTATTTCATTGGGTTCTTTGGTAAATAGTAAGTCTAATCTTGCTGGTGTGTCCTCACCTCGGAACCGTGTCTCTTCTTTGTCCCATTGCATCATCACATTGTTCATTGTTATATTTAATACTGTAATTTAGTGCCCCATGAGTCTTTGCTGCCTCCTAAGTCCCATTCCTCCCAGTTCACCTCTTTACAATTGAAGTTACCCATTAAAATTATATTGTTACTTTCCTCAATCATTTTCTGTAAATAGCTAGCCATGGCTGACAACATTTCCTGGTATTCATCATCACTCCATGCTCTTGTCTTAGGGGGAACATACACTACTGCCATATCTCTCTTCCTATTCTCTCCTGTTTCTAATTTCATATTTATCACTTCAGCCCTCCCTTCTCCCATTTCCACGGTATCTACATTTATGTTGTTCTTCACTGCTATCATCACTTCTCCTGTTTTTTCTCTTCTGTCTCTTCTCCACAGTTTGTATTTACCATCTCCCATATGAACATCAATATCTTCTCTTAATTTGATCTCTACAAAGCACATAACATCAGGTTCATGTACTCGTACCCTCAAAAAATCGTTGATTTCTACCCTTGCCGATATTAAACCATCAACATTAGTATATGCCACCTTCCAATTCTTTTTGATGTTTTTTATACCCTCTTTTGTAATAACTCAGGTGTAAGCACAGTGCCTATGTGATGTACCAATATTAAATAACCAGTCACTATACCCGATCCACATTCAGTATACCATTGTATGTATATTGTTAGGAAGTTGGATTAACCCGCCCCATCCCGACCACTTTTCCACCACTGACTCCCCCCAATCCCGACCATTTTTGGAAATTTTTTTTTTTGGCTCAAACCTCCGCTTTTGGTGAGAAACATCGAAAATTCATAGAGAAATCGCTCACCTGAGGTTTAAAATACTCGATACAATTAGGAGTACCTCCTTACCTGACTGGGTTTTCTAACAGGCTGGCATGAAAGAAAACGAGTTCTATGGGAGGGTAACTATTTCACATCATTCATAAGCGGTATTTATTTATTTATTTGGTACGAATTTATATGTAGTACGAGAGTATATTGGTTTTCAAACAGTAATATAGGCATTATAAGCATTGTTTCACTCACTAACTCATCACCATACCTGACCTTTTTTTGCCACATTACCTGATCATCATTTCTGACTTTCTTCCTTAAATGCTATGTAAACTTTGTCCTCCACATTGTCATTGATTGGAGAATCACTCTGGCCCTGAATTTCGTACCATGGCATGACATGGCTTTACTGGCCAAGTCACTGATAACAGGTGAATTGCTGAGATAATGGCATGCAGGGGTGGGAGGAGGTCATGCTGGGTAAGGCATTGTCCCTGCCTGGCATCTTATAGAGGAAGGTGTCCCGTGTATATGTACCAATAATCACTCGCGAAAAGTGAAAATTGTGCAAATTAGGGACCTTGCAATTGATTCGCGTCTATGTACGTCGATGGGATTGGCAGTGACAAAACGTGTGAACGTTAATTCACGTCAACGGGACGCCGCGGGTTAAGGCAATATATGCGTTAAGGTGTCTTGCCAAGTTTTTATGCCCTGTTCCTTTGTAAGTGTTCTACTTCCGGTCTAGAAAGAGGACCCCACTCAGTCGCTGGTGTCTTTAGAACAAGAAGTCAGTCTAAAAACATCCAGCATAACACAAATGTCTCGTGAAAAAACTTAAACACTGGACTGTCTTGTGCGCATGCATGAAGGGAGTGAGCAAAATGTTGAATCCCAGTATTTACTCAACATTAAATTTCTGTCCACATAGAGACTGAGTCAAGATACCTACTAGGCATAATTTACAGTCTGAAGAAACTATGTATTAAGAACCTAACTTGCACTGAATGTAGCAGAAATCAAATAATATAGGACCATTGACATGGCGGGTTGCCATCATATTCCATCAGTGATATTTTAATATCCATTTATGATAAATATAAACAATTCATGCTACGTTATATATACCTGTTCTACTTGTATTACTTATATTATGGTATATGACATTACCATGATTCACAGTTTCACACGACAGTATAGATATATAACAAAGAAAAATATGCATTTTGAACAGTGCGGAGAATGTGTTTGTCCCAGTGGTGGTGACACCTACCGGAATACTAGCTTTGAAAGCACCCCATTATGGTTGGCCAACTGGAGGTTACCAGATTCACAATAGCGTGCAGTTATTATGCGGGAGCTTCACTCCCTGCTCAGGTATGACTCCAATTTGGACTAGGGATACGTCCTATCTAGGGTTAAGAGTGCTTTGGTGGGATATGTTATGCAGCGTATTCTGGTTCACGTCTTCTCGGTTCCAGACACGGTGCCCGACCGGGTCAGTATCAGCAAGGAAGGAAAACACAAACACCATGGGTCAAAGGCACACTTATACATTATCAAGAAACAAATACACACACCGTTCTATGATCAAAAGAGAGGAGTTACAGTGACTGAAAATAGAGTTTACAACAATGGCTCTCTACCTAGCTCAGCAAGTCTGACCTTTCCACGGAGTTACACCTTTCTGATATGAGGTTATATCCACATAGTGTCAAAGAAAATGTTCCACAGCTATATCAGGCAAGCAAAGTGCAATGTACACAGACAATACAGTTCAGTGTATCCAATGTGCCATGTAAGACAATATACATCCAGTTCCTTAATTCTAGGTATCCACGTGACATGTACGAGGTCCTAGCTAGTATAATATATTCGCATGACATGGGCGATGTCCTAGCTAGCCTTAGCCTATATACACGTTACATGGGTCGAGAATATATAACGTCTTACGCCGGTCACCAGGGGAGGGTTAATGAGTCTAGGGAAGGAGGTCCCATGAGGACAGGGATGGGGAGGAGGGGTGCGTGACACGTATGAAGGTATGTATCCTGACCCTTAGCTTTGGAAGGCGCGGGACATGTACGAGGCCCTAGCTAATATAATATATCCCCTTGACATGGACGAAGCCCTAGCTAACCATAGTCCATACACATTCTACACAGGATGGGTATATATAGTCTCTTACTCGGATCACCAACAGGGGGGGGGAAGCAATGAGTCTAGGGAGGGTAGATTCATGTGAGGGTGGGGGTTGAGGGCCCGGGGAGGGAAGGGAGGACACACAAGTGAATATTACACTGACATCTGTTGTTCTGTGAGGACGACACTGGGGAGTCACTGTAGGGGAATCGGCCTGTATAAGGGGATGTCGAGCACTCTGCCTGATAGTGTTATGAGTAGAGTTCACTGCGGTAAACAGAGAGGGGGATCGCACCGGGGGGGGGGGGTTGGTCAACACTGGGGAAACGGCCACAGTGACACAAGGGGGAGGGAATGACACTGGGGGAGGGATCTGGCCACACTGGGAAAGGACATAAACAGAAAGTCTATTACTCATGATTCTCGGGGGGGGGGAGGACAGAGCCCATGGGACATCAGGGACTATGCCGGGAGCTTCAGGTGTCAACTGGGTGTGGGAGGTGGGCTGCCCGGCGAGTAATGCAGGAGTAGGAGGTCCGTAGGGTCGCCACTAGTCCTCGAGTTGTGGGCGGGTGGTGTAGAAGGCGGCTCCCTAGCCGCTACGGTCCGGCAGGAGGTCAGGCTCTCTGAGCTAGGGCCAAAGGAGGCCAGGAGGTGTGTTGCACGGCGCCGGTCCTTAGTCATTGTCGGGGTGCTGGAAGAGGATCGGGGGAGGCCTGGGGCTGAGGTTGGGCGCGGGGAGGGCAGCGCCCTGGGTGAGCCACTGCTGCATCCTGGGGAGGCGGCCGCAGGGAGGGGCTGCGGCCGCTGTCATGGGGCGAGCCTCGGCTGCTACGACAGGCACCAGGGAAGGCCTGCCGGGTCCAGGAGCTGCATCCTCGCCATCGGGAGGTGGCCACCAGGGGTGAGCTGCGGCCTCTCGCCAGGGGGTAGCCCGGCAACACCATGGGCTGCAAGGACAGGACACCAGCCCTTGGGGACGTCATGCCCACTCTGGCCTCTGGTGGGGTCCCTGAAAAGGAGCAGGAGTTGCCCTCTCGTGTTGAGGGGCTGTGAGAATGGCACCTCACTTCACACCCAGAGTGGTGGTCAGGGCGGCAGGTGCCTTCCTCTGCAGGAGCCTGGATATGTTCCGAGGGGGAACAGCCGGGGGCCGACCTTATGGATACTACAGACCCTGACGGCGGGGAGTAGGTGCCTGATGGATATGCCCGGCTATTGCCGCAGCTCTGACGGAGGCTGCACTCCAGCCGTTGTTCTTGCAGCGGGGAGAAGGCATCCGATGGATACGCCCGGCTATTGCCACAGCTCCAATGGAGGCTGTTCTCCAGCCAAGGTTGAAGGGGCACAGAGAAGGCACCCAATGGATATCCCTGGCTATTGCCACAGCTCCAGCGGAGGCTGTTCTCCAGCCCTCGTTCTGGAGGTAGGGAGAAGGCGCCCGATGGATACGCCCAGCTATGGCCACAGCGCGAATGGTGACTGCTCTCCGGCCTATGTTCTAGGGGCGGGGAGAAGACGCCCAATGGATACGCACGGCTACTGCCACAGTGCCGACGGAGGCTGTTCTCCAGCCCTGATCCTGGGGGCAAGGAAAAGGCACCTGATGGATACGCCCAGCTATGGCCACAGCGCCGACAGTGGCTGCTCTCCGGCCTTTGGGTCTGGGGCTTCTGCCCTGGAGACAGCACTGGTGGACGGCGATGTCTCGTCTGCTGCTCCTTACTGGGGGTAGCAGCCCTTGAGGCTCCTCCTGAGTCCTCTTTCAAAAATGAGGCCGATCCAGGAGACTCTGAGTCCGAGGGTCTGCTTGGGAGCTTGTTAGTACAAGTCCCACCCCGATTCTGGCGAGCGTTCCCTCCACTAGAGTGTAGTGTGCTTTTCCCGCACGCAGTCGGGTGGTCTGGCTGCGGAGAAGAGGGGCATAGGGGAGTGAGGGACATAGGACGCTCTCACCTGGAAGGTATGACAGGTAAGCCAGCCTCCCTGTCATCTAGTGGGGATGGGTATCGCCCCCCCGTACTCTCCTTCTAGGGTGGTGGTGTCCGGCTCACCCCGCCGTGCAGGTATTTCAGGGTATGCGGAAGAGGTGTGTGGTGTGAGTCGAGTGGGTCATGGTGTAAGAAAGGGAGTGAATGGTGGTGCGTGGAAGTATGGCTGTAGCTTAGAAGAGATGTGTGGCTGGAGAGGATGAGGTGTCATATGAGAGGTATAAGGAAGAGATGAATAGAGGTGAGAAGGGCTGTGCCTGATGCTGAATTGGAAGCAGATGAGAGGTGGGGTAAGTGGTTGACTGAGCATTTTCAGCAGAATAAGAAAATGTTTCCAAAGGAGGTGAAGAGGGTGGGGGCGCCCATCATCCACTCACTCAGTGTAGGGATACCATATGATCTCTACACTGACAAGCCAAATGATTTCCTGTATCCAGGAAGCCCAGTTATATGGGTGGTAACCATATAACTGGGGTTTCTGGCAGGGTATAGTGTCCTCCAGATTCCCCTGTCCAAAATCACTTAATTATGGCTGTCATTTCGGAAAGCCTCACAGTGCCCAATACCTGCCCAGGGCTCCAACCAAATGGGCAGATTAGCATGGCCATGTGGAATGTGAGAGGTATGAATGACGAGAGCAAGAGGGTGGAAGTGGTGAATGTGTTCAAGAGTGCAAGATATGCCGTGATGGCATTGTGTGAGACAAAGATGAAAGGGTGTGAAGTGGAAGAGTGGGAGGGTGTGAAGTGTGTAAGGTCGGGAATGAATGGGCGAGGAAGATGCAAGGAAGGAGTTGCTTTGTTAACAAATGAGGTGTGACAGAGTGGAATGAGAGACTACAAATGTGTCAGCTCGAGGTGTATGTATGTCAAGTTCAAGTCTGAGAAGGTGAAAGTGGTAGTAATTGTAGCATATAAACTGTGTGAGGACAGCAGACAGAGAAAGACAGGTTTTTAGTATGAGCTGAATGAAGTAGTGGGAGAAACGCCCAGGAACTATAAAGTGATCGTAATGGGGGATATGAATGGATGAGTAGGCACTGGTCCTGAGGCTGACATAATGGGTTCTTATGGAGTACCAGGAGAAAAAAAAAATAATAGGAAGCGATTAACGGATATGTGTCAGGAAAGGAGGTTGTGTATTTGTCACTTGTATTTCGATTACAAAGATGCACATAAATATACGGGGTATAGAGGGAATGGGGATCATGCTGAAATAAGTTTGATCAATTACATGCTCATAGAGAGGTCGATGATGGGAATGGTTGCTGACAGGAGGACCGTGAGAGGACGATGTGGAGGTCTGTCATATCGTGTAATTGTGGTATGCAAGATCAAGCTGAGAGGAGTGAGGTGGATCAGGAGAGAGAGGAGCAGTCAGGGAGAAAGACTGAAAGTTGTGAAGCAGAGGATCAAAGAAATGGCAGATGATTACAGGACCAAAGTAGAGGAAGAGTTAGAATCGGTGAATTGGAATTAAATGGATCTGGACAGTCTTCGACTATCTTACTTCTACGATGGAACACATTCTATCCATTTCTCCTTTCTCTGAAATCTCCAGGTAAACGTCGTCTTGGGCATTTTGGAGCCGCGGACCGGGAGGCCCTCAGGCAGTACTTCTTTGATTTTCCCTGGAATGATTATTGCTTCCATGGCCGTGAGCCATCTGAGTGTGCCTTGCGCATTACGGAGGTTATTCTCTCGGGCATGGAAGCATACATTCCTTTCTCATATCCTTTGACTAATGCAAGAAAGCCTTGGTTTAATCACGCTTGTTCTAATGCTGTCCGCAACAAGGAGAAGGCCTACAAAAGGTACCGGAGCCAACCCACCCCTGAATCACATCATCTTTACGTTTCTGCCCGGAATCGTGCTAAGTCTGTTCTTCGCTCTGCTAAAAATAATTTCATCCATACTAAATGCTCTCAACTCTCCAACTCGAATTCTTCCAGCTCCTTCTGGCACCTTGCCAAAAATCTTTCTAACAACTTTACCTCATCATCCTTCCCTCCTCTTTTCTACTCTGATGGTTCTGTAGCTATTTCTTCTACTGATAAAGCAGATCTCTTCACACAGACTTTCTCCTCCAATTCCACCTTAGACGATTCCAGTGCTGTTCCTCCATCACTTCCCCCCTCTGACTTCCTCATGGCTGACATTAAAATTTCTTCAGTTGATGTATTTTCTGCCATCACTGGCCTCAGTACTAACAAGGCATATGGGCCTGATGGAGTCCCTCCCACTGTTCTCAAGAACTGTGCTTCTGTGCTTACACACTGCCTAGGCAAACTCTTTCGCCTTTGTCTGTCAACTTGTACCTTTCCTTCTTGCTGGAAGTTTGCTCTCATTCAGCCAGTCCCAAAGAAGGGTGACCACTCCCAACCCTCCAGCTATCGTCCAATTGCTTTAACGTCCTGTATTTCAAAAGTTTTCGAGTCAATTCTTAATAGAACAATTTTAAGGCATCTTTCCTATCACAACCTTCTTTCCGATCGTCAGTATGGGTTCCGTCAGGGACGCTCCACTGGCGATCTTCTCACCTACCTTTCAGACTCCTGGTCATCCTCCTTTCAGGACTTTGGTGAAAGCTTTGCCATTGCACTTGACATCTCAAAGGCTTTCGATCGAGTCTGGCATAAATCTTTAATTTCCAAACTGCCCTCCTACGGTTTCTATCCTTCTATCTGTGCCTTCATCGCTAGCTTCCTTTCTGGTCGTTCTATAGCCGCTGTTGTAGACGGCCATCGTTCTTCTCCTAGATCTATCAACAGTGGTGTTCCTCAGGGCTCTGTCCTATCACCAACTCTCTTCCTTTTATTCATCAATGATCTTCTAAGCTGTACATCTAACCCTATCCGCTCATACGCTGATGACTCCACCCTTCACCTTTCCATTCGGTTCCCGCAACGCCCATCTCAACAGTTACTTCAACAAACAAGGGATGAGGCTGTGGCACACCTAATGTCTGACTTGGCTCGTATCTCTGACTGGGGTAAAAATAATATGGTTGTCTTTAATGCATCTAAGACTCAGTTCTTACACCTATCAACCCGACAAAATCTTCCATAGGTATACCCACTGTTTAATTATATTCAGCTTAATCCTGCATCATCCTTGAACATGCTTGGGGTTTCATTTACCAGGGACTTATCTTGGAAAGATCATATTACATCTCTTGTAAAATCTGCTTCCAATAGATTGGGTGTGCTAAGCCGACTCCGCTCTTTCTTTACCCCTGCACAATTGTTGATTCTGTACAGGGGTTTTATCCGCCCCTGTGTGGAGTACAACTCTCATGTGTGGGGAGGCTCCCCTCATACAGCTCTTCTCAATAGGGTGGAGTCAAAGGCTTTTCGTCTCATTAACTCTCCTCCTCTTACTGACTCCCTTCAACCTCTGTCTCTTCGCTGCACTGTTGCATCTTTATCTCTTTTCTATCGCTACTTTAATGGTCACTGCTCCTCTGAACTGTCTGCTTGCATTCCTCCACCTCTACGACGGGCACGTAGCACCTGTCTGGCAGCAAACTCTCATCCCTTTTCTGTCAAAACTCTCTAATGCAAGAGTTAACCGTTACTCCCAGTCTTTCATTTATGCAACAGGTCAGCTCTGGAACTGTCTCCCTCTGTCTGTATTTCCTGCTGCCTATGATCTCCAGTCTTTCAAACGCAGTGTGTCCAGGCATCTCAATATGATCGGATCTTGAATTTGGCTCTCTATTGTATTTTGTTTTTCTCTTGGAGGGAACTGTTACTGCGGGCTCATGGCCTTTGGTTCCTTCTTCCTCGCATAAAAAAAAAAATATATATATATATATATATATATATATATATATATATATATATATATAGATATATATATATATATATATATATATATATATATATAGGGATTGCTTAGTCAGGAATGCTAAAGCAGTGTGTGGTGTTACAAGAGTAACAACAAAGAAGAAAAGTACGGCATAGTGGGATGAGGAGGTTAAGAGAGCGTTGGAGGAAAAGAGGAAGAAGTGGCTAAAGTGGTTACAGGACAGGGGTTCAGTTGAAATAAGAACTGAATATATTGAGCACAAGAAGTGCATACAGACTAGTGAAGAGGAAAAAGAAGGAGGTAAATGACGATCTAGGAAAAAAAATAAATGCGAACTACTTTGAAAATAGGAAGTTATTCTGGAAAGAGGTGCGGAAATGTAGAAGTGAAAGCAGAAAGAAGTCTGATGGTATGAAGGATGTAGGCGGTAGATTATTAACCCATGGTGATTGAAGTAAGGACCAGATGGAAAGAATATTTTGCATGCCTAATGAATGGGAATAGAGACAGCAGAGTGGCTGTAAACATGGTTGGTTCTGGGGGTGTGCAGAGAAGGAATGCAGTGCCAGGAAACATGACACTCGCACAGGTGAGGAGTGCTGTGAAGCGGTTGAAAAATGGAAAAGTAGCTGGGGTTGATGAGGTGTATGCAGAGATGCTTAAAGTGTAGTGGAAAAAGTGGAATGAAGTGCTTGTTGGAGATATGTATGAAGGAATGGATGAGTTAAATTGTGCCTGCAGAGAGAAAAAGGCTATGATTGTACCCTTGTACAAAAATAAAGGTAAGTGAAGTGAGTGCAAGAATTATCGTGGCATAAGTTTACTGAGTGTGGTAGGGAAGGTATATGGAAGTGAAATACCCAACCGGTGGAGCGATCCCGACACCAGCACCCCAGGAGGAGGACATGGAGAGGTAGCCCCCACCCCAAGAGAAGGCAATGGGGAGATACACCAGTGTTCCGCGCCACAGCGACATATATCCCCCGTGACCCGACGCCCCTCTTCCACACAGCCGGACCACCAGGAAGTACTTTGATCAAGTGCGTTACCCTCTGACGGAAAGAGCACTCGACATAATCAGGGTGGGACTTGCCCTAGGAAAGTCCAAAGTAGGCCCTTGGACACAGAGTCCACCAGACCTGCCTTCACAAGAGAGACACCCACAGCCAGCACTCACAGTCCTACTTCACCCCGGGGAAGCAGTGGTGCAGTAGTATCCACCGGATCTACTGTAGGAGGAGCATCCACTGGATTTCCTCCTTCTGCCACCCACCTCCGGAAGCAAGCGTCTCGGACTGTTGCCTTGATGACCTTCGCCTGTGCTCCCCCAGGAGGGTGGCAGGTCCCATGGTAGTATCCACCGGATCTGCCACCGGGGGAGAGACCACCGGTTGTACCCTAACTGCACTTTCCACCAACAGCAGGAGGGCAGCAGAGTCCACTGGACCTGCTGCAGAAGACAGAAGACCCGCCAGGACTTCTCCTGTTGTCCCCGGGACGAGTGGTCCCCTGGCAGTGTACCCCGGACCTGTCAGCCTGCGGGAGCATCCACCAGATCTCCCTTGACCACTACCCCAGGAGGGGGCCTGGGCAGCGTCCATCGGGCCTGCTAGGCAGAAGGAGTGCCCTCTGGACCCCGGCATGAAGTTTTGGCAGGGACCATGAGGCCCGCCAGGCTGAGGAACAGGCCACTGGTCGTTCCTCCTCTGCGACTCTGAAGGCTCCCTACAAGGAAGCCATCTCTGGCTCAGCCCGCCCCTGTGGCCAAGCAAGATGCCCCTCCTGCCTCCCCTCCTTCACAGAGAGTGGAGACTGCTCCCCCACAGGGCCCCCATCAGAGAGTACCTGGGATGGGACCACCCTGAGGCCAGGCGTCCTGTATCTGCAACCCAGCCCCTGACGCCCTCAGGAGCTGACGGACTCCCCCAGGGCAAGTGGCTGCAGTCCACCCCTGATGGCCTCCTCCTCCAGGCGAAAGAACAGTCCCCGCACAACGGTGGGCACCCTGCAGTGCAGCCACTGATGCCCCTAGCAGCTGACAGACTCCCCCAGGGCGGGCGGCTGCAGCCAATCCCTGACGGCCTCCTCCTCCAGGCAAGACCACAGCCCCAGGACAATGAAGGGCATCCGGCAGCTGGCCCCAGGCTCGGACCAACCCAGCCCCGCCCCCAGGACTCCCAGCTCAGCCAAGGGCAGGTGCCATGCTGAGTGCCTCCTAGCCCTGTTTGGCCCCAGCTCAGAGGGCCACCACACTCCCAGGGCCCCCACCAGGAATGGGCCGCCCATCACTCCGCCTTGAGCTCGACCCGGACCCCAGACCCCACCGTACGAGACTCGCACCGGGAACACACCCTGGACGGCCCTCCTTCCACACCGGGCTGCCACCTGCGGCTACCTGTGCTGTAGCCTTGGGTGCGCCCCTTGCGCCCACCGACGACCAGCCTACGCTGCAAGTTCCAGTGCTACAGCCCCTGTGTGTGAACTCCTCCCCCTCGCCTAGAGTGTTGCATCCTTGAGTGTCTTAGATTTGTACCAAACCCCATGTGATTCCCCTGAGTGCATTCCCTTGTGTGTTCCCTTCCCCCCCTTGTGTGTGACCCCCTCCTTGCCCCATAGGTAGTACCCACACTTCCCTGTGTAATGTCTCTGACCCCTCACATGTGCATTGCGACCCCTATGCCTTACAAGTGGTGACAGGGGAATATCCACCCAGAGATCCACATACGTACGATATATCTGATCGAGGATACATTTCAGTGCAGTAAACCATCACTGGGTTGTCAAGCATGTTGTTTCCCCTCTGTGCCATACACACCTGACCTGACTGTGTTCTATGCATTGTAATATATAGTGTCTTATGTTATATTGCATTCGTACTACACAGGTATATTGTACTGTGATATCCAGTGCCTTTGTTATATTGCGTTCATACCACATGCTGTGTTGTATTGTGATATACCGTGTCGTGTGTTATATTGCGTTCATGCCCCTATGTGTATTGTATTGCGATATATACAGTGTCGTGTGTCATATTGTGTTCAGGCCACCTGCGTGTACTGTATTGTGATATATAGTGTAATTGTGTTTTATATTGTATTGTGTCATATAGTGTACTTGTATTTTGTATAGGATTCTCCATGGACTTGTGTGTGAATACTTGTACTCTGTTCGTAAGGTAATATACGTGTAGATCTGGTTAGCCTGTGTTTGAGCCCTATCCCTTGTCTGTATACTCTAGCCCGGTCCAGAATAAAGAACCCAAGGCCCGCACCGTATCTGAACCCAAGAAGTTGGGCGCAGAATACGCTGCATAACAGGAAGAATTATTATAGAGAAAGTAAGAGAGATATCAGAAGTCCTAGTGAGTGATGAACAGGGTGGCTTTAGGAGTGACAGAGGATGTGTGGATCAAATTTTTTACAGTGAGACAGATAGCAGGGAACGCTTTTGGCATTCATGGATCTGGAAAAAATATATGACAAATTGGATAGAGAAGGATTGTGGAAAATTTTGCGCATGTCCGGTGTAGATGGTAAGCTGCTAGGTGCCGTCAAGAGTTTTTATGATGGTAGTGAAGCATGTGTAAGGGTTAATGGGCATCTAAGTGAATGGTTCACGAACGGTGTTGGCGTGCGACAAGGTTGTGTGATGTTTCCATGGTTGTTCAATATATTTATGAATGGGGTGATGAGATAAGTAAAAACACGAGTAATGGAGAGAGGGTTGGTAATGAATGGTGAAGGACGGAATATCTCAAATTTGTTGTATGCTGATGATGCAATACTGCTTGCATCAACGGGACAAGAACTTGGTAGGCTAGTGCAGTTTTACTGATGAATGTGAGCGTCGTGCCTTCAGAGTAAAATAATGTAGAAAGGATTAAAGTGATGGTTATTGAGGGATAAGGTGACTCCCAGTGCGATGTTACAGTGAATGAAGAAAGACTGGAATTGGTGGGAGAGTTCAAATACCTGGGTACAGTGACATAAAAGAGAGGAAAATGTGCAAAAGAAGTTGAAAGTAGCGTGACACAAGGAAGAAAAGTAGCTGGTGCAATGAAGGCCTTGATAAGAAACAGAGGCTTGAGTGTTGCAGCTGCACAAGGCTTACATGAAGGAGTGTTAGTGACAGCTTTAACACATGGATGTGAGACTATGGTGTGACATGAAAAGTAAAAGTCAAGAGCAAAAGCAGTGGCGATGGGACTGCTGAGGAATGTACTGTATGTGGAGTACAGAGGGTGGATAGGATACGAAATAATGTGATTCGTGAAAGATGTGGAGTGAGGAAGTCGGTGGACACCAGAATCGAAGAGAGTGTACTGAGACGATATGGTCATGTGGAGAGAATGGATAACAATAGAGTGGTGAAAAAGGTATATCTGAGCGAATCTGAAGGAGGGAGGAGGCTAGGTAGGCCAAGGAGAAGGTGGAGAGATATGGTGGACGAGTGTGTGAAGAAGAGAGGTTTGGAAGTCGGTGACGCTAGGAAACTGACAAGAGGGCGAGCTGGCTGGATGAATGTTGTGAGAAGTGCATGACCAGGATTTGGCGCCTCTTTTTAACCTGGCAGCGTCCGTACTGACTCAATCGGATAAGTTTATGTGAAGCTACAGAACGTGGTGAATGTTTTTGGCATATCCGATAGAGCCAGGATTCCGGGGGCTTGAATGATGAGTGAATGGAAGCGTGACCCATTGGATTGGGCAAATTTGGGCTGTCTGGACATTGCTACTCCGCACCCTGCCCTTGGGTGGGGAAGGAGGTCCGGATGATAATGATGATGATGATGTTCAGAGGGTGCTAAAGGGAGAGTCTGGGCAGGAAAAGCCAGTAAACGCAGAGGATGGAAGGATATTAACTGAGATAGATGCAGTAAGGAAGAGATGGGCAGAGCATTTTGAAAGAATATTAGAGGAGGAAAGGAGGTTGAGATTGTGGCAGACGGAAGGGTGCAAGGAATAAATGTGCTGGGAGAGTTGAATGATTCCTTGATCACGACGAAGTGCAGGAGGCAGTAAAGGAGATAAAAGCAGGGAAAGCTGCAGGTATGGATGGGCGTACTGCAGAATGTGTGAAAGGTGGTGGTCCGGAGATGTCTGTTTTGTGAGCGGTACAGCGCCAGTTGACTGAGCAAATGCATGTGTGATTCCACCATATAAAGGTAAGAGTGATAAATATTGTTAAGTCCCAGTCCCACACTGCCAGAGGCTCCAACAACAGTAGATGAGCTGTATAGGATGGATGATGCCCAGTGAGTTGTTCTTTCAGTGTACAACAACACAGCAACACAGGCGCTATAAATGAACACTGGCTTTTTAAGTTCACTGGCTTTATTTTTCAAATAATTACACTTAATGCTTGCCAACTTCTCTTCACTGTTTTCACAAGTACTGGAGATACGCAATCTTCACTAACTGCACTGACACTGAACTACACTCAGTCTGAACTGAAACTGCTCTAGTCTCTTCTCCATCCTTATATAAGCTTCCTGTATTCTAGAGTTGTAGTGCCACACCTTTGATATTCATGTATGTGTTTAGTAGTACTGTAATTTTAAGTTAGATAGGGTGTAACCTGAATATTAGTTTATAAGTTCCTACCCTAAGTAGTAATTCATATATTAATAATTACTGTAGGGTTAACTATTTTTACATGTATGTATCTCTGTATCTATGCAGTGGGTGATGTAATTGTGGATGTTGAGCTATGGGAATTCCTTAGTCAAGCCGAGTTAATGAAAGACACATGCGAGCAGCTTATCCCCTCCCTTTGTGCGTCATTGCCGGGCGCCGAGTTTAAACGTTAAACAGAGTAATGATGAATATACAATTCTTTCCGTAACCAAGTTGTGAAATGCTTGCTAATGAAGCTGCTAGAACACAAGTATGTAAGATTAGCAGTCCAAAAGGCCTAAATAATGTCATTTGTGAGGATTTAAAGTCCCGTTTATCTTGGCCGTCACTAGATGGCATGAGCTGCTTTCAGATTCAAATTGAAATAGTGATAGAATCAGTATCTAAATTAAGTAAGGAATAAATCCCAAATTTTCCCCAATTCAATCAGGAGTCCTGGCGTCATGGGTACACTGCTAAATAAATTGTAAAGAGAATTGAAACCCCCCCATATTTCAAAAACACCACCTCATTTGACTTGAGCAGTGGCGTCCTTTAGTGCCCGACAGGCCCCACTTGCTGCCCAGACATTGTGTGTATCAGACGTTCGTTTAGGTGAGTCGTCCACATTTCTTCTTCCTCCCCCTCTTTTTCTTTGTTTAATCCTTACTTATTATGAACTATAAGAAGTAATATTGTTGAGAGTTTAACGTAGTGACTTGCTGCCCAGACATCGTGTGTAACAGACGTTCGTTTAGTCCCCA
The DNA here is from genome assembly GCF_032717465.1 of Coenobita brevimanus. NCBI lineage: Eukaryota > Metazoa > Arthropoda > Malacostraca > Decapoda > Coenobitidae > Coenobita > Coenobita brevimanus. The sequence goes on along the minus strand of NC_137003.1, from coordinate 36,967,396 downwards.
GACACCGGCAGCGACGACCGTGTGAGCATGCCATTATTCCCAAGTATTGCCCATAGACTTTTACACTTACACTTGCACCACTCACGAGTTATTATTACAAACCGAAGGTATTTGATGTGTTATTAATGATTCTATCAAGTGAACTTTTTTTTTGTAGATAAGGAATAGAAGTATAAAAGTGATATGTTCTGTAACGGAAAGGAAAATTCAAATTCATCAACTGTTCTCTTTCTTTAAAATTAGTTTATTAGGAAAAAATTATAATCAGGAGCGTGGAAGGGAACTTACTGATTGTGAGCAATAATGTGATATTTAAGTTGTACCTCGAGGCTAAACAAGCCCGAGTGATTGAGGTGTTCCTAGTGATTGTATTTCTTTTTTTTTAATTATTCCTCGAGGCTAGACAGGCCCGGGAGATTATGTATTTCTAGTGATTATATAACATTGTCGATGGTGAATTGTAAAAAAAAATACTGATTTGATGTGAGAACCGAGAAAACTATATGAGGAGAATACCTTATATGGGTGAGAGATGAATACAAATAATCATTCTTATTGATTCGAGGCTATGCCAGCCCGAACAGACAATTCATACCCGTAAAAGTGTCCCTGTCTTGAGGCCATTGTTGAGCCCAAGAGTAACGGCCAAAAAGAAAGTAAAGTACAACAACTCCATACCTCGCGTGAATCAACTTGTTTCGTCTGGTAACAATGTTAGAGGAATGATCACCCAAAAGCCTTAGTAACCTTTACAGTCTTCTCTCATACTAAAAAGGGTCATGTAATAAAAAATGTTTTTTGTGGAAATTAACAGAATTACTAAAGTAAAGTATATAGCATTTTCTTTTCTTTATTAGTATACCTAATCAAGGAAATTATGTCCTCAAGCCAAATTCACTCCCCTTCCAATTCAAGATTCCTTCGCTGAGGGAACGACAACCACCTGAGGTACCGACTAAATCTAAATCTCGGCCAAAAACTACAAACGCTACCACAATTCATTCTTTTCATAAATATTTACCATCCACTATACTAAGTCGAGTACCACTTGTATATCCATGGGTGAGTTGATCAATACCCACAACAGGTAAGAAAATACATACCCCTATCATCATTACACTGGTGTTAGCCAGTGGCATAAAAATTCTTAGCATCACACTGGTGAATACCGGTGGGACAACATTCATAGCTTTACAGAGTGTTCTAGTACTACTCCTTAGTTCTCGTGCATTCTCAATGGAGCAATGGTTACAACAGTTGCCAACTCGGAGACACCCAAAACAAGCCAGAATTTTCTTGCAATGCATAACACTCTAAAAGGTTTAGCATACAAACTGAGATAAAATTACATAATTTAACAATCACATAAATATAACATTATAAAGCAAAAGAGCGTAAAAATTATTGTATAACTTACAAAATACCTCCACTCACAAACAGCAGGCTAACTGGCAACTCACGCATCACGAAAAAAATACAAGAAGTATGGAGAATTCTCCAGACTACCTAACTAGCAATCCAGCTTAACGGTACGAAAGCACTAGTTTTAGGGGTATAAGTCTGAAATACCTGCTCGGCAGAGTGAGCCAGACACCACCACCGGTCATCTCCCAGGCCGATCCAGCCTCGATGGCAGGAGGACAGAGTCCGCCGGACCTGCGGCGTTAGCCAAGAGAGCCCGCCGGGCCTCCCCCTCCCGCCGTTCCCGGGCTTAGGGGCACCCGAGGAAGCCCGGCAAAAGAACATAAGCCCATGCCGTTGCAGACACCCTAACTCGCCATGTTGATGGTTGCGAGTCCCACCCCGATTCTGGCGAGTGCTTTCTCCGCTGGAGTGCAGGGCACTCGGACTGCGTACTGCCCAGTGGTCTGGCTGCGATGAAGAGGGGCGTTGGGTCATGGGGGAGATATGTCGCTCTCGCTCGAAAGGCTCGGCAGGTGGATTTTTTTTTTTTATGCGAGGAAGAAGGAACCAAAGGCCATAAGCCCGCAGTAACAGTTCCCTCCAAGAGAAAAACAAAATACAATATAAAGCCAAATTCAAGATCTGATCATTTTGAGATGCCTGGACACACTGCGTTTGAAAGACTGGAGATCATAGGCAGCAGGAAATACAGACAGAGGGAGACAGTTCCAGAGCTGACCTGTTGCATAAATGAAAGACTGGGAGTAACGGTTAACTCTTGCATTAGAGAGTTGGACAGAAAAGGGATGAGAGTTTGCTGCCAGACGGGTGCTACGCGCCCGTCGTAGAGGTGGAGGAATGCAAGCAGACAGTTCAGAGGAGCAGTGACCATTAAAGTAGCGATAGAAAAGAGATAAAGATGCAACAGTGCGGCGAAGAGACAGAGGTTGAAGGGAGTCAGTAAGAGGAGGAGAGTTAATGAGACGAAAAGCCTTTGACTCCACCCTATTGAGAAGAGCTGTATGTGGGGAGCCTCCCCACACATGAGAGTTGTACTCCACACAGGGGCGGATAAAACCCCTGTATAGAGTCAACAATTGTGCAGGGGTAAAGAAAGAGCGGAGTCGGTTTAGCACACCCAATCTCTTGGAAGCAGATTTTACAAGAGATGTAATATGATCTTTCCAAGATAAGTCCCGAGTAAATGAAACCCCAAGCATGTTCAAGGATGATGCAGGATAAACTGAATATTAAACATTAGTGGGTATACCTGTGGAAGATTTTGTCGGGTTGATAGGTGTAAGAACTGAGTCTTAGATGCATTAAAAACAACCATATTATTTTTACCCCAGTCAGAGATACGAGCCAAATCAGACAGGTGTGCCATAGCCTCATCACTTGTTTGTTGAAGTAACTGTTGAGATGGGCGTTGCGGGAACCGAATGGAAAGGTGAAGGGTGGAGTCATCAGCGTATGAGTGGATAGGGTTAGATGTACAGCTTAGAAGATCATTGATGAATAAAAGGAAGAGAGTTGGTGATAGGACAGAGCCCTGAGGAACACCACAGTTGATAGATCTAGGAGAAGAACGATGGCCGTCTACAACAGCGGCTATAGAACGACCAGGAAGGAAGCTAGCGATGAAGGCACAGACAGAAGGATAGAAACCGTAGGAGGGCAGTTTGGAAATTAGAGATTTATGCCAGACTCGATCGAAAGCCTTTGAGATGTCAAGTGCAATGGCAAAGCTTTCGTCAAAGTCCCGAAAGGAGGATGACCAGGAGTCTGAAAGGTAGGTGAGAAGATCGCCAGTGGAGCGTCCCTGACGGAACCCATACTGGCGATCAGAAAGAAGGTTGTGATAGGAAAGATGCCTTAAAATTGTTCTATTAAGAATTGACTCAAAAACTTTTGAAATACAGGACGTTCAAGCCATTGGACGATAGTTGGAGGGTTGGGAGTGGTCACCCTTCTTTGGGACTGGCTGAATGAGAGCAAACTTCCAGCAAGAAGGAAAGGTACAAGTTGACAGACAAAGGCGAAAGAGTTTGCCTAGGCAGGGTGTAAGCACAGAAGCACAGTTCTTGAGAACAACAGGAGGGACCCCATCAGGCCCATATGCCTTGTTAGTACCGAGGCCAGTGATGGCAGAAAATACATCAACTGAAGAAATTTTAATGTCAGCCATGAGGAAGTCAGAGGAAGGAAGTGATGGAGGAACAGCACTGGAATCGTCTAAGGTGGAATTGGAGGAGAAAGTCTGTGCGAAGAGATCAGCTTTATCAGTAGAAGAAATTGCTACAGAACCATCAGAGTAGAAAAGAGGAGGGAAGGATGATGAGGTAAAGTTGTTAGAAAGATTTTTGGCAAGGTGCCAGAAGGAGCGGGAAGAATTCGAGTTGGAGAGTTGAGAGCATTTAGTATGGATGAAATTATTTTTAGTAGAGCGAAGAACAGACTTAGCACGATTCCAGGCAGAAATGTAAAGATGATGTGATTCAGGGGTGGGTTGGCTCCGGTACCTTTTGTAGGCCCTCTCCTTGTTGCGGACAGCATTAGAACAAGCGTGATTAAACCAAGGCTTTCTTGCGTTAGTCAAAGGATATGAGAAAGGAATGTATGCTTCTATGCCCGAGAGAATAACCTCCGTAATGCGCAAGGCACACTCAGATGGCTCATGGCCATGGAAGCAATAATCATTCCAGGAAAAAACAAAGAAGTACTGCCTGAGGGCTTCCCAGTCCGCGGCTCCAAAATGCCACAGACGACGTTTCCCTGGAGGGTCCACAGGCCATACCGGAGTGATAGGACAGGTTAAGGTAATAAGGTTGTGATAGGAGCCCAACGGAGAGAAAAGATTAACAGAGTAAGCAGAAGAATTAGTTGTGAGGAAGAGGTCAAGTATGTTGGAGTCTCTCCAAAGCGGTCAGGGATACGGGTAGGGTGCTGTACAAGCTGCTCTAGGTCATTAAGGATAGAAAAGATGTAGGCTTGTTCACCAGGTGGATACGTGAAAGGTGAGGAGAGCCAAAGGTGGTGGTGGACAGAGAAAGGAGAAATGGATAGAATGTGTTCCATCGTAGAAGTAAGATAGTCGAAGAATTTTTGATAGTAGAATCAGAAGATAAGTAAACAGCACAGATATATTTAGTCAGAGAATGACAGGAAAGCCGAAGCCAGAGTGTGGAGAATTCAGAAGAATCAAGTTCAGGAACACGAGAGCAAGATAAGTTGTTGCGTATATATACACAACAGCCACCTTTGGCTTTGAAATGAGTATAGAGAAAGTAGGAGGATACAGAAAAGGGTTTGCTGTCAGTTGCCTCAGACAGCTGAGTCTCCGTTAGAAAAAGAAGGTGAGGTTTAGAGGAGGAGAGGTGGTGCTCAACAGAGCGAAAGTTAGAGGAAAGGCCGCGAATGTTGCAGAAATGAAGAAGAAGAGAGTCAGACAGTGGTTCCAGACACCTTGAGTCGTCACCGGGAGAGGGGCAGATGGTGGGGGCATTTATGGTCCCCCCCCCTGGGGACTCCGAGGCTTGATAAATTGACGCCATTTTTGGTGAATTTTGAATAGGAAGTGTAGTGTGTACTGTGCATGTAGTTTGAAGATAGAGAAATTTGTACTGGAGAGCATGCTGGCCTACTCTCTGTGTAACTGAGACACTGAAAAAGTTCAGCAAAGGGGGATGGTCAGGAACTAGTCCTGAGGGCTGATGAAACGGGAGCTCCAGCACTCCCTGTCATCAGCTTTCCATCCACCTCGGGAGTACTGTCCTGCTCGACTGGTGCTACAGTCTACTCCCCGTCATCGCCTTGTGGGGTGGGGTCACCTCCCTGTACCCTCCTCCAAGGGTAATAATGTCTGGCTTGCTCCGCCATGCAGGTATTTCAAAGTCTATTGAGTGTTGGTACAGTGTTGATTAAGAAGGTTAGAAAGTACAATGAGAGCAATTGGTGATGAGCATTGGGGTTTTAGGAGAAGGAGGGGATGCACTGGTCAGTTGTTTGTTGTGAGGCAGGTGTATGAAAAGCATTTGGCAAAAAGTAAGGATGTGGTTTGGGTGTTCATGGATTTTGAGAAAGTGTATGATAGAATAGATAGGGAGTCTTTGTGGACTGTTTTGAGATTGTATGGACTAGGTGGCAGGTTGTTAAAAGGAGTGAAAAGTTTTTTATGTAAATAGTAGAGCGTAAGAGTGGAAAATACTGTGAGTGATTGGTTTCCCACGAAAGTGTGGCTGCGGCAGGGATGTGCGATGTCTCCTTGGTTAATATTTATATGGATGGTGTTGTACGAGAGGTGAATGCGAGTGTTAGGTGAGGGTTTGAGTCTCGTGAATGCTGATAGTAGAGAGTGATATTTGCAGATGATACTGTACTGGTGGCTGATTCGGAGAAGTTGAGGCAGTTGGTAGAATTTGGAAGGGTGTGTGAAAGGACACTGAGGGTAAATGAGATTAAAGGTAGAGTGATGAAGTGTAAGAGGTTGGTAGATGGTAGGAGGATGAATGTAGTTTTGAATGGTGAGTTCCTTGAGAAGGAAGAGTGTTTTAAGTATCTGGGATCATATGTTGCTGTGGATGGAAGAACAGATGTAGAGGTGAAGTTTAGAATGAAGTAGGAAAGGTGCTGGGAGGAAAAAAAAAATGTTTAGATGTTGTTCGTTTAAAGTGGATGTAACAAGAAGGCTGTATTAGGTTGTAGTGGTACCGACTGCGTTATATGGGACTGAAATTGTTATGCTGGGTGTTTTTAGTCTGACCTCTCATCCTAAAGACACCAACGACTGAGCGAGGTCCTCTTTCTAGACCGGAAGTAGAACGCTCACAAAGGAACAAGGCATAAAAACTCGGCAGTATACCTTAACACATCTATTGTCTTAATTCAAACTCCTTACAATATATATACAAAGATATACTGAATATGGAAGGGGCAAAGTGACAGAGTTACTACTATTGGTACCATGTGTCCATAAGCAATGTATTGATGTCGGGGTCGTGTACAACTTTACGCAATACACATATATATGACAGGTCACAAGGGCACAATATAGATGTTAGAGTTAATGCACAATTGCCATTTAATACACACGTCAGGATAGTGGATACTCTACATACGGATGGAGTGAAGCACCAGGTTAATCAGTACTAACATACATATCACATAGGCGCAATGTCTGTACCTGAGTCATGGAGCTAGGGAATGTCACTTAGCCGCGGCGACACTGTTCACATGTTCTGTCTTAATGGACTGATCTTAGTTAGTCTCGGGCCGCCACAAATACATTTCCCTGGTTCCAAAGGGCTTAGGTATAAACACAGTACCTTGGGTAAGTTAGGGTAGGAACCTTGGTGTATTACTTCTGTCTCACTGTTCACATTCACTGACCCTGGTGTATTGTTCCTGTCTCACTGTTCATATTCACTGACCATCACTTTCTGGTGTATGGTTTCTGTCTTACTGTTCACATTCACTAACTGCCACTTTCACTAAGTCTTTGACACGACTCTGGAGGTGGAAGGTGTCGTCACTGGACTGCTTATGCCTGGGGTTAACAGAGGTGGTGCCTGGGGGTGGGAGGGGTCCTCTCGGGAGAGCTCTCCTGTAGGAGGCACGGCACAGCTCTCGGGGGCGTCACTGCCCGGGCGCGTCTGGTCTGGGGTGCAGGGAAGCCCTTCCGTCTGGGGGCCTCGACCTGGTAAGTCGCCCTCGGGACTGGGGCCAAACGGAGTCAGGCCCGCTGCTTCTTACTCTGGATGGAGGGCCGACAGGGAGTGGGGCCTGAGCGGTCCTGCCTTAGGGTCTGCAGGCTGGCCCTGGGAGGCCTGGTGCTGTGGCCGCCTACAGTGTGGGGCGCTATCAGGGGCTGGCTGTGGCACCTCTCCTGCGGGGTGTCCGTCAGGGGCCGGCATTGTCCAGGGACAGGCTGTAGGGCAGGAACCCGGCCTTTGGGGACAGGACCTCGCCACCACTCCTGGACCTGCAGCACCTCTGGGGAACCACACCTGGAAGGAGAGAGAGACGGGCGTCCCATGCAGCCGAGAGGTAGTGAGCCGGCCGCGCAAGGGGTCTTCCCCTCCAGAAGAACCCTCAAGACTGCAGACGAAGGGCGTACAGTGGCCGTCCCTTCCCCAACACGTATAGTGGCCATTGTTGCGCTTCCACAGACTCTAAGGGCAGCAGCAGAAGGACGTACAGTGGCCGTTCCTTCCCTGGTACGTACAGTGGCCGTTATTGCGGCGCTGCTCCCGAAGGTGGAAGAGGCAGATGAGGGACGTACAGTGGCCATTCGCTCCCTGGCACGTACAGTGGCCGTTGCCACGGATCTGTCTGCCCAACAGGAAGTAGCTGAGGGACTTACAGTGGCCGTTCCCTCCCCGGTACATACAGTGGCCATTACCGTGGGGCTACTCCCATAGGAGGAGGGGGAGGTGGACGAGGGACGTACAGTGGCCGTTCCTTCCCCAACGCGTACACTGGCAGTTCCTTCCCCTACGTGTACAGTGGCCGTTGTTGTGGTTCCACTCCTCTTGCCTTTGTCTGTTGGTGTGTGCTTAATAGCTAGCACACCGAGGTGGTCTCCAGATGTGGCATCAGCAGAATGACGTACAGTGGCTGTTCCTTCCCCGGTACGTACAGAGGCCGTTACCGCGGGGCTGCAGGGGGAAGCAACTGAGGGACATACAGTGGCTGTTCCCTCCTGGTATGTACAGTGGCCGTTACCACGGCGTTGCCTGGGACTGTATCTGGAGCAGTCCCACCCCGATCCTGGTAAGGGCTGCTCTGGCCGAGAAGTAGTGTCGCATTCCTGCGACATCATAGTTGGGTCGGTTGAGAAGAGGAACACAAGGTAGGGGCGCCCCGGTACCCGTCTTGCTCTGGGCCAGTCCTGCACTCACCTGGCCCGCCGTGGTGTCCTCCTGGGGTGGAGGTGGGGCTGCGGTTCTGTAGCGGGTTGGGGGGTCTGGCGGCGGAGGCGCGCATATTAGAAACATGGAATATGGGCGTTGCAGAGAGGAAGAGTTTGATTGTAAGGCCCCCCGCACATGGCCCACTTTTCAATGGACGGTGGCTGCCACTTTTTCGTGGCAAAAAATAAAACGCAGGTGTTTCTATGGAAGCCCATACACGAGCCAGTTTTTAGTGGCAGCCGCAAAAAAATGGTGACAGAGTCCATTTTACCCACCATGCCATGGTGGCTCGCCACTGGTGACCATTGATGGATGCCGTTAATTCGAATGGCTGCCCGCACACGGGCCACTTTGCGGTGGCACTGGCGGACGGACTGCCATTGTTGACGGTCTATTCCCTACCTAAGGTCATGTGTCTACCCCAGGTCCTCTCCCTAACCAAGGCCATATTCCTTCCCAGGGTTACATTTGTACAGAAGATCATTCCCATAAAAGTTACATCACACTACAAAGTCGTTCAGAGCTTGAAGTTCGCGAAAGTCTGCAGTTTGTACCAGGTAACATTATCAATGTCCTCCCCAGTGCCAGGCACAATGCCAGGTATTCCAAGCGAAGCTGAACAGTCTGACTGATTCATTTATATATTTTGTTTATTGGTAGCATGTTGGTGGATTTTTCCTAGCAGTGACAGTTCTTTGATAAATCAGTGTTGCATGCTTTGTTAATATCGATATACTCGTATTTGTCACTAGCTTTCATCATTTTCAGAAAAGCAAAACATTATCCCAGTTTCTTAATTATCTGTGGAACGTATTTTTGTGTTATACAGCTTATTTCAGTTTAACATCCTTACACTTGCAAAAATACAATGTCTCATTTTTTTGACGTGTGGTTAATTTGCTCGTTTTTTCATTACAATTCTTGCGCAACGTGTACTAATTTGTCTATTTTTACTTTAAGGTAACTGCAAGTCTTTTTTCTTTTGGTACACACTTCCTCATGTTTGTGTTCAGGCGTGAAACTGAAGGCTCATTTCAGTCAGCAGGTCATCAAAAGAAGCACAGGTCATTCTAAATAGTTTGTACACTTCTCTGGTTACACTCTTAAGTCTTCATACTGGGTATAAAATTGACCCCTGATAAGCCTATGGCTGATCATCGGGTGCACCCAGTACTTTCTTTTACGCTTTTTTTTTTTTTTTTTTTTTTTTTTTTTTGAGGAGCACAGCGATGATTATGCCGCTCCTCCACATCCATGATTGAACTGTCTGTGGTTGCCACGAAAAAGTGGCCCGTGTGCTGGATGTCACAGCATCCCTCTCCACTTTTTTGTGGCGAGAAATAAAATGCACGTGTTTCTATGGAAGCCCGCACACGAGCCAAATTTTAGTGGAAGCCGCAAAAAAATGGTAACCGGGTCCATTTTACCCGCCACGCCACGGTGGCTTGCCACTGGTGACCGATGATGGATGCCGTTAATTCAAATGGCAGCCCGGACACGGGCCACTTTGCGATGGCACTGGTGGACGGACTGACGTTGTTGACGGTCCATTCCCTACCCAGGGTCGTGTGTCTACCCCAGGTCCTCTCCCTAACCAAGGCCATCTTCCTTCCCAGGGTTACATGCGTACACAAGATCATTTCCAAAATAAAAGTTACACCACACTACAAAGTCGTTCAGAGCTTGAAGTTCACGAAAGTCTACAGTTTATACCAGGTAACGTGCCAGGCACAATGTCAGGTATTCCATGTGAAGCTGAACAGTCTGATTCATTTATATATTTTGTTTTTTTGATAGCATGTGGTGGATTTTTCCTAGCAGTGACACAGTTTTTTGATCAATCAGTGTTGCATGTTTTGTTAATATCAGTATGTTTGCCACTAGGTTTCATCATTTTCAGAAAAACAAAACATTATGCCATTTTCATAAATATCTGGGGAACGTATTTCTGTGTTATACAGTTTATTTCAGTGAAACATCTTTACACTTGCAAAAATACGTCTCATTTATTTTATGAAATGTGATTAATTTACTCACAAGTTTTCTCAATAAAATTCTTGCGCAATGTGTATGTCTATCTATCAATCTATTGCCAGACGCCTTCATCCCATACGAGGTGGCCACAAACAAATCGCCTCCACGTCATCCTGTCCCCCGCCATTTCACTGTCTTGCTCCCAATTCCCCCCCCCCTCTCATATACCTCTCCACTCCATCCCTCCATCTCATCCTTGGCCTTCCACTCCTCTCCTCCTCCACCTCACTCACATACACTCTTCTCGTCAGTCTCTCACTCTCCATCCTCTCCACACGGCCAAACCACCTCAGTGTGTTTCCCCTAACACTTCCCACCACATCCACATCCACACCATAACGCTCCTTCACTTCCTCATTTGTCAGTCAGTCTCTTCATGTGACTCCACAGGCTCCTCTCAAATAATTCATTTCCACTGCTCTCACTCTTGACTTGTGTCCCTTCAACAACGTCCAAGCTTCACTTCCATACGTTAGAGTTGGTATCACAATACTGTCATGTAGAAACTTTTCAACTTCCATGCTCACTTCCCTGTTTCTTATCACCGCCATCAAGGAATCAGCAACATTTCTTCCTTGTTGTACCCTTTCAAGCACTTCACCCTCCAAACTTCCATCCTTACTCATCACACTACCCAAGTCCTTAAACGTACTCAAATTTTCCATTTCCTCACCATCCAACCTCACTGTACATTCATTGACTTTACTTGTCTCGAAGACCATAACTTTACTCTTCCCTACATTCACCTTTAGATTCCGTTTCATACACACTCTCCCGAACTCATCCACCAAGCCTTGCAGCTCCTTTCGTCTTCACTTAACAACAAAGTATCATCTGCAAACAGCTGTACAGGGAGTTTCCAAAGACTTCCTCTCTCATTAGGGCCACTCCAACATCCACTGACCTACCGTGTATCACTTTTATAACCCCATCCATATACAGATTGAACAACCATAGAGACATGACACATCCCTGTTTCAACCCAACCTTCAAAGAGAAAAACTCACTCAGTTCACTATCCACACGCACTGCAGCCTTAGCACCCTCATACATACTCTTCACAGCATTCAACAACTTCCCATCTACTCCATATATTCTTAATACTTTTCACAATCCTTGTCTATCCACCGTCATATGCTTGCTCCAAATCCATAAATGCCGCATACAACTTCTTTCCCTTCTCTAGAAACCTTTCCACTAAAGATCCAAGAATGAATATCTGATCTACACAACCTCTTCCCTTCCTAAAGCCTCCCTGTTTTTCTCCAACTAATTCCTCTGTTATTTCCCTAACTGTGACAATAATTATCCTACCGTATACTTTTCTTATTACACTAAGAAGACAAATGCCCCTATGATTACCACACTCTTCTTTTTCCCCTTTTCCTTTGTCCTCCGGGACTCTACCTTCCTCCCAAGCCAATCTACACATCTTCCACACCCATTCTACTACTATCTCTCCCCCATGGTTCAGCATTTCACCACACACTCCATCAATTCCTGGGCCTTCCTCATTTTGGCTTTCTTCATTGCTTCCACAACTTCCATCCTACTGATTTCTTACTTGTCTTCTCACCTCCCTCCTTCTCGCAGCCATTCCCCAGCCACTTAAACTCGCATTACTTTCATTCTCTATGTTCGACAATTCATTAAAGTGTTCTCTTCATCTGCTCACTTTTCTCCCTTCTCAACTAGTAATCTACCATTTTTATCTTTCACTCCCTTACTAACTTCATTGCCACCCTGTCTGACTCTCTTTATCTCTTTCCAGACCATTTTCTTACATTCCTTCAACTTGACACTCATATTCCTTCCAAATTCCTCATCCACTCTCTTCTTATTCTCTTTTACTAATCTTTTCACCTCTCCTCCTTCCTACATATAATTCTCTTCCGTCTCTCAACTTCTTCCACGTCCCTATTTCTCATCCATTCATAATATGCTTTTTTCTTTTGTGCCACGGCCTGTCTCACCTCTTCATTCCACCATGCTCTTCCTTGCACCCCGTTTCGTCTTCTCTTCACCCGACACACCACCTCACAGGCTGCACATACATCTTCTGTGAATATCTTGCACACACCTTCCACGTCCCCCCATCTGCTCCAGTTCATATTTACCCAATCGTTCCTTCACTTCTCACTTATATTTGCCTTTTTCTCATCCTCTTGTAACCTTTCCACTCTCCTTACATCTACTCCTTCCTCCCGTCTTTCCCTTCTTCTATTTCTCCATTTTACTTGGACCTTGATTCCAAAATGTATCTCATCATTCATTCATTGCCAGACGCCATGTATCCCAGACGGGGTGGCCAATGGCTTAGAGTTAATTGTTTTACAGGGAGGGGCACTAATCCTCCACCAACCCCACTTGACACGTAGGGATGCCAACAGCATCTGGTGTTCCCAGGCGGTCACCCATCCAAGTACTAACCAGACCCAACGTTGCTTGGGTCTGGTTAGTACTTGGATGGGTGACCGCCTGCTTTTCTATATTTACTTTCAGATAACTGCAAGTCTTTCTTCTGGTGGTACACACTCCATGTTTGTGTTCAGACGTGAAACTGAAAGCCCAACTGCAGTCAGCAGGTCATCAAAAGAAGCATAGGTCATTCTGAAATAGTTTGTAACTTCCCTGGGTACGCTTTTAAGTCTTGAAATAGGGTATAAAACTGACCCCTGATAAGCCTATGGCTGATTATTGGCTACACCCAGTACTCTCTTGTACGTCTTTCTTTTCTTATTTTGAGGAGCACAGCGATGACACATACCACCTCCTCGATATCCATGATGGAACTGCCTGTGGTTGCCATGAAAAAGTGACACGTGTGCGAGATGTCATAGTATCCCTCTCCACTTTTTAGTGGCGCCATGAAAAAGTGGCAGCCACCGCCCACTGAAAAGTGGTCCGTGTGCAGGGAGCCTAATGGCGATGAGATGTCTGAAGAGTATGTGTAGAGTGACGCATATGAATCGAGTGACAAATGATGAAGTATGAAGGAGAACTGGAACTATGCAGGAAATGAGGAAATGGCTAATCCAGCTGAGCAGAGAGTGTTGCGATGGTTTGGGCTTATGAAGAGAATGGATGAAAAGTGATTGGTGAAAAAGATAACTGGATTGGATGTGAGAGGTGTACGGCTGAGAGAAAGACCACGGATAGGATGGATAGACAGTGTGAAGAGAGCTTCAGATGAGAATGGGAGTCTGTAGCACAAGGAAGAGTGGCTGTGCATGATAGGGATGACTGGAGAGAAATTATGAATGAATACATGGTGACGCGGCCCCAAGGGGATATGCTCTCACATATCAGCTGATCAGGTCGGGTATGGGTATGGGGATGGGTCTATTATAATGTGGCAGGGGTAAACCAGCTCAGCTGTTGGACTCTCCTGCGGATGTCACTGATTGCACTGCGCAGTTGACTCTCGTGCGGTGTGGTGCAGTAAGGATCTGTCCCTTCTTCCCTTGGGGCTAAGATACAAGTAAATGTGTAGTGTGTGAAATGCCCACATCCCCGAGACACCCAGGTAAGGATGTCGCAACAACCACCCCGGGGAGGCCCCACGGCCCCACACCTACTCCAGGAAGACACCATGGAGGAGCATATGAAGAGAGCGTCGGGCCCGAGTGAGACGCACCTAGGTGGCCCACGGACCCATGCCCCTATTTCATGGAACACGAACACCCGCAGGAGAGAAGTCCTGGCCAACTACATCGCAGCCACACCAGCCCCCACCAGGATCGGGGTGGGACTTGTCCACAGAGTCCCAAGCAGCACCTCAATAACGGCCACTGTTTGTACTGGGGAAGGGACGGCCACTGTACGCCCTTCAGCTGCAGCCACCCCTGGAACCAGCACTGTGGTAATGACCACTGTATGTACTGAGGAAGGGACGGTCACTGTACACCCTTCAGCTGGAAAACCAGGTGGAGGTAGAACCGCAGTAACGGCCACTGTACGTGCTGGGGAAAGGACAGCCACTGTAAGCCCTTCAGCTGTCATTCCTAGGGTCCGTGGAACCGTGGTAACGGCTACTGTATGTACTGGGGAAGGGACAGCCACTGTATGCCCTTCGTCCATGGCCCTTGGAACTACCCTTTCGGAGGTAGTCCCTGGCTCGGCCCACTACCCATCCGGAGGCCACATGGGACATTTCTCTCCTCACAGGTGCAGTCTTCAGAGGAGCTGCAGCTTGAGAAACTGTGGCAAGGACCTCTCCGGACCTAGGGATCCACACTTTATAGATCGCCCCTGCATGACCCCCGACTCTGACGGACGCTGCAGGGAAGGGACACCGCAGGCAGCTCCTGACAGTGGTCCAACCGAGTGGTGACCGCAGCCCCTAGCCCTCCAGGGACACCCCCAGGACCCCGGGGTGTGACCTCCCAAGCCCCAGTTCCAGACGACCCTCTGCCAGGCACTGACGCAGACAGGCATGCCTATAGGCCCTGTTTGGTTCCAATCCTGAGGGCCACACCGCAGGTTGAGGCTCCACCAGGAAAGGTCCCACCAGGGAAGGGCCTCCCTGTACACCGACCCTCAGCCCCAGCCAGACAACCTCGCCCCTGGCAGTAGTCCCGTGCCTCCTGAGGGAGGATATGCCCGACGACCTGCCTCCCACGCCCGGGTGCCACCTGTAACCTACCCAGGCCCAACAGTACAGGAAAATCGGACAGTATGTTTCCCCTATGTATAGTGTATGTGTATGGTGAAACCTGACAGTGCCCCTAGTGCCCCAACCATATATCACATGCTCCCAGGCCTTACAGTATCTATATCTCTCTGGCCACTCACTGATGTGTATATCTAGCCCTGACAGTGCCCACATCCATCGGGCCGTATAGCGTCATGTATACTCAGGCCTAACAGTGTTATATCCGTCTGGCCAAATACCATTGTGCATATCCAGGCCCATCCATGTCCAGATCGCACAGACCATGTGATATGAGATACGGAGAGTGACAGTGTCCATATCCACCTGGCCATATTTTATTGTAACATCGAGTATAGTGTGTGGTAGGCCTGCCAGTGTTCATATCTATTGGGCCACATATTATTGTGTCTATCGAGGCCTGACAGTGTCCCTCCCTACTTACCTAATTTATAGCGTATATCCAAAGCCTGACTGTGTCTGTATAATATTGTGTACAGTATATACTTGGTGTGTATTGTTAAGGATCTGAATTAAGGCAATATATGTATGAGGTTGATCTGCCAAGTTGTTATGCATTGTTCCTCTGGTAGTGTGTCCTAGTTCCGGTCTCGAAAGAGAACCCCGCTTAGTAGCTAGTGTTCTTAGGATGAGAAGTCAGTCTAAAAACATCTGGCATAACAGTGTAGATGAGTGAATTGGAAGTGTGTTGTCCAGTCTCGGCTATGCCCTTTTGGGGGAGGAAGCAGCCTAAGTATATAGATAACTAAAAACAATGAACCACCATCACTTTTATAACTTATTATGCTAGGTGTTTTTGGGTCGGCTTCCCGTCCTAACAACACCTAAGATATAGCTGGGTTACCTTTCTAGACCGGAGCTTAGACACAGTGTGAGAGGAACAGGGCATAAAAACACTGGGCAACTACCTTTCACGTCTATTAACAAATTCCTTAATACAGGGCAGAGAGACAATCTCACAAGACTCTATATAAAGGCAAAGCTTGGACTGGCAGATATATTATGGGTATCGCGCAGGATGCCGAAAGTCTCGAGAGTAGAAGACAGACACTGCACTTAAATGGAGTTGAGATTACACTTTGATCTGGGGCTGCATATACTTTATAGTAGTTATGTACATGTCCCGTGTTACACTAAGTGGAGTATATAGGTTAACCCCTCAAAACTGATGCCACACGATCGTGCTTTTGTGTAATCTGACACGCCAGCCTATCCTGCTCGATCAATAAAGACACACAAAATACTGGGGGAGGGTAACTCCGCCCCCTTGGTGACAAATATAGGATCACACCAATGAGAGCTTGAGTGTCTGGGGTGGCCCCTCAGGTGAGGGAGAAGGAACTCCCCCTCCCACCACCATCACTTTACCTCCCTCAGCCCCATTGTGTCATCTCCACATTGTCCCCTCCCAACCAATCATACCCCAACATATCCCCTACAGCAGTGTGTCTTCATAGCAACCCTTCTCCCCTCTCCCTCTTCCCCTATCCCCTCCAGCCACACACACACTCCACCTCCACTTTTTGCTTGGTTTGTTTTGTTGCTATGGGAGTAAGCCACACTGACATTTCATGCCTAGGGAACACTTCACATTGACATTAGTTATGTATATATAATTATTTACCATAAATAATGCGTTTTTATTTTCGCCCATGGGGGACTGGTAACTTTTTTGCATCTTTGACAGGCGATTGTGCGATAACTATTTGGTCAATCTGGCTGAAACACACATTTTCAGATGTGTAAATTCAGTATCTTGAAATGTGGAAAAAAATTTTTTACCTTGGTGAAAGTCGAAAAATCGACCCTGTTTTGCAGCTAGAGGGACAGACCTGCTGAGCGAATTGCATACTTTAGAGACTGAGCACTGTTTATGTCTCGTCTCACATTCAGTGGAGTTAAGGTATTTAAGCACTGTCACTGGTGTTTTATACACTGACTAACTTTCACTTTCACTCCTAATGCAATGGAGACACAGTCATGGTAGGTGTGTGGGGCAAAGGAGCAGGCCAACTGAGCAGGGGGGGGGGGCGGTGGATCACAGGTGTTGGCTGGGTGCTGGCAGAGTCCCTTCAGGTGTCCTCTCATCTAGGAGCCATGGGACTACTCTTATGGATGTCATCCTCCGGGGTGGGCTGCGGTCGGGTGTGGTGAAGGGTCCCACACTGGCAGGTCTGGGTACAGGGGTTTGGCCCTCAGGACTGAGGCCAAATAGCCTCTGCAGGCGTTTTTGTAGGCGCCCAGTGCAGGAAGGGTGCTGCTCCTCCTCAGGACTGGAGAGGCTGCACCCTGGGGTACAAGGGGCGCTGTTGAGAGCCTGTCTGCTGTGGTCTCGCTCCCACTACTTCGCCGTCAGGGTAGGGCTGTGGCATTGCTTATGGCAGGAGTCCAACAGGCACTGGTCTACCTCTGGTGCTGGCTGGATGGAATGCAATCCCGGGGATAACACAGGGCCTCTCCACCAGTCCTCTGTAGGGAGGTTCTCCTTCTGGAGGCTGCCTCGGTCTGAGGAGTTGGAGGTGGGACTTACTCTGCCACCAGTGGGGCAGCACGAGCAAGGGTCTCCCTCAGGTTGTGAGGTCACAGGGGGCAAGGGACTTTTAAGATATCCCTCCCTGGCATGGCTACCAGCCATCACCGAGGTCCCTTGGGAAACGGGAGGAGGAAGGGTACAGGCCATCCCTTTCCTATCGGTGCAGCAATCAGCTGTCACTGGGGCCTTGCTTCCTGACAGGATTGCAGACGAAGTGCGACTGCCTGCCACCGCGTGCTCTCAGGCGCGGCCACTGGCCGTCACCAAACTCCCGTATGAGGGGCGACATATAGGCGAGGGGCGGCTACTGGCCTTCCCCTGTCTACTGGTGTGGCTGCCGGCTGTCACCGGTGTCGTGCCTCTCGAGACAACTGCAGAAGGAGAGAGGGTGGACTTTTCTCTTCCCATGTGCAGCAGCCGGCCATCACGGGTTCTGCAGGGGGGGTGGGCAACACTATGAGCAGCTACAGGCCGTCGCTTGAATGTGAGGCTACTGGCCATCACTATTGCATGGGTACAGGCAGTTGCAGGTGCATGGCTACAGGCCGTTGCTTTAGCTGTGCGGTTACCGGCTGTCACTGGGGTGCTGCCTGGAGCTAATTTATTAGGTTCACCCCGATCCTGGCGAGGACTGAATCAGCTGGAGGATAATGCACCCAGACTGAGATGTTCACGCCAGGTGCACTCCGTGGAACAGGGACATGTGGCCATATGGGATGTATGCCCATATCACATGGACTTCATGCACACCCTGCCTACCACTATGTTGTCGCCTCCTGAGGGTGTTGTGATGCCCGTTGTTGCCACGGCTGTTTTTTCACCACCGTCACGGTGGGAAAAGTCACGTCCCTGTGGCTGGAAGTAGTAGGTCTTGGTGTTGTTGGCACTGTGGGATGGAGTCAGATATTGGAGGAGGGTGATCCACTGCGTGGTTGCTAGGTTTTCATCGTGGTGAGGGGTGCAGGTTAGACAGAGAGTGGAGACTTGGGAGGCTATGTGAAGGATCTGGAGGAGGTGATGAAGCCCGCACATGCAGCGCTTCCTGCCGTATGTCAGTGACGTCATATCCTCATGGCTGTAGGTAGTCACTCTCTTGATGGTCTGAACTGAATGCTGGTGACTGAGGAGAGGGTGGTGGTTTTATACTGGGGAGAAATGCAGGTGTTTTCCCCAGGGATAGTGGTGGATGGATATTTCAGTTGAGCTTGGTGTAGTCTGAGGGTGATGGGAGTGATGTTGGGGGTGTGGGGGCTGGGGGGTGGTTGAGTCTAGAGGGGGAGGCGAGGCAGGGGGTGGATGGGGAGGGGGTGGTGGTGTACCTGGCGGGAGGGCGTGAGAGGCGGCTGGAGCGAGTGATGATGGTCTTTAGGGTGGGTGTGGGTGGCGAGGTAGGAGTGCTGCCTTGTGGTGCTTTGGTTGCATGTGGTGTTGGACCATGGCAGGTGGCATTAGGTGGTGGCATCTGGGGTGGGGGTTTGGGGGCAGAGGGGGAAGGTGAAGTGGTGACGGGAGGCGGTGATGTGGGGGTGAGGGTGGCAGGGGGTGGTGTGTGGGTGTGTGAGTGCATACTGGTTGTGGGTGGTTTTGGCGTGTTCGGCCAAGGCAGCGGGGCGGCAGGTGAGGTGGTGTGAGGTGTGGGGGTCGATGGGGGTGGTGGTTAGGGGATGGGGGGTTGGCTGGGGGAAGGAACTTATGGCGGCGGTGAGGTGAAAGGTGAGGTGGCACGAGGAGTGGAAGGTGAGGGAGCTGGTGGTGAGGGGGTGGGGGATGCTGAGGGGAGGAGGAGGGCATGAAGTAGCAATTGTAGGAGTCGGGAGGGGGGTCTGGGGTTGCGAGCAGAGGTGAAGTGGTGTGGGAGGCGGACAGGGTGGGGTGAGGGGAGGCGGTGGTGCGGAATGGGTGCACATGGCGATCTCTGTATGTTTGGGGAGTGTTATGGTAATCTACGGTTACTTGGTAGGAGTTAGGGACATGGGTGACAGTATATGGGCCCATAAAGCGGGGAGAAAGCTTATGGGGAATCGGCAGTTTTGCAACCATCACGAAATCACCTGGTTTATAGGGGTTCGAGGGGGTGGCGTCGGGTTGGAGGTCCAGGCCGTTTTGCATGTGGTGAAGGCGTCTCTTGAGATGGTGAAGGGAGTTGGACGTGGTTAACATAGTGGGAGGCTGAAGGTGTTGGCGTAGTGGCAGGAGGAGAGGGGCTTCCCTGAACATCCGCTCGTGAGGGGATATACCGTCTTCTCGGGGGCAGGAGTTGATTCCCCATTGGACGATTTTAATGTGGGCTGACCAATCTTCATTTTTTGTTTCCCCGATTCTAGTGCGCACCTGGTTCATGAGAGTGCAGTTGCTCCTCTCATAAGCTCCATTCCCCTGTGGCCAGTATGGGAAGGAGTGGGAGATGCGGTACCCAAATATGTTGGCTAGTTTTCGCCAGATGTTGCTGGCGAACTCGGGGCCGTTGTCCAAGTGTAGGGCCCGAGGTATTCCAAAATATGGAAAAACGTGGCAGACCAGGGCATTGGCCACTGCGACGGCGTGGTGTTCTTTGGCCAGGCATGCGGAGAAATTTGGAATACGTATCTATGAAGGTGATGATGTACTGGTATCCCGATTTTGGTGGTAGGGGCCCCACTGTATCCATGGAGAGTAACTGCCAAGGTTCGTGGGCAGTTATGCTTCTTGAGGAGCCGGCAGTGCGGGTGGGATCTTTTCCTAATGCACAGGCTTGGCAGGACTGGGTGACTTGCTTGGCCAGGTTACTGGGGTTGGGGGCCCAGTAAGTGTCGTTAAACACCTGGAGGAGTTTCTTGATACCTAGGTGGATCCCGTCGTTGGAGTGAAGGTGTCCCATGGTATCCAGGGCAGTATCTGGGTCGAGGATAATGTGTCCTGGTGGGGTGTACAAGTTGTCCTCCTGCTGGTGGAGTTTGGTGAATAGATGGGGCAGAATGCAGGGGGGGGGGCGGTCCTTGCCGTGCCACTGTTGGAGTTCTGGCTCATGTCGGATTGCGCCGATGGGCAAGAGTGAGAGTGCGTCGGCGTTAGTGTGAGATTGCCAGGGTGGTAGATCTCATAGTTGAATTCCTCCAATGTCTCCCTCCATCTAATGAGTTGGGCATTATGGGTGTCAGACTGTTGTAACCATTGGAGTGACTGGTGGTCCGTGATGATTGTAGCATTGGTTCCAGATAGGTAGGCCCAGAAATGCTCCAAGGCCCAGACAATGCCCAGGCATTCTCGCTTGGTGGCGGGCATATTTTTTTTCAGCCTGGTTAAGGGTGCGGCTGGCACAAGCGATGATGTGCTCTCGTCCTTCCTGGACATGCGCGAGGATGGCGCCAATAGCAATCAGGGAGACATCAGTGTATAATTGGAAGGGTAAGGTGTAGTCGGGGAAGGCGACGACTGGGGCAGTTATGAGTTTCTTCTTAGGTTCTTGAAATGCAGCCCTCTGCTCGTCGGTCCAGGTAAAGGACTCCCTTCCAGGTCAAGTCATGAAGGGGTCTGGCGATATTGGCAAACCCTTTTACGAATCGTCGATAGTACGAGGTAAGCCTCAGGAACACTCGGACCTCGTGGACGACTCATGGCAGGGGGGGCTCCACAATGGCACAGAGCTTGTTAGGGTTGGGTGAGATTCTGTCTTTCGAGATGATATGCCCCAGGAAAGCAACAGTCTGTGCGACTAGGAAGAATTTGGAAGGCCGGAGCTTGAGGCCTGCCTAACAGATGCGTTGAAAAACTTTCCTGAGGCACTGAAGATGATTGACCGATGTCTTGCTGAAAATGATGACATCGACCAGGTATGCCAGACAGATTTCCCAGGTGGGGCCACTCAGGACTGACTCCATCAATCGGGATAAGGTGGCAGGGGCATTGCAGAATCCGAATTGCAGGACGCTGAATTCATGATGCTTTCCATTACTTGTGGAAAACGCTGTCTTCCCTCTATCACTAGGGTGTACAGGGACCTGCCAATCCCCTGACTGAAGATCCAGGGTAGAAAACCAGGAGGCGTCGTGCAGGGAGACGAGGGAGTCGTCGATGCTGGGAAGTGGGGTCGCATCCTTGATGGTAATGTCGTTGACGGGCAGTAATCCACGCAGAATCGCATGGTACCGTCCCTCTTTTTGACGAGGATGACAGGAGAGGACCTGGGGCTGGTGGAGGGTGAAACAATGCTGGCATCGAGCATTTCCTGGATCTGCCAGTCTTCCTCTGCTCGTTGTTTTGGGTTTTTCCATCAGGATGGTTGGTGGATAGGCGGTTCTGTGGTGTGTATTTCATGTGCCAGGTAGGTAGTGTGGTCGATGTCCATAAGTCCTGACTCAAAGAGGTCCTGAAAGTCCAGGAGAAGATGGCAGAGAGTGTCAGCTTGGTGGGGTAAGAGATGCTCAGGTATGGGGGGCACTGGGGTGGGGGAGGAAGTGGTGGTGGTGATGCATGGCTCTGCCTCTTCCATTTCTCCTACCAAAAGCCCCTTAGGTAGCGTGAGGGGGGTCGTGGTGATGTTGGCGATTTTGACTGCCGCAATGTGAAGGGGGAGGAAGGTGGGGGATAGGAGGAAAGCCGAGAGAGTTCCGGGCAGCAGGTCTGGGGAGAATAGGAAAGATGTACCAGTAGGCCTGTTCACTGGCAGCCATGCATCGTGATGAGGGGGACTTGTGATGGTGGAGGTGGTAGTGGTGAGGAAGCTGGGGCGAGTGGGGGGATGGGGAGAGGGGATAAGCAGGTGGTGCATGGTGCTGGGGAGGGGGGGAGGGTTTGGAGGTGCACAGGGGTTGTGAGTGATCGAGAGAGGGGACTGGTGGCTCCTGAAACTGGAGTTGCCGCTTGTGGTAGTTGATGGTAGTTCACAGTTTCTGTAGGAGTTCCAGTCCCAAATACCACCGTAGGTGAGACAAGCTGAGTCAAAAACAATGAATTTATGTTGGGTGGAGTCTTTCTGGTGGGTGTCGGTGCGTAAGGCCTGGGTTTCCCCATGGATGGATAGGGGGCCATCCCCCGTGTCTACGAGATGAGTCGACATAGGAAAAAGCAGGCCAAAAGCCGATTTATGACAGGAGTAAAACGACTGTAGAGGTACGATCTGGCCACTCCCGTATCGACCAGAAGCCTCACTTTAACCCCATTCAGTGTCATCTTATCATAGACTGGAAGGCGATATTTCTGAGAGGTGGCCACCGTCACCATAAGGAGGTGTGGGAGCAGGCCTAAAAAATCCAGCTCTTGTGGGATCTCGTCTTCCTCCAGCTCTGTTTCCCTGGAATTGGTGTCTCCAGCTGGTGTGTGTCGTCCTCGGGGCCCTCGTTCTCCAAAGATGATACTTTGCTTCGGCCTGAGGTGTTTAGTTTGAGCCAGGCTGCTTTGAGTTGCTCCCAGATGTCGTGGAGTGGACACCGGTGGCTGCATGCAGACAATTCCCAGGGGTTGATTGTAATTAGGTTCTGGTTCTCCTTGTAGGTAAGGTGCTTGTTTGTTGGGTGTGCCCTAGGTGGATTGGGTGTTGGCTTAGGGCTGGGGAGGGTTGGTGGTGGCCGAGGTTTGTTGGGTGGGGTTGGTTTATTTGTAGGAAACTTGTTCACCATGTTGATTTGTTGAGGGGTGGAGCAGGAGGTCAGGAGTCGCCGTATCAGTTGGACATCCCTGTCCAGATCTCCCGTAGGGTTGTGTATGGTGAAGGGCTCCTTGACCATACTGGGGAGAACTGTGAGGAGGGTACTGAAAGTATGTTGCTCCCGGGTTTCTTGCGTCTGCTTCTGGGTATGCGACGGTGACAAGCCGCCTGGCCTGCATAAGAGTGTCATCCAGACTCCCGTTATAAGTTAGACTGTCCAGTTGGCACAGCGCCACCACTCTTCCTAGAGAGGGAGTGATTGCTTGCACCACTATTTTAGTAAAATTCACCCAAGTTAGTTCACGGATGACTTTGGGTGTGCTACTGGCCACTGCTTTGCCCAAAAATGGTAGGGTGACTGCGATTTTCTGTCTGTCGTCTTCAAAGGCAATATATAACGGCAGCTTGACTATGGCTAGGTACAGTACATGTGGATGTCGTACTGCTCCTGGTCGAATTTGGGCAGTTGTATGTGTAGTTTTGTTGCCATTTCTATGATTTCCCTGTTTTGCTCCTCTCTGTATCTGCCTGGGTCAAGAACCACCGCTGTCCACCAGTGTAATGCTAGGTGTTTTTGGGTCGGTTTCCCGTCCTAACAACACCTAAGATATAGCTGGGTTTCCTTTCTAGACCGGAGCTTAGACACAGTGTGAGAGGAACGAGGCATAAAAACACAGGGCAACAACCTTACATGTCTATTACCAAATTCCTTAATACAGGGCAGACAGATAATCTCACAAGACTCCATACAAAGGCAAAGCTCGGACTGGCAGATATATTACGTGTATCGAGCAGGATATCGGAAGTCTCGAGAGTAGAAGGCAGACACTCCATTTAAGTGGAGTTGAGATGACACTTTGATCTGGGGCCGCATATACTTTAGTGTAGTTATGTACATGTCCCATGTTACAATGAGTGGAGTATGATGGTTAAGCACTGTTTATGTCTTGTCTCACATTCAGTGGAGTTAAGGTATTTAAGCACTGTCACTGGTGTTCTATACTCTGACTCTTAACTTTTACTTTCACTCCACAGGCACTGGAGTCACAGTCATGGTAGGTGTGTGGGGCAAGGGAGCGGGCCGACTGGGGGGGGGGAAGCAGCGGCTCATAGGTGTTGGCCCAGCATTGGCAGAGTCCCTTCAGGTGTCCTCTCATCTAGGGGCCATGGGACTACTCTTAGTGGCGTCATCCTCCAAAGTGGGCTGCGGTCGGGAGTGGAGAAGGGTCCCGCACTGGTGGGTCTGGGTACAGGGGTTTGGCCCTCAGGGCTGAGGCCAAATAGCCTCTGCAGGCGTTCCTGTAGGAGACCGGTGCAGGAAGGGCACTACTCCTCCTCAGGACTGGAGAGGCTGCACCCTGGGGTACAAGGGGCGCTGTTGAGAGCCTGTCTGCTATGGTCTCGCTCCCACTGCTTCGCCGTCAGGGTAGGGCTGTGGCATTGCTTACGGCAGGAGTCCGACAGGCACTGGTCTGCCTCTGGTGCTGGCTGGATGGAATGCAATCCCGGGGATAACACAGGGCCTCTCCACCAGTCCTCTATAGGGAGGTTCTCCTTCTGTAGTTTGCCTTGGTCTGGGAAGTTGGAGGTGGGACTTACTCTGCCAATGGTGGGGCAGCTCGAACAGGGGTCTCCCTCAGGTTGTGAGGTCACAGGGGGCGAGGGACTTTTATGATATCTCTCCCTGGCATGGCTACCAGCCATCACCGAGGTCCTTTGGGACACGGGAGGAGGAAGGCTACAGGCCATCCCTCTCCCATCGGTGCGGCAATCAGCTGTCACTGGGGCCCGACTTCCTGACGGGACTGCAGACGAAGTGCGACTGCCTGCCATCGCCTGCTCTCAGGCGCGGCCACTGGCCGTCACCAAACTCTCGTATGAGGAGTGACATATAGGCGAGGGGTGGCTACTGGCCTTCCCCTGTCTACTGGTGTGGCTGCCGGCTGTCACCGGTGTCATGCCCCTCGAGGCAACTGCAGAAGGAGAGACGGTGGACTTTTCTCTTCCCACGTGCAGCAGCTGGCCATCACGGGTTCTGCAGGGGGGGTGGGCAGCAATATGAGCGGCTACAGGCTGTCGCTTGTATGTGAGGCTACCAGCCGTCAGTATTGCATGGCTACAGGCCGTTGCAGGTACACGACTACAGGCCGTTGCAGTTGCACAGCTACAGGCCATTGCTGATGCACAGCAACAGGCCGTTGCTTTAGCTGTGCGGCTACCGGCTGTCACTGGGGCGCTGCCTGGAGCTAATTTATTAGCTTCACCCTGATCCTGGAGAGGACTGGATCAGCTGGAGGGTAATGCACCCGGACTGAGATGTTCACATCAGGTGCACTCCATGGAACAGGGCCGCATGGCCATATGGGATATATGCCCATATCACACGGACTTCATGCATGCCCTGCCTACCCCTCTGTTGTCGCCTCCTGAGGATGTTGTGATGTCCGTTGTCGCCTCCTGAGGGTGTTGTGATGCCCATTGTTGCCAAGGCTGTTATTTCACCACTGTCACGGTGGGAAAAGTCACGTCCCTGTGGCTGGAAGTAGTAGGTCTTGGTGTTGTTGGCGCTGTGGGATGGAGTCAGATGTTGGAGGAGGGTGATCCACTGCGTGGTTGCTAGGTTTTCGTTGTGGTGAGGGGTGCAGGTTAGACAGAGGGTGGAGACTTGGGAGGCTGTGTGGAGGATCTGGAAGAGGTGATGAGGCCTGCGCATGAGCGCTTCCTGCCGTATGTCGGTGCCCAGGTGGCATGTCGTATCCTCATGGCTGTAGGTAGTCACTCTCTCGATGGTCTGAACTGAATGGTGATGACTGAGGGGAGGGGGGTTTATGCTGGGGAGAAGCGCAGGTGTTTTCCCCAGGGATAGTGGTGGTTGGATATTTCAGTTGAGCTTGGTGTAGTCTGAGGGTGATGGGAGCGATGTTGGGGGTGGGGCGGCTGGGAGGTGATTTAGTCTAGAGGGGGAGGCGAGGCAGGGAGTAGATGGGGAGGGGGGGGTGGTGTACCTGGCGGGAGGGCGTGAGAGGCGGCTGGAGCGAGTGATGATGGTCTTTAGGGTGGGTGTGGGTGGCGAGGTAGGAGTGCTGCCTCGTGGTGCTTTGGTTGCATGTGGTGTTGGACCATGGCAGGTGGCATTAGGTGGTGGCATCTGGGGTGGGGGTTTGGGGGCAGAGGGGGAAGGTGAAGTGGTGATGGGAGGCAGTGATGTGGGGGTGAGGGTGGCAGGGGGTGGTGTGCGGGCGTGTGACTGCGTACTGGTTGTGGGTGGTTTTGGCGTGTTCGGCCAATGCGGCAGGGTGGCAGGTGAGGTGTGGGGGTTGAGGGGGATGGTGGTGAGGGGATGGGGGATTGGCTGGGGGAAGGGATTTGTGGTGGCGGTGATGTGGAAGGTGAGGTGGCATGAGGGGTGGAAGGTGAGGGAGCTGGTGGTGAGCGGGTGGGGGATGCTGGGGGGGAGGAGGAGGGCATGAAGTAGCAATTGTAGGAGTCGGGAGGGGGGTCTGGGGTGGCGAGCAGAGGTGAGCCGGTGTGGGAGGAGGGCTGGGTGGGGTGAGGGGAGGCGATAGTGCGGAATGGGTGCACATGGCGATCTCTGTGTGTTTGGGGAGTGTTATGGTAATCTACAGTTACTTGGTAGGGGTTAGGGACATGGGTGACAGTATATGGGCCCATAAAGCGGGGAGAGAGTTTATGGGGAATCGGCAGTTTTGCAACCATCACGAAATCACCTGGTTTATAGGGGTTTGAGGGGGTGGCGTCGGGTTGGAGGTCCAGGCCGTTTTGCATGTGGTGAAGGCATCTCTTGAGATTGTGAAAGGAGTTGGACGTGGTTAACATGGTGGGAGGCTGTAGGTGTCGGCATAGTGGCAGGAGGAGAGGGGCTTCCCTGAACATCCGCTCGTGAGGGGATATACCATCTTCTCGGGGGCAGGAGTTGATTCCCCACTGGACGATTTTAATGTGGGCTGACCAATCTTCATTTTTTGTTTCCTCGATTCTAGTGCGCACCTGGTTCATGAGAGTGCAGTTGCTCCTCTCATAAGCTCCATTCCCCTGTGGCCAATATGGGGAGGAGTGGGAGATGCGGTACCCAAATATGTTGGCTAGTTTTCGCCAGATGTTGCCGGTGAACTCGGGGCCGTTGTCCAAGTGTAGGGCCTGAGGTATTCCAAAATATGGAAAAACGTGGCAGACCAGGGCATTGGCCACTGCGACGGCGTGGTGTTCTTTGGCCAGGCATGCAATGAGAAATTTGGAGTATGTATCTATGAAGGTGATGTACTGGTATCCCGATTTTGGTGGTAGGGGCCCCACTGTATCCATGGAGAGTAGCTGCCAAGGTTCAGGGGCAGTTATGCTTCTTGAGGAGCCGGCAGTGCGGGTGGGATCTTTTCCTAATGCACAGGCTTGGCAGGACTGGGTGACTTGCTTGGCCAGGTTACTGGGGTTGGGGGCTCAGTAAGTGTCGTTAAACACCTGGAGGAGCTTCTTGATACCTAGGTGGATCCCGTCGTCGGAGTGAAGGTGTCTCATGGTATCCAAGGCAGTATCCGGGTCGAGGATAATGTGTCCTGGTGGGGTGTACAAGTTGTCCTCCTGCTGGTGGAGTTTGGCGAATAGATGGGGGCAGAATGCAGGGGGGGGCGGTCCTTGCCGTGCCACTGTTGGAGTTCTGGCTCATGTCGGATTGCGCCGAAGGGCAAGAGCGAGAGTGCATCGGCGTTAGTTTGAGATTGCCAGGGTGGTAGGAGATCTCATAGTTGACTTCCTCTAATGTCTCCCTCCATCTAATGAGTTGGGCATTATGGGTGTCAGACTGTCGCAACCATTGGAGTGACTGGTGGTCCGTGATGATTGTAGCATTGGTTCCAGATAGGTAGGCCCAGAAATGCTCCAAGGCCCAGACAGTGTCCAGGCATTCTCGCTTGGTGGTGGGCATATTTCTTTTCAGCCCGGTTAACGGTGCGGCTGGTGCAAGCGATGATGTGCTCTCGTCCATCCTGGACATGCACGAGGATGGCACCAATAGCGATCATGGAGACATCGGTGTATAACTGGAAGGGTAAGGTGTAGTCGGGGAAGGCACGACTGGGGCAGTTATGACTTTGTTCTTAAGTTCTTGAAAAGCAGCCCTCTGCTCGTCGGTCCAGGTAAAGGGCTCTCCCTTCCAGGTCAAGTCGTGAAGGGTTTGGCGATATTGGCGAACCCTTTTACGAATCGTCAATAGTACGAGGTAAGCCCCAGGAAGGCTCGGACCTCGCGGACATGATGTGGCAGGGGGAGCTCCGCGATGGCTCAGAGCTTGTTGGGGTTGGGTGAGATTCTGTCTTTCGAGATGATATACCCTAGGAAAGCAACAGTCTGTGCGACTGGGATGAATTTGGAAGGCCGGAGCTTGAGGCCTGCCTGGCAGATGCGTTGAAAAACTTTCCTGAGGCGTTGAAGGTGATTGGCCCATGTCTTGCTGAAAATGATGACATCGACCAGGTATGCCATACAGATTTCCCAGATGAGGCCACTCAGGACTGACTCCATCAATTGGGAGAAGGTGGCAGGGGCATTGCAGAATCCGAATTGCAGGATGCTGAATTCATGATGCTTTCTATTACTTGTGGAAAATGCTGTCTTCCCTCTATCCCCTGGGTGTACAGGGACCTGCCAATCCCCTGATTGAAGATCCAGGGTAGAAAACCAGGAGGCGCCGTGCAGGGAGATGAGGGAGTTGTCGATGCTGGGAAGTGGGGTTGCATCCTTGATGGTAATGTCGTTGACGGGCAGTAATCCACGCAGAATCGCATGGTACCGTCCCTCTTTTTGACGAGGATGACAGGAGAGGACCTGGGGCTGGTGGAGGGTGAAACAATGCTGGCATCGAGCATTTCCTGGACCTGCCAGTCTTCCTCTGCTCGTTGTTTTGGATTTTTCCATCAGGATGGTTGGCGGATAGGCGGTCCTGTGGTGTGTATTTCATGTGCCAGGTAGGTAGTGTGGTCGATGTCCATAAGTCCTGACTCAAAGAGGTCCTGAAAGTCCAGGAAAAGATGGCGGAGAGTGTCAGCTTGGTGAGGTAAGAGATGCTCAGGTATGGGGGGCACTGGGGTGGGGGAGGAAGTGGTGGTGGTGATGCATGGCTCTGCCTCTTCCATTTCTCCTACCAAAAGCCCCTTAGGTAGCGTGAGGGGGGTCGTGGTGATGTTGGCAATTCTGACTGCCGCAATGTGAGGGGGGAGGAAGGTGGGGGATAGGAGGCAAGCCGAGAGAGTTCCGGGCAGCAGGTCTGGGAAGAATAGGACAGATGTACCAGTAGGCTTGTTCACTGGCAGCCATGCATCGTGATGAGGGGGACTTGTGATGGTGGAGGTGGTAGTAGCGGGGAAGCTGGGGTGAGTGGGGGGATGGGGAGGGGGGATAGGGAGGTGGTGCATGGTGCTGGGAAGGGGGGATAGGGAGGTGGTGCATGGTGCTGGGGAGGGGGGGAGGGTTTGCAGGTGCACAGGGGTTGTGAGTGATCGAGGGAGGGGACTGGTGGTTCCTGAAACTGGAGTTGCCGCTTGTGGTAGTTGATGGTAGTTCACAGTTTCTGTATGAGGTCCAGTCCCAAATATCCACCATAGGTGCAAGAAGCTGAGTCAAAAACAATGAATTTATGTTGGGTGAAGACTTTCTGGTGGGTGTTGGTGCATAAGGCCTGGGTTTCCTCACAAATGGATAGGGGGCCATCCCCCGTGTCTACGAGATGAGTCGACATAGGAAAAAGCAGGCCAAAAGCCGATTTTTGACAGGAGTAAAAGCGACTGTAGAGGTACGATCTGGCCACTCCCATATCGACCAGAAGCCTTGCTTTAACCCCATTCAGTGTCATCTTATCATAGACTGGGAGGTGATATTTCTGAGAGGTGGCCACCGTCACCATGAGGAGGTGTGGGAGTAGGCCTAAAAAATCCAGCTCTTGTGGGATCTCGTCTTCCTCTGGCTCCGTTTCCCTGGAATCGGTGTCTCCAGCTGGTGCGGTGTCGTCCTCAGGGCCCTCGTTCTCCAAAGATGATACTTTGCGTTGGCCTGAGATGTTTAGTTTGTGCCAGGCTGCTTTGAGTTGCTTCCAGATGTCATGGAGTGGACACCGGTGGCTGCATGCAGAGAACTCCCAGGAGTTGATTGTAATTAGGTTCTGGTTCTCCTTGTAGGTAAGGTGCTTGTTTGTTGGGTGTGCCCTAGGTGGATTGGGTGTTGGCGTAGGGTTGGTGAGGGTTGGTGGTGGCTGAGGTGTGTTGGGTGTCACGAGTTGGTGCGATCATATATCTAAACAAACTCGTAAGATTAAACTTTGGTGGGAAACCGCGAATTCTAGTGGAATCCCAGTATGTATCACTCAGTCAACCGCCACGTATTCACCCGATCGGGAGTGTTTTCAGAACCATTTTTCACTGTTTCATAAGTGATCGTTTTTGTGCACGACATTAGCACCTCCGCTGAGTGATTTGTTATGGGCGTGTTTCACTCATTCTAGCCGTCAGCAAGTGAGGCTCGACACTCGCCTCTCACTAATTGAACTCAGTCAAGATTTGAGCACCGTGGAAGCGGGTTAGCAGCGTGTGTGGCAGCGTCCTTCCTTAGCCGATGCCCAGTTCCCACCGCCGCCGTTGTCCAGTTCCTGAATTCCCACCTAACATGATTTGGAAGAGGCTGAGCGTGTGCAGCATCCTTCCTCAGCAACGACGCCAAGTCATCCGCTTAGTCCACTCTCTGACCAGTATTTCTTTTCGTTTTTCCTAGGTTTAAGAGTTTAGCTTTTGAGTGAGCGAGTAAGTGCGATCTCCTTATTTTGAATTCATTTTGAAATGTAACGTAAATTTATTTCATTGTAATCAATATATTTAACAGTTCTTTTTCTTGAGCTTAATGTAATGTAAACTCGTATTTTATTTTCCATATTAAGCTTATCTCACTTATAGCTCCTAGTTTGCATAAATGCTTTGCATTATTCACAACTGGTACTTAGGCCAGTCCTTTTTATTAACTTAAATCCGTTGTGCCATCTAGGAGTTAATTGCACCAGCAAGAACTTATTTACCATTAATAGCATTATTGATTGTCAGGGGTGGAGTCACTTTCTCCAGAGGCCAACAATACGAATAAACAGCACGTGTGAATAATTAGTCTCTGCTGTGTATTGTTGAGAAAGTTTATAAACTCTTGTCCTTAGAGAATCGGCGAAGTAAGTAAACATTGCTTGATTTTCACAAGACAATTCATTGTCCTGCTCTCAAGATTATTGAATATTATACTTTAATATTGCATATGCTTAAAAACCCCGTGACATTTGGCGACCTCATTCCAGGATATTAACTCCTTGCTCTAAAGCTATTCACGAGATAATACTCACTCACTCATACTTAGGTATTTATCATTAAAGTCTACAGGCACTAACTTACTGGTGATTATTGATTCAGTTCTATTAATTTACGTAATAGTTTTCACAGTCAGTTGTTTGTTTAATTTTCTTTCTTTACCAGTTTAATTAGATAAAACTGGTCACCACTAACCTGTGCCTATATTCTTTATTCTTGATTATTGGCATCTTTCTCTGCAAATTGCAGTCAGCACTGAGTCGGTAGTGCACTTAGTTTAAGTTAGCATCATGGCTGCCAACGTCTATGTACAGGAAGCTAGAGATATGGGGCTTAGTGACCCCCCCAAAATTCAAAACTACGTCCTCTCGCGGTTTAATTACAAGAAACAACGTGAGAAAGACGCTCGTGAAGAATGCGAAAGAAAACATAAACACGAGCGAAAACAACGCGAACTCGAGTTAGAACAAGAGCGAGAACAACGCAAATACGAACGTGAACAACGAGACAGAGAACGAGAACACGAACGTGTCGAGCAAGAAGCACGTGAAAAAACATGAACTTGAACTACGCCTTATCATCCCATGTGTAACGGGCTGTGTGAGAGGTTCAATGGGATTCTCAAGAAGGTGTTAACACGCATGGCTGCCGAACAGCCAAAGGAATGGCCGTGGTTCATTGCTCCTCTTCTGTTTGCTTATCAAGAAGCCCCACAGCATTCCTTGAAGTTCTCACCCTTGAACTAGTGTATGGAAGGTCGGTCCATAGACCACTTCAAGTCCTTTGCGAGTTATGGGACGATGAAGAACCTGACCCTGAAGTCAAGATCACCTACACCTACGTCCTTGATCTAGCTAACCGCCTCCAGTCGACGTGCGAGTTAGCTAAGGAAGAATTGATCAAGGCGCGTGAAGTTCAGAAAGCCTATTATGATAAAAAGGCAAAACTTTGGAAGTTTAGTCCAGGCGATAAGTGCTTGGTGTTACTCCCCACTGCCCAGAACAAGTTGTTGGCACAGTGGATGGGTCCATTTGATGTAGTAGAGCGCATTTCAGACCTCAACTACACAATTCAGATGGGGAATCTTCGCAAAAGGTTCCACAAAACATGTTGAAGGCTTATCATGAGTCAAACCCTGAGGAGACTGGCCTACGAGTAGCTGATGATAGTGACCAGCCACTGGAAGAAACCAGGGCAGCCGTGGTGATCCCAGCTGATGACCATGATGATGAGCCCTTAACTGCTCAGTCCCGTCAGGAAGAGACTGTTGGAGATGTTTTACTTAACACTGACTTAGCATTAGATGATCAGAATGCCATGAGGTCACTGCTCTGTCAGTATGCTGATGTCTTCTCTGACCAAACTAGACTTGCAAAGGTTGATTGTCACAAGATTGAGTTGACCAGCGATACTCCCGTAAAGGTTAAGCCATATTGCTGACATGGAGATTGCAGGTATTATTGAAAAGTCCTCATCTCCTTACTGCAGTCCAATGGTAGTAGTCCGCAAGAAGGATGGTTGAGTCAGGATTTGTGGCGACTGTAGGAGGCTCAATGCAATCACCAAAGTGGATGCTGAGCTGATGGGTGACCACATTGCCATCTTCTCCAAGCTGGCAGGGTCACGATATTTCATGAAGCTCGATTTGGCGAAGGGATTCTTCCACATTCCCCTTCACCCCGAGAGCCGTCAGTTCACTGCCTTTGCTACTGCTAGAGGTTTGTATCAGTATAAAGTCCTCCCATTTGGACTTACCAATTCCCCAGCAGTATTCAATCGTGCCATGAGACAAGTGCTCCATGGTATCGTAGGAGTAGAGATGTTCATTGACGATGTCCTCGTTCATTCTGCCACATTGGAGGAGCACCTCAGACTCTTGGAAATTGTCTTCAGTAGACTCCAGAGTTTCAACATGACTGTGAAGCCTAGCAAGTGTAAAATTGCTCACAGTGAGGTGAAGTTCCTTGGACATATTGTTGGCAACAATCGTTGCAGGTGTCAGGGTGACAAGATTAGGAAAGTTAGAAAAGCCCCGAGACCCGTGGCCAAGAAACAGGTTAGGGCATTCCTTGGCCTAGTGGGGTATTATAGGAGTTTTATCCCCAACTTTGCTCTTATTGCCCAACCGTTGTACGAGGTGCTTTGAAAACATGCTCCAAACACCACTGAATGGGGAGAAGCGCAAGAGAGATCTTTTGTCGCCCTTAAGAATATGCTGTGTAAGGAGCCTATCTTGCAGCTGCCTGATTCCAACAAACCTTTCATACTGCGCACTGATGCTTCACAAGATGGAGTAGGTGCCGTATTAATGCAGGAATCAGAAGGCGGAATTTTCCCAGTGGCATACCACAACCATAAGCTAAAACCTGCCAAGAGGAATTACATTACTGTTGAGAAGGAACTCTTAGCCGTGGTTGATTTCACAAGACAGTTCATTGTCCTGCTCTCAAGATTATTGAATATTATACTGTAATATTGCATTTGCTTAAAAACCCCGTGACATTGGGTGGGGCTGGTTTATTTGTAGGAAACTTGCTCACCATGTAGATTTGTTGAAGGGTGGAGCAGGAGGTCAGGAGTCGCTGGACATCCCTGTCCAGATCTCCCGTAGGGTCGTGTATGGTGAAGGGCTCCTTGACCATACTGAGGAGAACTGTGAGGAGGGTATTGAAAGTATGTTGCTCCCGGGTTTCTTTCTTCTGCTTCTGGGTATGCGACGGTGACGAGCCACCTGGCCTGGATAAGAGTGTCATCCAGGCTCCCGTCATAAGTTAGGCTGTCCAGTTGGCACAGCGCCACCACTCTTCCTAGAGAGGGTGTGATTGCTTGCACCACTATTTTAGTGAAATTAGCCCAAGTTAGTTTGGGGATGACTTTGGGTGTGCTACTGGCTTCTGCTTTGCCCAACAGTGGTAGGGTGACTGCGATTTTCTGTCTGTCATCTTTGAAGGCAATATATAACGGCAGCTTGACTATGGCTAGGTACATGTGGATGTCGTACTGCTCCTGGTCGAATTTGGGCAGTTGTATGTGTGGTTTTGTTGCCATTTTGATGATTTCCCTGTTTTGCTCCTCTCTGTATCTGCCCGGGTCAAGAACCACCGCTGTCCACCAGTGTTATGCTAGGTGTTTTTGGGTCGGCTTCCCGTCCTAACAACACCTAAGATATAGCTGGGTTCCCTTTCTATACCGGAGCTTAGACACAGTGTGAGAGGAACGGGGCATAAAAACACAGGGCAACAGCCTTACATGTCTATCACCAAATTCCTTAATACAGGGCAGACAAACAATCTCACAAGACTCCATACAAAGGCAAAGCTCAGACTGGCAGATATATTACATGTATTGCACAGGATATTGGCAGTCTCGAGAGTAGAAGGCAGACACTGCACTTACAGTAAATGGAGTTGGGATGACACTTCGATCTGGGGATGCATATACTTTATAGTAGTTATGTAGTGTACATGTCCCATGTTACAATGAGTGGAGTATGATGGTTAAGCACTGTTTATGTCTTGTCTCACATTTAGTGGAGTTAAGGTATTTAACCACTGTCACTGGTGTTCTATACTCTGACCGTTAACTTTTACTTTCACTCCACAGGCACTGGAGTCACAGTCATGGTAGGTGTGTGGGGCAAGGGAGCGGGCCGACTGGGGAGGGGGGCCAGCGGCTCATAGGTGTCAGCCCGGCGTCGGCAGAGTCCCTTCTGGTGTCCTCTCATCTAGGGGCCACGAGACTACTCTTAGGGGTGTCGTCCTCCGGAGTGAGCTGCGGTCTGGTGTGGTGAAGGGCCCTGCACTGGCAGGACTGGGTACAGGGGTTTGGCTCTCGGGACTGAGGCCAAATAGCCTCTGCAGGCGTTCCTATAGGCACCTGGTGCAGGAAGGGCACCGCTCCTCCTCAGGACTGAAGAGGTCGCGCCCTAGGGTACTAGGGGTGCTGTTGAGAGCCCGTCTGCTGTGGTCTCACTCCCGCTGCTTCGTCTTCAGGGTAAGGCTGTGGCGTTGCTTGTGGCAGGAGTCCGACAGGTGCTGGTCTCCCTTTGGTGCCAGCTGGATGGAGTGCAACCCTGGGGATAACACAGGGCCTCTCCACCAGTCCTCTATAGGGAGGTTCTCCTTCTGTAGGTTGCCTTGGTCTGGGGAGTTGGAGGTGGAACTTACTCTGCCACCAGTGGGGCAGCTCGAGCAGGGGTCTCCCTCAGTTTGTGAAGTCACAAGGGGTGAGGGACTTTTATGATATCCCTCCCTGGCGTGGCTATCAGCCGTTGTCGAGGTCCCTTGGGCAATGGGAGGAGGGCGGCTACAGGCTGTCCTTTTCCTGTCGTTGCGGCAATCGGCCATCACTGGGGCCCGACTTCCTGATGAGACCGCAGATGAAGTGTGACTGCCAGCCATCACCTGCCTTCGGGCGCAGCCACTGGCTGTTGTCAAAGTCCCATATGAGGGGCGATGCGTAGGCGAGGGGTGGCTACTGGCTGTCCTCTGTCTACTGGTGCAGCTGCCATCCATCACTGGTGTTGTGCTCCTCGGGGCAACTGCAGAAGGAGAGAGGGTGTACCTTTCTCTCTCCACGTGCGGCAGCCGGACATCACGGGTTCCGCAGGGGGGTTGGGCAACACTATGAGTGGCTAGGGGCTGTCTCTCCATGTGCGTGGCTACCGGCCGTTGCTTGTATGTGCGGCTACCGGCTGTCATTATTGCACAGCTACAGGCCATTGCTGGTGCACGGCTACAGGCCATTGCTTTAGTTGTGTGGCTACCAGCCATCACTGGGTGCTGCCTGGAGCTAATTCATTAGCTCCACCCCGATCCTGGCGAGGACTTGATCAGTTGGAGGGTAAAGCATTTGGACTGATATGTTCATGCCGAGTGCACTCCATGGAATAGGGGAACGTGACCATATGGGACGTATGCCCGTATCGCACGGATGTCATGTGCGCCCTGCCTACTCCTCTGTTGTCACCTCCTGGGGGTGTCATGATGCCCTCTGTTGCCGTAGCTGTTATTTCATAACTCATATAACTCATTAACTAGTATACCTGCTAAATAATCTGATTTGTAAATAAGCGATGGGGAATCGTCCAGACAGTGAAATGTCGTTTCTGGTGTGACGGCGGATCGTCCTAACGGTGTCCCAACCCTTTCGACCTCCTCCCCTGCCCTGGATACTAAATCACTAGTATCCAATACCTAACTGAACTGAGTTTCAGTCTACATCCTGAACTAAATGAACAGAAATGGAACTGTGCCCAACCCTGCTACACAAATTAAGCAAAAACATATACAGTACTCACCATAACAAAATGTGTATTTGCAGTAGGTACCGAAATGAAATATTTAAATATTTTTACCCTTTCCTCTCCATGTGTGGCTATGCTTAAATGCTTACCTGTGAATAGTGGGAAATAAGAAGAGAACTTCTTACATGGTCCCACCTCTAGTACATGTGTTGATATATAATTATGTCGTAATGGGATTTGAATGTGGCAATGGGTGCTGTGACTATGACATACAAAAACATTTATTCCTCTGTGATATGTTTGGGTCAGCAATGCCTAATGTATCTTTACATGATAAAACAAACAAACAATATATTATGTAGTCAAGACCCTAACAAGAAGACAAAGGAGCACCAGCTAGTGATTGCACTAGACAGATAGAGGACAGGGAGGGGGAGCACAAAGGAGTGCGACGAAATACCGAATTGGCGGTCATTGTACCAAATCAGCACTTTTAATTGGAAAATATTATGACTTTTATCACCATATATGTTCATACACACCTAATTATCTAAAATTCAGTCAAAAATTTGCTTCATTTAACTTTCAATTAAAAAAAAAAAAATGTGGATTCAGAACAAAAACTTGCTGAAGTTAGCAGATTTGCCTTTAGCTCGACAGCTTGCCTTGACAGACTTCTACTTTGTATAAATATTGATTTAACGTCTCTCTTCGCTGCACTGTTGCATCTTTAGCTCTTTTCTATCGCTACTTCAATGATCACTGCTCAATGATCACTGCTCCTCTAAGCTGTCTGCTTCATTCCTCCACCTCTACGATGGATGCGTAGCACCTGTCTAGCAACAAACTCTCATCCCTTTTCCGTCCAACTCTCTAATGCAAGAGTTAACCGTTACTCCCAGTCCTTCATTTATGCAACAGGTCAACTCTGGAACCGTCTCCCTCTGTATTTCCTACTTCCTATGATCTCCAGTCTTTCAAATGCAGGGAGTCCAGGCATCTCAAAATGAACAGATCTTGAATTTGGCTCTCTTTTGTATTGTTTTTGTATTTTTCTTGGAAAGAACGGTTTGTGGGCTCCTGACCTTTGGTTCCTTATTTCTTGCATAAAAAATAAACAGAATAAATACATTTATTTCCACTAATATATCTATCTATCTATCTATATCTATATCTATCAATCTATCTGTATATATATAAAATGCGCGCTCCCACATCCAGACCCCCTATCCTGCCACGAAGCTGCATCCCCACCCCCACCCCAGGAGGACACCACAGTGGGCTGGATGACAGTTGTCCGGCCCGAGAGCAAAACGGGCCCAGATACACCCCAGCCATATGTCCCTCTTCCCCTTAACCTGCTCGACTACAACATCGCAGGGAAACAAGACTACTCTCTTGCCGGTGCAGCCCTCGCTAGGATTGGGGTGGGACTGCTCCAGATACAGTCCCATGCAGCACTACGGTAATGGCCACTGTACGTACCGGGGAGGGAATGGCCACTGTACATCCCTCAGCTGTTTCCCCCTGCAGCCCTGCGACAACGGCCACTGTACGTGTCGGGGAAGGAACAGCCACTGTACGTCCTTCTGCTGCAGCCACATCTGGAGTCCACCTCGGTGTGATAGCTATTGAGCACACACCGACAGGCAAAGGCAGGAGTGGAACCGCGACGACAGCCACTGTTCGCATCGGGGAGGGAACAGCCACTGTACGTCCCTCATCCACTTCCTCCTCCTCCTACAGGAATGACACCGCAGTAACAGCCACTGTATGTACCGGGGAGGGAACGGCCACTGTACGTCCCTCAGCTACCTCCCGTTGGGCAGGCAAACCCGTGGTAATGGCCACTATATGTGCCGGGGAGGGAACGGCCATTGTACGTCCCTCATCTGCCTCTTCCTCCTTCGGGAGCAGCACCGCGGTAACGGCCACTGTACATACCAGGGAAGGAACGGCCACTGTACGTCATTCTGCTGCTACCCCAAGGTGGAACCGCAACGACGGCCACTGTATGCATCAGGGAAGGGATGGCCACTATACACCCTTCATCCACAGTCCCGAGGGTTCTCCCAGAGGGGAAGGTCCCTTGCGCGGCCTGCTTACTACCCCTCGGCTGCGTGGGATGCCCTTCTCTCTCACACTCCAGGTGTGGTGCCCTGGAGGTGCAGCCGTTCCAGGAGTGGTGGCGAGGTCCTGTTGCTGAAGGCAGGGTTCACACCCTACAGTCTGCCCCTAGATGACGCCGGATCCTGATTGATGCCCCGAGGGAGAGGTGCCGCAGTTAATCCCTGACAGCGCCACAACCTAGAGGCAAGTGCAGCTCCAGGCCTCCCAGGGCCAGCCCGCAGACCCCAAGGCAGGACCGCTCCGGCCCCACTCCCCATCAGTCCTCCGCCAGGAGTAAGAAGAGGCAGGCCTGACTCCTGATGCTGTTTGGTCCCGAGAGACCCTTACCAGGTCGAGGCCCACACAGGAAAGGGCCTCCCTGCACCCCAGACCAGACAAGCACCAGGGCTGCAACGCCCCCGAGGGCTGTCCCATGCCTTCTACAGGAGGGCTCCCCAGAAGGGCCCCCTCCCACTCCCAGGCGCCATCTCAGTTAAACCCAGGCCTTAGTAGACCAGTGAGGATGCCTCCAACTGCCAGAGTCGTGCTAAAGACTCAAACGGTGAAAGTGACTATAAGTGACACGAACAGTGAGACAAACAATACACAAAGGTCTCTACTCCAGTTTATTCCACGTACTGTGTTTATGCCTAAGCTCTCCAGAACCAGAGTAATGTACTAGTGTGTGGCCAAGAGACTAACGTACAAAGTGCAGTCCAAAAGACAGAGTGTGTGAACAGTGTCACCACAGCTATGTGATATTCTCTCTTGCATTGACTCAGGCATAAATACCGTGCCCATGTGATATGTTATGCTAGTATTAATTAACTTGTCACTTTACCCTATTCGTGTTGTGCATCTTGATATGTGTATTGAAAGGAAATTGTGCACTGACTCAGGCATCCATACCGTGCCCAGGTGATATGTTATACACGTGTATTGAAAGGAAATTGTACACTGACTCAGGCATCAATACCGTGCCCATGTGATATGTTATGCTTGCATTAGTCACCCTGTCACTTTACCCCATCCATATTCAGTGTATCTTTGTATGTATATTGAAAGGGAATGGAACTGAGACAATAGGTATGTTAAAGTATCCTGCCGAGATTTTATGCCCTGTTCCTTTGTAAGTGTTCTACTTCCAGCCTAGAAAGAGGACCCCAGTCAGTCGCTGGTGTCTTTAGAGCGAGAAGTCGGCCTCTGTATATACATATACCGTGTATATGAGGTGCTACCCAAAAGATTCAGTAATTTGAACAGAGGAAGCCAACCGTTGGCAATTTTGCCTTTTGCCACTAGTAGGAGTCAGCAGCACCCCTTGTGTGTCAGTGTAGCCCTGGCCGTGTCTGTGAGCAGACGTGTTGTTGAGCTATGCTTATTATTATAACATGGTGTGTAGGTGGTTTGGTGGTTTTGCAACGACAGACCAATGACGCAGCAATGTAAAGTCTGTGTTGACCATTTT
Organism: Coenobita brevimanus; assembly: GCF_032717465.1. Lineage (NCBI taxonomy): Eukaryota > Metazoa > Arthropoda > Malacostraca > Decapoda > Coenobitidae > Coenobita > Coenobita brevimanus. The sequence continues at coordinate 36,927,049 of NC_137003.1, read as the reverse complement.
CTTTGATATTCAAGGTACTGTTCACAAGGAATTCGTCCCACCCGCTCAATCTGTCAGCAGAAAGTTCTTCTGTGAAGTTGTGCAGTGTCTGAGGGAGAACATCTGCCACAAACGTCCAGAACAGTGGAAGAACAAGGACTGGGTCCTGCATCATGACAACGCACCTGCCCACATATCAATTGTTCTCTGGCAGTTCCTGGATTCCACTAACACAGTAGTCATTCCCCACCCACCCTATTCGCCTGACCTTGCCCCCTGTGACTTTTTCCTGTTTCCCAAGCTGAAATTATGACTGAAAGGACATCGATTTGATTTGATTGAGGAGATCCAGACAGAATCGCAGGAGGTGCTCAAGACCATCATGCCTGAAGCCTTCCAGGGATGCATTAACGTGTGGAAAAAACACTGGGACCACTGCATATATGCCCAAGGGGACTACTTCGAAGGTGACAGTGAGAACTAGGAGGTAATGTAACTTATTCTCCTACAATATTCAAATTAATGGAACTTCTGGGCAGCACCTTTAAAATGCAGTACAATGCCACAGAGGGTGACCTAGCACCCCCAGAAGGGGCCCGTCATGGAGCACCGACAGCATGCCAGGACCCAGGGGGACAACGACATAAGTCCGCTGGGGCTGTGCGACCCTATGACCCGGAACTCACCCGCCGCCACCATAGCAGGAATACAAGACTACCTTCTGGGCGAGCCATCCCCAACCAACTTCAGGGTGGAGCTGCAGCTCCAGTCAGCACCCCTGAGATGGCCAGTAGCCGCTCAACCCTCCTACAGGAGACAGACTGCAGCCGCTCTGGAGTAAAACAGGAGACGGCCTGTAGCTGCTCTCACTTTCGTCAGGAGATGGCTTGTAGCCGCTCTGAAGGTGCCCCTAATGATATGGCCTGTAGCCACTCAACCCTCCTGCGGGAGACGGGCTGTAGCCACTCCCGCATTCATCAGGAGACGGCCTGTAGCTGCTCCAAAGGTGCCCCTAGCGAGATGGCCTGTAGCTGCTCGACCCTTCCGAAGGAGATGGCCTGCAACTGCTCTGGAGCCAAACAGGAGACGGCCTGTAGCTGCTCCTGCCTTCATCAGGAGATGGCTGTAGCCACTCCCGCCTTTGTCAGGAGATGGCCTGTAGCCACTCAACCCTCCTGCAGGAGACGGCCTGTAGCCACTCAACCCTCCTGCAGGAGACGGCCTGTAGCCACTCCAGAGGGAATCAGGAGATGGCCTGTAGCCGCTCCCGCTTTCATCAGGAGACGGCCTGTAGCCGCTCGACCCTCCTACAGGAGACGGCCTGTAGCTGCTCTGGAGGCAAACAGGAGACGGCCTGTAGCCGCTCTGAAGGTGCCCCTGAGTCGGCCTGTAGCCGCTCCTTCCCCCAGGCCATGGCCAGTAGCCGGGCCATAGCGACGGCCTGCAGCCATGCCCCCAGAAGGTTACGGCCAGTAGCTAGGCCCTACAGCAAGAGACAGCTGGTAGCTGCTCCTCTGGCAGGTGCTGACTCCTGTTCACCAACCTATGATCCAGAGGGAACCCCCAGCCTGGAGTACTGGAGAGGCCCTGTGACTTCCACTGGGCTCTTCTCCCTGCAGCCAGATCCGGAGAGGACTAGCCTGATGGACCCCGACGTAGGCCGACGCCGCAGCCCCCTCCTGATGACGTCTTCTAACACCAGCGACCGCAGCCCTTCGGACCTCCAGACTGCCCCCAGGACCCCCGGGCGGGACCTCCCTACACCCAGACGCCAGAGATCTTCGTCCTTCGTCAGGCGCCTGAACAGATAGAGGACAGGTTGGACCTGTTCAGGCAGCTATTCGGCCCAGGCCCCGAGGGCCGGACTCCCGCCCCAAGCCCTGACAGTGCGGGACCCTTTGCCACCAGCAGCCCTGGACGAGAGAGGACACCTCTACGTGTGATTCCGTGGCCCCTGAACACAGAGGCCTCCAGCAGAACCCAGCCTTGTCAATAGAGAGGCTGGGTCACCTCCCCCGCCCTTGTACCTGACCGCCATGACTCCCAGACCCGAAAGGAGTGACCGTGAAAGCACAGTGTCCGTGACTTAGTGACGTGAAGGCAGAGCAGTGAATTAACCATATAAAGGAAGTCAGTGAGAGACACACCAGTGACAATATAAAAGTAATGGAGTGAATAAAAGTTACAGTGAAACCGTGAACACGGCCAAGCAGTGAAATATGGGTCTATTACAGTGAATATGCTACCATCCAGTAACGCCGCATCATCCTAAAATCCTACACAGACCCCAGTGTTAAAGTTATAATTATCAACAGTGAAATAGTACCACCCACTCCCCAAACATATAACTTGGACTTCCTGCAATAATAATATATAAACCTCTGCCCTAAGTGCTATTCACCTTACCCGACCTTGACCTGAGTAGTATCCTGCGCAGTACTAATAACCCATATCTAGGCGTAAGAATTATAATTGTCCAGTGTATCTGTATTTGTGACATCTACCCGTTCCACTGTAGAATTCTGTAATACACATATAAGGTTGTTGCCTTGAGTTTTTGTGTCCTGCCTGTCTCCTATTTGTCTAAGCTCCGGTCTAGAAAGAGAACCCAGCTACACACTAGGCGTTAGAGGGACGGGAAGCCGCCCCTAAACACCTAGCATTATACTGGTGGACAGTGGTGGTCCTTGACCCTGGCTTACGAGAAAGGTAATCAGGAAATACCGGAAAAATGGCAACCACACGTGGAATTACCTAAATTCAACCCTGAACAGCGTGATGTGCACACATACCTGGCAATTATTAAACCTTTGCTAGATACCGGTTTCGAGGATGACAAGCAGAAAATTGCAGTCACACTCCTGCTACTGGGCAAAGCGACAGCTAATATAGCACCCAAGATCGTTCTGGGGCTCACCTGGCAGAATTTCATGAAACTCATGATCCAAGCCATCATTCCATCACCAGGTAAAGTAGCGGCGCTATCCCAACTGGATAGCTTAACCTTCGATGGCAACTTGGTTGATACTCTAATCCAGGCCAGACACCTGGTCAGCGCTGCCTACCCTGAGGCAGATGATGAAACCCGGGAGCAACACATCTTTAACAATCTTTTGGGAGTGCTCCCCAGCATGGTCAAGGCACACTTTACAATCCATGACCCTACCGGAGACATGGATAAGGATGTCCAACTGATATGCCACCTCCTGACCTCCTGTCCTGCACCCAGCAAATCAACGTGGTAAAAAAGTTTCCCACGAATATTCCGGCTCCCCCAGTCAAGCCACGTCCATCTATGCCCTGCACCAGCCCCACCCCAGCACCCAGTCCGCCTAGGGCACACCCCACCAACCGGCACCCCAGTCACAGGGAGAACCCCAACCTCATCCTGGAGAATCTCTGGGAGTTCTCTGCTTGCAGCTTCAGGTGCCCGCTGCACGATATCAGAGATCAATTCAAAGCTGCCAGATGGAAAACCACCACCGCAAGCCAGTGTAAAGCTTCCTCTCTAGAGAATGAGGAAGCAGAGGACGAACCTGCACCCAAGGAGGAGACCGGACCCGGGGAACAGGAGCCGAAGGAAGAAGAAGGAGACCCTCGACAGTTGGATTTTTATGACCGCCCCTGCACCTTCCCATGGTGGCGGGGGCCACTTCCCCCAAATACCACCCCCAGTTTACCACAAGATGAACCTGAACGGAGTGAAAGCCAGACTTTTGGTCGATACGGGAGTGGCCAGATCCTGCCTGTGTAGCCACTACTTCTCCCATCACAAATCGACTTTGGGCCTGTTATTCCCAATGGCTACTCACTTTGTGGACGTGGGGAATGGCCCCCTGCCGATTTGTGGGGAAACATGGGCCCTGCGCATCAACACCCATCAGCCGGTGTTGACCCAGCATGAGTTCATCGTATTTGACTCTTCCTGCCCCAGTTATGACGGATACCTGGGGTTGGACCTGTTGTAGAAGTAAGGAGCCACCATTGATTGCCGCAACAGACAGTTCCAATTTCGAAAATCACCCGACTCCCCCCTCCACCTTGGGCCGTCTGCACCTGCATGCCACGGCCCCAGCCGGACGACTCTATGCCTCCCCCTCCTTTCCTGCCAAAATTTCCTCCGCTCACCAATCTGACATCCTCTGCCGCCTCCTGGATTTCCAGGATCTGTTCACGGCAGGACCCACCGATATTGGACACTCCACCTACCTGGCACACGAGATTCACATGATGGGCCCACCGATCCGACAGCCATCCTGGCGGTAGAACCCCAAACAGCGGGAAGAGGAAGACCACCAGGTACAGGAGATGATCAAAGCCGGAGTTGTCTCCCCATCCACCAGCCCTTGTCCTCCCCCGTTGTCCTCATGAAGAAAAAAGATGGCATGATGCGGTTCTGCGTCAATTACCACCGGCTTAACAACGTAATCACCAAGGATGCCACTCCACTCCCACGCATAGACGACTCCCTGGATTCCCTTTACGGTGCCTCCTGGTTCTCCACCATTGACCTCCAGTCAGAGTATTGGTAGGTCCCGGTGCATCCGGAGGACAGAGGAAAAACCGCTTTCTCTACCAGCAACGGGAAACATGAATTTAATGTTTTGCTCTTCGGCCTCTGTAACACCCCTGCCACCTTCTCCAGACTAATGGAATCCATCCTCAGCGGCCTCACATGGGAGATCTGTCTCGCATAATTGGATGATGTCATAGTCTTCAGCCAGACCTGGGCCAACCACCTGCAGCGCCTCTGCCGGATCTTCACCAGGATCCAACAGGCAGGCCTAAAACTTCGGCCCACCAAGTGTGTCCTGGCTGCCAGAACTGTCTCATTCCTGGGGCATGTCATCTCCCAGACTGGGAAATCTCCCGACCCTGACAAGCTCCACGCCATCGCGGACATATCCCCACCACAAGATATTCAGGGGATTTGAACCTTCCTCAGCCTGACATCCTATTACTGCTGCTTTGTGAAGGGGTTCGCCCACATTGCCAAGCCACTCCACGACCTGACCCGTAAGGAAGAACCGTTCATCTGAATGGAGAGATGAGCCGCCTTCCAACAACTTAAGGATAAGCTCGTTTACGCCCCCATCGTGGCCTTTACTGACTGTGCCCTCCCATTCCGGCTCTACACAGACGTTTCCTTAATTGCGATCGGTGCTGTGCTGGCACAACTCCAAGAGGGCCGCGAGCACATCATCGCCTGTGCCAGCCGTACCCTCAATCAGGCAGAAAAGAATTATGCCGCCACCAAGAGGGAGTGTCTGGGCATCATCTGGGCACTTGAACACTTCCAGGTGAATCTATCAGGGACCCAGGTTACCATCATCACTGATCAACAGTCCCTCCAGTGGCTGCGGCAGTCTGATGCTCACAATGCCCAGCTCATCCGATGATGCGAAACCCTGGAGGAGTTCAACTATGAAATCTTGTACTGCCCTGGCAAACTCCACACCAATGCAAATACTCTCTCTTGGCTCCCCATCAATGCTGCCCAGCCGGAACCCAATCTCCTCCAGCAGTGGCATCGCAAGGAGCGACCCCCCTGGATCCCCCAGCACCTTTTCAAAAAACTGTATCGCCAGGGCAACCACCTGGTTACCCCATCCGGGCATATCATCCTAGCACCTGACACTGCCATTGATGCCCTCCGACACCTGCACACTCACAAAGGCATTCACCTGGGCATGAAAAAACGCTTGCAGGTCTTTAACCCTTTAACCGCGGGTATTGTTTTGGTCTGACTGTCCTCTCCCGCGGGGGTTTCAGCCAAATGTAAACAAACCTTTAAACCTTAATAACTCTGCACAGAATAAAGCTAGAGAAAAAAATAAGGTACCATTAGAAAGTACTAACCTTCAGCTTTCCATTGATGTAGGTTTCATGACTTTCTTGACTTTCACAGGACGGGCAGTGCCGTTAGAAGTGAGGGGTGTAAAATCACTATTTTTCGCTCACACATCATTACCTTCGCTCATACACCATTACCAAATGCCAACCTCATTCTGATAATAATACTATAAACATATATGAACACTGCACATACGATAAACACCCACTCTGTGTTCACTGAGGCAGGTAAAAGGCACTGTAATTACCTGCACTTCACTGCCACATCAGCGGTGTTGTAATCACTATTTTTCGCTCACACACCATTACCAAATGCCAACCTCATTCTGATAATAATACTATAAACATATATGAACACTGCACATACGATAAACACCCACTCTGTGTTCACTGAGGCAGGTAAAAGGCACTGTAATTGCCTGCACTTCACTGCCACATCAGCGGTGTTGTAATCACTATTTTTCGCTCACACACCATTACCAAATGCCAATCACATTCTGATAATAATACTATAAACATATATGAACACTGCACATACGATAAACACCCACTCTGTGTTCACTGAGACAGGTAAAAGGCACTGTAATTGCCTGCACTTCACTGCCACATCAACATGTGTTGTCACTCACACAGCTGGACAGATACTGATGCGCGCTTGGTCAGGGGTGGGGTGGGGGGCCCAAGGCGTGGGAGGTGGGGCCCCAGGGGGGGGAAGAGGGAGGTGGGGGTCGGCTGGAGTGAAAGAACTTAATAGCTACTCTCCCTTGAAACAATTGGCGCACGGAAAAAACGCGGGGTATTCAAAATATTCACAAACATTTGAGAATGACACCCGCGGTTTGGTCCAGTTTTTGCAACGTCATTCTGGAATGACACCCGCGGTTAAAGGGTTAACGACAACTACTGGGCGCCCAATCCCTCCACCCTCGCCAAGTAAATTATCCAATCTTGCCGAGCATGTGCCCTTGGTAAGGACATCACCCGTACCGCCAGTCCATCAGGTCGTATTACCACCCACAAACCTAGGCAGCTATTGGCGATCGACACAGTGGGACCCTTACCCCCAAAATCCGGCTATAGGTATGTGATCACATTCGTCGATACGTACTCCAAATTCGTCGTAGCCTGCCCAGCGAAGGAACACCACGCTGTCGCAGTGGCTGACGTCCTGATTCGGCACGTATTCCCATACTTCGGTATCCCGCAAGCAATCCACTCAGATAACGCACCCGAGTTTACCAGTAAGATTCGGGAGGAGCTGGCCCACATACAGTATTTGGCTATAACATCTCACACTCGTCCCCTTACTGGCCCCAAGGAAATGCCATATGTGAGTGAAGCCATCGTACGCTGATGAATTAACTCCGCACCTGAATAGAAGCCACCAAAGATGACAACTGGCCTGCCCACATAAAAATTGTGCAATGGGGCATCAACTCCTGCCCCCGAGAGGACGGAATTTCACCATATGAGCGAGTGTTTGAGGAAACGCCCCTCCACTTGCCCCTTCGGCAGCATTTGCAACCCCCCACTTCTACCCCCACATTGGACCGATAACGCCATCTCAAACGTCGGCTAACCCACCTCCAAAACAACCTGGACCTCCGCTCCGACACCGCCTCCAACCCCTACAAGCCAGGTGACACTGTTATGATAGCACAGCTCCCCACCCCCCACAAGCTTGTGCCGCACTTCACAGGGCCCAATACCATCATCTGCGTCCCTAACCCCTATCAGGTGATAGTCGAGTACCATGGCACTTCCCGCACTCTCCGAAACCGTCATGTACGCCCTTTTCACACTCCTGCCTCCCCCAACCCGGCCCCACGCCGCACCCCACCCACTACCCCTGTGGTACATCCCTCTACCTCCTGTGATTGCTAAATGTCCCCCTCGCCATCTCTCTCTCCCTCCCCCTCCCCTGCTGCATCCACCTCACCTCCCGTCATGCCGCCTCACACCTCACCTGACAATTCACCGACACCATCAACTCCCCGCCACTCCCCCACCTCCTCACCACCCAATGCTTCCTCTCCTATGCCCAGCACCGCATGTCCCGCCCACACCCCCTCCGCCCACCACACCCCTGCCCAAGCAATCACACACCACTGCCACCAAATCTCCCTGCCCGCCACCCAGACATGCCCCCTCACCCTGTCTGCCCTGTCCCCCACCCCTGACTCCACCTGCGCTGCCCATGCCCCCGCGGCACCACCACCCACTAATACTATACTCCCCGTGCCGTACAGCCCACACTCCTACCACCTCACAGCCGCCCTCGCACGCCCTGCGCACTTCACACGTGCGCCAACGCTGCACACCCACATCACCACCCATACCTACCCTTAAAACAATCATCACATGCTCTGGCCACCTCTCCCGCCCAGTACACCCACTCTCCCACCCCACCCACCTCGCTGCATAATCACACCCCTACCCCTGCCCTAAATCATCTCACACTCATGATAAACCAGGCCCAAATCCCAGCCACCTATACTTCCCAGAGACGCCGCGCTGCATTAACCTGGCACAAAAACCCCACACTCACCGTCCATCTCCAGCATTCAGCACAGCCCTGCACAGAAAAGAACTCGGCCACCACAGCCTGACACGCCCTCCTCCAACACCTACACCCAGTCTACCACACCTATGACACCAAAATTTACCACCTTCAGTCACAGAGAAGTGACTTTTTCCCAGCAGATGGTGGTAAAATGTAGTATAATGCCACGAAGGGCGACCTAACTCCCCCAGAAGGAACCCACCGAGGAGCACCGACAGCGCGCCAGGACTCAGGGCGACAGCGACGTAAGTCCGCCCGGGCCACGTACCCCTATGACCCGGAGCTCGCCCACCGCCACCATAGCAGGAATACAAGACGACATTCCGGGTGAGCCATCCCCAACCAACTTCAGGGTGGAGCTGTATCTCCAGCTCCAGTCAGCACCCCTGAGACAGCTGGTAGCTGCTCAACCCTCCTACAGGAGACGGCCTCCAGCTACTCCGGAGGCAAACAGGAGACGTCCTGTAGCTGTTCTGAAGGTGCCCCTGACAAGATGGCCTGTAGTCGCTCAACCCTCCAGCAGAAGACTGCCTGTAGCCGCTCCAGAGGGAATCAGGAGACGGCCTGTAGCGGCTCTAGCCTTCATAAGGAGGTGGCCTGTAGCCGCTCTGAAGGTGCCCCTAACGAGACGGCCTGTAGCCGCTTGACCCTCCTACAGGAGATGGCCTGCAGCTGCTCCGGAGGCAAACAGGAGATGGCCTATAGCCACTCCTGCCTTCATCAGGAAATGGCCTGTTGCCGCTCTGAAGGTGCCCCTCAAGAGACGGCCTGTAGCCACTCAACCCTCCTGTAGGAGATGGCCTGTAGCCGCTCCAGAGGGAATCAGGAGACGGCCTGTAGCCACTCCTGCCTTCGTCAGGAGACGGCCTGTAGCCACTCCTCCCCCCAGGCCACGGCCAGTAGCTGGACCTTAACGACGGCCTGCAGCCGTGCTCCCAGAAGGCCACGGCCAGTAGCCGGGCCCTACGGCAGGAGATGGCCGGTAGCCACTCCTCCATCAGGTGCTGACTCCTGTTCACCAACCTACGACCCAGAGGGAGCCCCCAGCCTGGAGGAGTACTGGAGAGGCCCTGTGACTTCCACCAGGCTCTTCTCCCTGCAGCTGGATCCGGAAAGGACTCGCCTGATGGACCCCAACATAGGCTGACGCCGCAGCCACCTGCTGATGGCGTCTCTGAACACCAGTGACCGCAGCCCTCAGGACCTCCAGACCACCCCCAGGACCCCCGGGCAGGACCTCCCTACACTCAGATGCCAGAGAGCTTTGTCCTCCGTCAGGTGCCTGAGCGAGAAGTTCAGGCAGCTAGTCGGCCCAGGCCCTGAGGGCCGGACTCCCGCCCCAAGCCCCGAAAGTGCGGGACCCTTCGCCACCAGCAGCCCCAGACGAGAGAGGACACTCCTACGCATGATCCCGTAGCCCCTGAACACGGAGGCCCCCGGTGGAACCCAGACCTGTCAGTAGGGAGGCTGGGTCACCTCCACCGCCCTTGTACCTGACCGCCACGATGCCCAGACCCGAAAGGAGTGACCGTGAAAGCACAGTGTCCGTGACTTAGTGACGTGAAGGCAGAGCAGTGAATTAACCATATAAAGGAAGTCAGTGAGAGAGACACACCAGTGACAATATAAAAGTACTGGAGTGAATAAAAGTAACAGTGAAACCGTGAACACGGCCAAGCAGTGAAATATGGGTCTATTACAGTGAATATGCTACCATCCAGTAACGCCGCATCATCTTAAAATCCTACACAGACCCCAGTGTTAAAGTTACAAATATCAACAGTGAAATAGTACCACCCACTCCCCAAACATATAACTTGGACTTCCTACAATAATAGTACATAAACCTCTGCCCTAAGTGCTATTCACCTTACCAGACCATGACCTGAGTAGTATCCTGCGCAGTACTAATAACCCATATCTAGGCCTAAGAATTATAATTGTCCAGTGTATCTGTATTCGTGACATATACCCGTTCCACTGTAGAATTCAGTAATACACATGTAAGGTTGTTGCCTTGAGTTTGTGTCCTGCCTGTCTCCTATTTGTCTAAGCTCCGGTCCAGAAAGAGAACCCAGCTACACGCCAGGCATTAGAGGGACGGGAAGTCGCCCCTAAAACACCTAGCATTACAACCTTATGTGTGTGTATATATATATATATATATATATATGCAGTATAGTGCCACAGGGGGTGCCCAGACACCCCCACAAGGAGCCCATAGAGGAGCAATGACAGCGCGCCGGGACCCAGAGCAACAACGCCATAAATCCGCCCAGGCCGCGCGCCCCTATAACCCGGAGCTCGCCCGCCGCCACCATAGCAGGAATACTAGACTACCTTCCGGGCGGGCCTTTCCCCAACCAGCTTCGGGGTGAAGCTGTTTCTCCAGCACCTGCCAGCACCCCTGAGACGGCCTGTAGCCGCTCTGAGGGAAATAAGGAGACAGCCTGTAGACGCTCTGAAGGTGTCTTCTCAAGATGGCCTGTAGCCACTCTGAAGGTGTCCTTCTCGAGACAGCCTGTAGCCGTTCTGAAGGTGTTCTTCTCGAGACGGCCTGTAGACACTCAACCCTCCTGAAGGAGACGGCCTGTAGCCACTCCGAGGGAAATAAGGAGATGGCCTGTAACCGCTCCTGCCTTCGTCAGGAGACGGCCTGTAGCCACTCCTGCCTTCGTCAGGAGATGGCTTGTAGCTGCTCTGAAGGTGTCTTCCTCGAGACAGCCTGTAGCCTCTCAACCCTTCTGAAGGAGACGGCCTGTAGCCAGGGAAATAAGGAGACGGCCTGTAGCCGCTCAGAAGGTGCCTGCCTTGAGACGGCCTATAGCCGCTACACCCTCCTGAAGGAGATGGCCTGTAGCTGCTCCTGCCTTCGTCAGGAGATGGCCTGTAGCCGCTCAGAAGGTGCCTGCCTTGAGACGGCCTATAGCCGCTACATCCTCCTGAAGGAGATGGCCTGTAGCCGCTCCCGCCTTCGTCAGGAGATGGCCTGTAGCTGCTCTGAAGGTGTCTTCCTCGAGACAGCCTGTAGCCTCTCAACCCTTCTGAAGGAGACGGCCTGTAGCCAGGGAAATAAGGAGATGGCCTGTAGCCGCTCCTGCCTTCGTCAGGAGATGGCCTGTAGCCGCTCTGAAGGTGCCCTTCTCGAGATGGCCTGTAGCCGCTCTGAAGGTGCCCTTCTCGAGACAGTCTGTAGCCGCTCAACCCTCCTGAAGGAGAAGGTTTGTAGCCGCTCTGAGGGGAATCAGGGGACAGCCTGTAGCCACTCCTGCCTTAGTCAGGAGACGGCCTGTAGCCGCTCCCGCCTTCTTCAAGAGTCGGCCTGTAGCCGCTCCGAAGATGCCCTTCTCCAGACAGCCTGTAGCTGCTCAACCCTACTGAAGGAGACAGCCTGCAGCTGCTCTGAGGGGAATTAGGAGACGACCTGTAGCTGCTCCGAAGGTGCCCTTGGCTCTGCTGGTAGCTGCTCCCTCCCCCAGGCCATGGCCAGTGGCCGGGCCTTGGCGATGGCCGGTAGCCGTGCCTCTACAAGGCCACGGCCAGTAGCAGGGCCCTACGGTAGGAGACAGCCTGTAGCCGCTCCTCCGTCAGAACCTGATGCCTGTTCTCCAGTCCATGACCCAGAGGGGGTCCCGAGCCCAGAAGAGTACTGGAGAGGCCCCTTGGTCTCCCCCAGCCTCTGCTCCCTGCAACTGGCTCTGGAGAGAGGCCTCTTGATGAACCCCGACGCAGGCCGATGCCGCAGCCTCTTCCTGACGGTGCCGCCAAGCACTGGGGACTGCAGCCCTCAGGAACCCTAGACCGCCCCCAGGACTCCCAGGCGGGAACTCCCCTCACCCTGACGCCGGAGATCTTCATCCTCTGTCAGGCGCCTGAGCAAAAAGTTCAGGCAGTTATTTGGCCCAAGCCCTGAGGCCCATACTCCTGCCCCCAGCCCCGAAAGTGTGGGGTCCTTTGCCACCCACAGCCCCGGACGAGAGATGACGCCCCTGCGCGTGATCCCGTGGCCTCTGGATGTAGAAGCCCCCGATGGAACCCAGCCCCGTCAGTAGAAAGGCTGTGACACCTCCGCTGCCCTTTTACCTGACCGCCATGATGCCCGGATCTGAAATGAGTGATAATGATAGTACAGTGTCTGTGACCCAGTAACACAGAGGCAGAACACTGAGCTAACCTTCTAATGGAAGTCAGTGATAATACCAAAGTGGTGGGGTAACAGTGACAGGGTAACCGCGAATACGACCACCCAGTGAGAGACAGGTCTATCATAGTGAATACGCTACCACCAGATAATACCTCCAAATACCAAAACTGCATCCAGACCCCAGTGCCAAAGAAACACTTACCAACAAGGAACAATATCAGCGACTCCACGAATGTATAAAACCCAGACTTCCTATAACGAATAATACTGTCCCAAGTGCTATTCATTTTGATCTGAGCAGTACCCTGTGCGATACTGATAACCCATATCTAGACTTAAGAGTTATAATTGTCCAGTGTATCTGTATCAGCAACATCTACTTGTTCCCCTGTCCAACTTAGTAATACACGTGTAAGGTTGTTGCCTTGAGTTTTTGTGTCCTACCTCTCTCCTATTTGTCTAAGCTCCGGTCTAGAAAGAGAGCCCCACTACACACTAGGTGTTTACGGGACAGAAAGCCAGTCTTTAAAACACCTAGCATTACCCTGGTGGACATCGGTGGTTCTTGACCCTGGCATACGAGAGAGGTAATTAGGAAATACTGAAAAATGGCAACCAAACCGCATGTGCAATTACCTAAGTTCGACCCCGAACAGTATGATGTTCACACATACCTGGCAATTATTAAACCTTTGCTAGATATTGGTTTGAGGATGACAAGCAGAAAATTGCAGTCACTCTCCCACTACTGGGGAAAGCAGCAGCTAATATAGCACCCAAGATCGTCCCAGGGCTCACCTGGCAGAATTTCATGAAACTCGTGATCCAAGCCATCACCCCATCACTAGGTAAAGTGGTGGGGCTATCCCAACTGTTTAGTTTAAATTTCGATGGCAACTTAGACGATACTTTAATCCAGGCAAGATGCCTGGTCACTGCTGCCTACCCGGAGGCAGATGATGAAACCCGGGAGCAACACACCTTTAATACGATCCATGACGCGACTGGAGACATGGATAAGGACATTCAACTGATGTGTCGCTTCCTGACCTCCCGCCCTGCACCCCAACAAATCAACGTGGTAAGAAAGTTTCCCACAAAGATTCTGGCTCCCCCCATCAAGCCTTGTCCTCCTAGGCCCTGTACCAGCCCCACCCCAGCACCCAGCCTGCCTAGGGCACACCCCACTCACCGGCACCCCAGACACAGGGAGAACCCCAACTTCATCTTAGTGAACCCCTGGGAATTCTCCATGTGCAGCTCCAGGTGCCCACTGCACGATATCAGAGATCAATTAAAAGCCGCATGATGGAAAACTACCATCCCAGGCCAACACAAAGTTTCCTCTCTAGAGGATGAGGTAACAGAGGACCAACCTGCACCTGTGGAGGAGACCAACCCCGGGGAACAGGAGCCGGAGCAAGAAGAAAGAGGCCCCAGATAGTTGGATTTTTAGGACCGCCCCTGCACCTTCCCACGGTGGCGGGGGCCATTTCCGCCAAATACCATCCCCCAGTTTACCACAAGATGAAGCTGAATGGGGTGAAAGCCAGACTTCTGGTCGATACAGGAGCAGCCAGATCCTGCCTGTATAGCCACTACTTCTCCTGTCACAAATCGACCTTTGGCCCGTTAAGCCCAACGGCTACTCACCTTGTGGATGCGGGGGATGGCCCCCTGCCCATCCATGGGGAAACACGGGCCCTGCGAGTCGACACCCATCAACCAGTGTCGACCCAGCACCAGTTCATAATATTCGACTCTTCCTGCCGATATTACGACGGATACCTGGGGTTGGACCTGTTGCAAAAGTTAGGAGCCACCATCGATTGCCGCAACAGACAGCTCCAGTTCTGTAAATCACCCAACCCCCTCCCTCGGGCCATCTGCACCTGCATGCCATGGCCCTGGCCGGAAGACTCTGCCCCCCCTCCTCCCCTCGATTCCCCCTACTGCCCCCTCCCCCCCTTCTTTTCCTGCCACCATTTCCTCTGCCGTCACCATCCCCCCCACCATGAAGCCTGGGTGCCCCTCAACAAGCCCTCCAGCACCTCTGTCCTATTCTCCCCACTCCTGCTGCCTGGAACCCTCTCGGCCTGCCTCCTGCCCCCAGCTTTCCTTCCCCCGCATCACACGGCAGTCCGGATTGCCAACCTCGCCCCCCCACCCTCCCTAAAGGGCTCATAATCAGAGAGATGGAGGAAGCCGAGCCCTGCACCCCCTTCCCCTCCCCCACCCCCCTGCCCCCATCCCCAACCATCTCTCCGCTCACCAATCAGATACCCTCCGCCGCCTACTCCTGGATTTCCAGGATCTGTTCGCAGCAGGACCAGCCGACATCGGACACACCACCTACCTGGCTCATGAGATTCACATGACAGGCCCACCAATTTGACAGCCATCCCGATGGAAGAACCCCAAACAGCGGGAAGAGGAAGACCGCCAGGTACAGGAAATGATCGAAGCCGGAGTCGTCTCCCCCTCCACCAGCCCCTGGTCCTCCCCCGTTGTCCTCGTGAAGAAAAAGGATGGCACAACGCGGTTCTGCATCGACTCTCACCGGCTTAACGATGTAACTACCAAGGACGCCACTCCCCTCCCGCGCACAGACGACTCCCTGGATTCCTTATACGGCGCCTCCTGGTTCTCTACCCTCGACCTCCAGTCAGGGTATTGGCAGGTCCCAGTGCACCAGGACAGAGGAAAAACTGCCTTCTCGACCAGCAACGGGAAACATTATGAGTTTAATGTTTTGCCTTTCAGCCTCTGTAACATCCCCGCCACCTTCTCCAAGTTAATGGAATCCGTTCTCAGTGATCTCATGTGGGAGATCTGTCTCACGTACTCGGATGACGTCATCGTTTTCAGCCAAACCTGGGCCGACCATCTGCAGCGCCTCCGCCAGGTTTTCACCAGGATCCAACAGGCAGGCCTCAAACTCCGGCCCGCCAAGTGCATCCTGGCTGCCAGAACCATCTCATTCCTGGGGCACATCATCTCCCGGGCTGGCATATCTCCCGACTCAGACAAACTCTGCGCCATCGCGGACATATCCCCATCACAAGACATTCACTGGATCCGAGCCTTCCTCGGCCATCACAAGACATTCACTGGATCCGAGCCTTCCTTGGCCTGACGTCCTACTACCGCTGTTTTGTGAAGAGGTTCACCCACATTGCCAAACCGTTCCACGACCTGACCCGTAAGGGGGAACCACTCCTCTGGATGGACGAGAGACGAGCCGCCTTCCAACGGCTTCAGGATAAACTTGTTTCCACCCCCATCGTGGCCTTTCCCGATTAGGCCCTCCCATTCCGGCTCTATACAGACGTCTCCCCAATTGCCATCAGCACTGTGCTGGCACAAGTCCAAGAGGGCTGCAAGCACATCATCGCCTGTGCCAACCGTAGCCTCAATCAGGCAGAAAAAAATTATGCCGCCACCAAGAGAGAGTGCCTAGGCATCATCTGGGCAACTGAGCATTTCCGGCATACCTCTCCGGGACCCAAGTCACCATCATCACTGATTACCAGACCCTCCAGTGATTGCAGCAGTCCGACACCCACAATGCCCAGGTCATCCGATGGCAAGAAATCCTGGAGGAATTCAACTATGAAATCTTGTACCGCTCCGGCAAACTCCATACCAACGCAGACGCCCTCTCTCGGCTTCCCATCCATGCCGCCCAGCCAGAGCCAGACCTCCTCCAGCAGTGGCATCACAAAGAGCAACCCCCCAGGATCCCCCAGCACCTTTTCAAGAAACTGTATCTCCAGGGCGACCACCTACTTACCCCATCAGAGCATATCCTCCTAGCCCGTGACACCACCCTTGATGCCCTACGACACCTGCACACCCACAACGGCATTCACCTGGGCACAAAAAAAATACTGCAGGTCTTCAATGACACCTACTGGGCGCCAAATCCTTCTGCCCTTGCCAAGGAAAATATCCAAACCTGCCACGCTTGTGCCCTCAGTAAAGATATCACACTCACCGCGGGCCCATTGGGCCATATTACCGCCCACAAGCCTTGGCAGCTGTTGGCAATCGACATGGTGGGACCCTTACCTCTAAAATCAGGCTATAGGTATGTAATCACTTTCATCGACACGTACTTCAAATTCGTCATGGCCTGCCCAGCAAAGGAACACCATGCTGTCATAGTGGCCAGCACCCTCCTTCGGCACATGTTCCCCTACTTTGGCATCCCGCAAGCGATCCACTCAGATAATGCACCCAAATTCACCAGTAAGATCTGGGAAAAGCTGACCCATATCTTTGGGAATAACATCTCTCACTCATCCCCTTACTGGCCACAAGGAAATGCCATATGCGAGCGCAAGCATCGCACACTAATGAATCAGCTCCGCACCCGGATAGAAGCCACCAAGAACGATGACTGGCCCGCCCATGTAAAAATCGTGCAATGGGGCATCAACTCCTGCCCCCCGAGAGGACGGCATTTCACCATATGAGCAAGTGCTCGGGGAAACACCCCTCCTCCTGCCCCTTCGGCAGCATTTGTAACCCCCCCACCTCAACCCCCACAACAGACCCGTTACATCATCTTCAAACGCCACCTGACCCACCTCCAAAACAACCTCAGCCCCGACACTGCCTCTAACCCCTATAGGCCGGCTGACACAGTTATGATAGCCCAGCTTCCCACCCCCATACAAATTAGCGCCACGTTTCACTGGACCCCACACCATCATCTGCGTCCCTAATCCCTATCAGGTAACCGTCAAGTACCACAGCATTCCCTGCACCCTCCGAAACCGGCATGTGCGCCCCTTTTGCACTCCTGCTCCCACCGCCCAGGCCCTACGCCCCGTCCCACCCACTACCCCCACGCCGTCCCTCCCTACCACCTACGACTGCTACATCTTCTCCCCTGCCTCCTCCCCCTCTCTCTCTCCTCCCCCCTCCCCCGCCAACTCCACCTAACCTTCCGTCACACCGCATTGCACCTCACCTGACAACCCACTGACACCACCAACTCCCTGCCACTCCCCCACCTCCTCACTACCTGCCACCTCTCCCACGCCCAGCACCGTATGTCCTGCCCACACCCCCTATGCCCACCACGCCCCCACCCCAGCCGCTGCCCACCACCGCCCCTGCAACTCCCAGCCCGCCGCCCGCACGCACCCCCAACTCCACCTGCGCTGCCCACGCCCCCACGACACCACCACTCACTCACCCTGCACCCCGCTCCTCATGCTGTGCTGCCCACACCCCTGCCATCCCACAGCCACCCTCGCGTGTCCCACACACCTCACACCCACGCCAACCCCGCACACCCACATCACCAACCCACACCCACCTTCAAAACAACCATCACACGCTCCAGCCGCCTCTCCTGCCCACCCACCCGATACACCCACTCTCCTACCCCACCCAGCTCACCACAAAATCACACCCCTGTCCCTGCCCTAAATCATCTCACACTCATGATACACCAAACACAAATCCCGGCCACCTACAATCCACAGAGACACCACACCGCATTACCCAAGAATAAAACCCCACATTCACCATCCATCTCCAGCATTCGACTCATTCCTGCACTGAGGACAACAACCAGCACCATGAAGATTCGACGAGGTGTATGGGCACCGCTCCTTGGATGGAAGCAACGAGTCCGAGGACCTCACCACCTCCTACAACTCCGCTCCTCCACTGACTCATCCACCCTCTTCCTCACCTGCGATGAGCAACAAGACGAGAACTCCGCCACCACAGCCTGACACGCCCTCCTACAACACCTACAGCCAGTCTACAACACCTACAACACCAAAGTTTAACACTTCCAGTCACAGGGACGTGACTTTTTCCCAGCATAAGGTGGTAAAATGCAGTATAGTGCCACAGGGGGCACCCCGACACCCCCACAAGGAGCCCGTAGAGGAGCAACGACTGCCCGCCGGGACTCGGAGCTACAACGGCATGAGTCTGCCAGGGCCGCGCGCCCTATAACCCGGAGTTCACCTGCCACCACCATAGCAAGAAAACCAGACTACCTTCCGGGCGAGCCTTCCCCAACCAGCTTTGGGGTGGAGCTGTTTCTCCAGCTCCTGCCAGCACCCCTGAGACGGCCTGTAGCCGCTCTGAGGGAAATAAGATGGCCTGTAGCCACTCTGGGGGAAATAAGGAGACGGCCTGTAGCAGCTCCCGCCTTCATCAGGAGACGGCCTACAGCCGCTCCGAAGGTGCCCTTCTAGAGACGGGCTGTAGCCACTCACCCCTCCTGAAGATGGCCTGTAGCCACTTTGAAGGTGTCTTCCTCGAGATGGCCTGTAGCAGCTCAACCTTCCCGAAGGAGACGGCCTGTAGAAGCTCTGAGGGAAATAAGGAGACGGCCTGTAGCCACTCCTGCCTTCGTCAGGAGACGGCCTGTAGCCGCTCCCGCCTTCGTCAGGAGATGGCCTGTAGCCACTCCTGCCTTCGTCAGGAGACGGCCTGTAGCCGCTCCCGCCTTCGTCAGGAGATGGCCTGTAGCCACTCCTGCCTTCGTCAGGAGACGGCCTGTAGCCACTCCTGCCTTCGTCAGGAGACGGCCTGTAGCCGCTCCCGCCTTCGTCAGGAGATGGCCTGTAGCCGCTCTGAAGGTGCCTTCCTTGAGATGGCTTGTAGCCGCTCAACCCTCATGAAGGAGACGGCCTGTAGCCGCTCTGAGAGAAATCAGGAGACGGTGTGTAGCCACTCCCGCCTTCATCAGGAGATGGCCTGTAGCCGCTCTGAAGGTGCCCTTCTCGAGATGGCCTGTAGCCGCTCAACCCTTTTGAAGGAGACGGCCTGTAGCAACTCTGAGGGGAATCAGGAGATGGCCTGTAGCCACTCTCGCCTTCATCAGGAGATGGCCTGTAGCCACTATAAAGGTGCCCTTGGATCTGCTGGTAGCTGCTCCCTCCCCCAGGCCACGGCCAGTACCTGGGCCTTGGCGGTGGCCGGTAGTCGCACCCCTAGAAGGCCATGGCCAGTAGCCGGGCCCTATGCCAGGAGACGGCCTGTAGCCGCTCTTCCGTCAGAAGCTGACGTCTGTTCTCCGGTCCACGACCCAGCGGGAGTCCTGAGCCTAGAAGAGTGCTGGAGAGGCCCTGTGGTCTCCCCCGGCCTCTGCTCCCTGCAACCAGCTTTGGAGAGTGCCCACCTGATGGACCACGACGCAGGCCGGTGCTGCAGCCCCTTCTTGACGGCGCCGCCAAGCACCGGGGACCACAGTCCTCAGGAACCTCAGACAGCCCCCAGGACTCCAGGGCAGGAACTACCCACACCCCGATGCCGGAGATCTTTGTCCTCCATCAGGCGCCTGAGTGAAAGGTTCAGGCAGTTATTCGGCCCCAGCCCTGAGGGCCATACTTCCGCCCCCAGCCCCGAGAGCACGGGGCCCTTCGCCACCCACGGCCCGGATGAGAGAGGATACCCCTGTGCATAATCCCGTGACTTCTGGATGTAGAGGCCCCCAGTGGAACCCAGCCCCATCAGTAGTAAGGCTATGACACCTCCGCCGCCCTTTTATCTGACCGCCACGACGCCCGGATCTGAAAGGAGTGACAGCGATAATACAGTGTCTGTGACCCAGTAATATGAGGCAGAACACTGAGCTAACCTTCTAAAGGAAGTCAGTGATAATACCAAAGTGGTGGAGTGAGTAACAGTGACAGTGTAACCGCGAATATGGCCACCCAGTGAGAGACGGGTCTATCATAGTGAAGAAGCTACCATCAGATAATGTTCCTCATACTAAAACCGTATCCAGACCCCAGTGCCAAAGAAACACCAACAAGGAACAATATCAGTGATTCCATGAAAATATAAAACCCGGACTTCCTATAACGAATAATACTCTGTCCCAAGTGCTATTCATTTTGATCCAAGCAGTACCCTGCACGATACTGATAACCCATATTTAGACGTAAGAGTTATAATTGTCCAGTGTATCTGTATCAGCGACATCTACTCATTCCCCTGTCCAACTTAGTAATACAGGCGTAAGGTTGTTGCCTTGAGTTTTTTAGTCCTACCTCTCTTCTATTTGTCTAAGCTCCGGTCTAGAAAGAGAGCCCCGCTACACACTAGGCGTTTACAGGACGGGAAACCGGCTCATAAAACACCCAGCATTACAATATTATATATATATATAAAATGCGTGAGCTGCAGCATAGTGCCCCCGGAAACTCCCTGACGCCCCCACCAGGAACCCACGGAGGAGCTGCAGGCGAACCGCAAGACACAGTGTGACAACGGCACAAGTCAGCCTAGACCGTGCACCCCTATGACGCGCAGCCGCCTCACT
Source organism: Coenobita brevimanus (assembly GCF_032717465.1). Lineage (NCBI taxonomy): Eukaryota > Metazoa > Arthropoda > Malacostraca > Decapoda > Coenobitidae > Coenobita > Coenobita brevimanus. The sequence goes on along the minus strand of NC_137003.1, from coordinate 36,906,208 downwards.
GTCGCCCTAGCAGACATAGGACGTTACCTTCGGGGAGAGATACCGTCGGATCAGATCGGGGTGGAGCTGTCTATCCAGCTCCAATCAGCGCCCCTCAGGAGTTGGCCTGTAGCCACTCCCGCCTTCAACAGGAGTGTGCCTGTAGCCTCTCCGAAGGTGTCTTCCTCTTTGGGACGGCCGGTAGCCGCCCGCCCCTAATAAGGGAATTGATGACTCACCGACCTGAGAGTAACCAGGAGACGGCCGGAAGCCGTTCCCACCTTCGTCAGAAGGTGTTCTTCCAGGGACGGCCTGCAGCCTCCCTACACCCCCTCCTGCAGGAGTTGGCCTGTAGCCACTCCTTCCCCTGGCAGAAGGAGACGGTCTGTAGTCGCTCCCACCTTCGTCGGACAGACGGTAGCCGCTCCGAAGGTGTTGCCCCCGAGTCGGCCTGTAGCCGCTCCTCCCTCCGGCAGAGGGAGAAGGCCTGTAGTTGCTCCCGCCTTCATCACACGGCCGGTAGCCACTCCGAAGGTGTTGCCCCCGAGTCGGCCTGTAGCCGCTACTCCCTCCGGCAGAAGGAGATGGCCTGTAGTCGCTCCCACCTTCGTCAGACGGCCAGTAGCCGCTCCGAAGGTGTTTCCCCAGAGTCGACCTGTAGCTGCTCCTCCCTCCAGCAGGAGATGGCCTATAGTCGCTCCCGCCTTCATTCAGACGGCCGGTAGCCGCTCCAAACATGCTGCCCCTGAGTCAGCCTGTAGCCGCTCCAAACATGCTGCCCCTGAGTCAGCCTGTAGCCGCTCCAAACATGCTGCCCCTGAGTCAGCCTGTAGCCGCTCCAAACATGCTGCCCCTGAGTCAGCCTGTAGCCGCTCCTCCCCCTGGCAGAAGGAGATGGCCTGTAGTCGCTCCCCCCTTCATCAGACGGCCGATAGCGGCTCCGAAGGTGCTGCCCCCGAGTCGGCCTGCAGCCGCTCCCCCTCCCTCCCACAGGAGATGGCCTGGAGCCGCTCCCACCTTTGTCAAAACGCCAGTAGCCGCTCCGAAGGTGCCCAGAGGTGCGCTGATACCCCCACTCAGGCCACGGCCAGTAGCCGGGCCCCACGGCCAGAGACAGGAGAGAGCAGTACTGCCGCCCCAACGTGAGACGAGGACCCGGACTCCCGACGCAGGGGACGCAGGAGGATTCCAGAGAGGCCCTAATGCCTCCCCTGGCCTCTGTTCCCTACGCTTGGCCCTGGAGAAGACCCACCTGACAGACCCTGATTCCGGTCGGTGCCGCGGTCCCTCCCTGATGGCTCCTCTAGACTCTGGTGGCCGCAGCCCTAGGGTACTCCAGGCCCTCCCCAGAACGCCTGGGCAAGACCTGCCTATGCCCTGATAACGGATGACCTCCACCTCCTGCCGAGACCTGAGCCAGAGATTTCTGGACCTGTTTGGCCCCAGTCCTGAGGGCCACACCCCTTTACCCAGCCCAGAGAATATGGGCCCCTTCACCACCTGCCGCCCCGAATGAGAGAAGACGCCCCTGCGAGTCGTCCTGTGCCCTCTTGGCAAGCCCTCCTCTGGCGGTGCCCCAGTTCTGGTAGAATTGTCGCCGGCGTGTCTCCCCACCACCCCCGCCATATAAGTGAGTTATGTTCAGTGTGATGTTGCCCCAGTTAGTGTAACAGATATAGTGACATAGTGTATCCCGAATAACAGGTCAAGTGCTCACGAGAAGACAGAGCGGGAATAAGTGATACCACGGGGCTGACTAATAACAACAAGTGCAGAGTCTAAGTGCTGATGAATCAGACTCACGGAGTGACGCCGTTGTATGAAATCAGTAAGACGCCCAACCCAAGAGATTCACATTAGTAAAATATCCGAATGTCCCTTGCTACCAGAAATCGTGAAGAGAAAGTGTTAACAATACCCTCCCGCTCATATTACTATAAACACAGCAAGACTCTCAGTGCCTTACACCCTCCCTTAGTAAATCTCCTCTTGGCATTCGACGCGTATGTGAAAACCTGGACTAGTGATATAATAAATTACCAAAAACCCCTTGCTACCAGCAAATACCAAGTCAAACTCTTTAACATCAATTCCCACTCGATACTACTGTAATTATAATAGGACCCTCAGTGCGTCACCCCTCCCCTCCCGTGAGAGACACCCCCGGCTCCCCCACGTGCACCGCGTCCCTGTGTTCCAAGTAAACCTGTACACTAAACCTAGAGTGTTAGCATCAGTGCCTGTTAAGCTAGTATCCTGTGAGATACTGATTATCTAGTTAAGGTTTTATCATCCACCCAATATTGTGTTGTACTATCTGTTGTTTTGTCCTGTGTCTGACTGAAGTAATATACGTGTAAAGGTTATTGCCTGGAGTTTTTGTGTCCTACCTCTCTCTTGTTTGCACTATGCCCCGGTCTCGAAAGAGGACCCCGCTACACGTTACGTGTTCTTGGACCGAGGAGTCGGGCCATTTTCACTTAGCATTACACCGGTGGACAGCGGTGGTTCTCGATCTGGGCATACGAGAGAGGTAGTGAGGAAATATTTGGCAAAATGGCAACAAAACCTCCCTTACAATTACCCAAGTTTGACCCCGACCAGTACGATATACACACGTATCTGGTGATCATTAAACCCTTACTGGATATTGGCTTTGATGATGAACAGCAAAAAGTCGCAGTCACACTTCCAGTACTGGGCAAAGTGGCGGTGAACATACCACCGAAAGTCGTCCCGGAGCTCACCTGGCAGAACTTTACAAAGTTCGTTGTTCAGGCCATCACCCCATCATTAGGGAAAGTGGTGGCTGAATCCCAACTGGATAGCTTCTCATTCGACAGGGATTTAAATAATACTCTGATACAGGCACGACGCCTAGTTACTGCTGCCTACCCGGAGACAGATGAGGAAACCCGGGATCAGCACACATTCAACACTCTTCTCAGAGTGTTTCCGAGTGTTGTTAAACAACACTTTACCATCCATAACCCAACAGGAGACATGGATAGAGATGTCCAGCTCATACGGCGCCTCCTGACCACCTGCCCTACACCCCAGCAAATTAATGTGGTGAAGAAATTTCCCACTCCACCCCTGGCTCCCCCGATCATGCCACGTACCCCCTTGCCTCACACCAATCCCACCCCAGCTCCGAGCCAACCTAGGGCACACCCCTTCTGTCAGCGCCCCGCCCACCAGGAAAACCCGAACCTGATTCTAGTGAATCCATGGGAATTCACAGCCTGCAGCTTCCGGTGTCCCCTACATGACATACGAGACCAGCTTAAGGCTGCCCGCCGCAAGCCCACGGCCCCGGGTTCACGTAAGGTGTCCTCTCTGGAGGATGAGGCCCCGGAAGACAAACCCGTAGAGGAGCCCCATCCTGGGGAACAGGAGCAGGAGCAGGAAGATGGAAGTCTCAGACAGCTGGATTTTTAGGCCCGCCCCTGCACCAACCCACGGTGGTGGGGCCATTACCTCTAAATATCGCCCCCCAGTGTACCACAAGATGAAATTGAACGGCGTGAAGGCAAGATTGTTAGTCGATACGGGAGCGGCCAGATCCTGCCTTTACAGCCACTATTTCTCCCGCCATAAATCGACCTTTGGACTGCTCCGCCCCACTGCCACCCACCTTGTGGACACGGGGGATGGCCCCCTGCCCATCTGTGGGGAGACACGGGCCCTATGGGTTGACACCCACCAGCCAGTGTCAACCCAACACCAATTCATTATTTTCGACTCCTCCTGCTGGAGCTACGATGGGTACTTAGGACTAGACCTACTCCAGAAGCTTGGAGCTACAATAGACTGCCGCTACCGGCAGCTCCAGTTCCGTGCCCCGCCCAGGCCGTTTGCACCTGTAAGCTCCGGCCCCGGCTGGAGGATTCGCCCCCTCCTCCCCTTCCTTACCCCCCTCCTCCCCTTCCTAGACACTCCCTCCTCCCCCCGTGCCCCCCTCACCACCCCTCCTCCCTCCTTCCTAGACACTCCCTCCTCCCCCCGTGCCCCCCTCACCACCCCTCCTCCCTCCTTCCTAGACACTCCCTCCTCCCCCCGTGCCCCCCTCACCACCCCTCCTCCCTCCTTCCTCGCCACCATCTCTGCCACCATTACCATTCCCCCTCACCACGAGGCCTGGGTGCCCCTTAACCGGCCCTCCGGTCCCTGTGTCTTATTCTCCCCCCTCCTCCCGCTGGGCACCCTCTCCGCCTGCCTATTATCCCCCACTTTCCTCCCCCCCACATCACACCGCCATCCGCATCGGTAACCTTGCCCCTTCCTCCCCTGACCCTCCCAAAAGGGCTCATCATCGGAGAGATGGAGGAAGCCAAGCCCTGAGCCCCACTCTCCTCCCACTCCCCTGCCCCCCTCCCACCCATCCCTGACCATCTCTCCACCCAGCAGTCAGACACCCTATGCCGCCTTCGCCTGGATTTTCAAGATCTGTTCGTGGCAGGACCACCAGACATAGGACACACCACGTACCTGTCGCACGAGATTCACATGACAGGCCCACCCATTAGACAACCATCCTGACAGAAAAATCCCCGACAAAGGGAGGAAGAGGACCGCCAGGTATGCAAAATGATAGAGGCCGGCATCATTTCCCTCTCCACCAGCCCCTGGTCCTCCCCCATTGCTCTAGTGAAAAAGAAGGACGGCACAATGCGATTTTGCATCGATTACCACCGCCTGAACGATGCCACCATTAAAGACACCAACCCCCTCCCACGAATTGACGATTCCTTAGATTCCCTTTACGAGGCGTCTTGGTTTTCCACCATCGACCTCCAGTCTGGATATTGGCAGGTCCCAAAGCATCCAGAAGTTCGAGGCAAAACAGCCTTTTCAACAAGCAACGACAGACATTACGAATTTAATGTCATGCCGTTCGGCCTCTGCAACGCCCCCGCCACCTTCTCCAGGCTGATGGAATCTGTCCTTAGCAGCCTCACCTGGGAAATATGCCTGGCATACTTAGACGACGTCATCGTCTTTAGCCAGACCTGGGCCGACCACCTGCAGCGCCTCCGCCGAGTCTTCATTAAGATTCGCCAGGCAGGCCTCAAACTCAGGTCCTCTAAGTGCATCCTGGCCGCTAGGACTGTTTCATTCCTGGGACACATTATTTCCCAGGCAGGAATCTCCCCAGACCTCGACAAGCTCCGCGTCATAGCAGACATACCTCCGCCACAGGACGTCCACAGCATCCGTGCCTTCCTGGGACTAACGTCCTATTACCGCCGATTCGTGAAGGGATTCGCCTACATTGCAAAGCCCATTCATGATTTGACCAAGAAGGGGGAACTGTTCCTCTGGACGGAAGAAAGGCGAGCTGCTTTTCAACAGCTCAAAGACAAGCTTGTCGCCCCCCCCGTCATTGCCTTTCCCGATTATTCCCTTCCCTTCTGCCTCTACACCGATGCCTCCCTCACCACCATAGGCACCGTGTTAGCCCAGGTGCAAGCCGGTCGGGAACACATCATCGCCTGCACCAGCCGCACCCTGAATCAAGCCGTGAGGAATTATGCCGCAACCAAGCGGGAATGTCTCGGTATAGTGTGGGCTCTCCAGGATGTCAGGGCTTATCTTTCCGGGACCCAGGTCACTATCATCACGGACCACCAGTCTCTCCAGTGGTTACGCCAATCTGATTCCCATAACGCCCAACTCATCAGGTGGCGCGAGACCCTGGAAGAATTTCATTACGAGATCTCCAACAAGCCTGGAAAACTCAACACTAACGCGGATGCCCTTTCCTGCCTCCCCGTCCATGCCATACATCCGGAAACAGACCTCCTGCAACAATGGCAGTGCAAGGAGCGACCCCCTTGGATCCCCTCCCACCTGTTTAGCAAGCTATACCGGCAGGGCAACCACCTCCTAACCCCATCCGGTCATATCCTCCTGGCCCGAGACGGCGCTTGACACCTTATACCACCTTCATGCCCATAACGGCATCCATCTGGGCACCAAGAAACTACTGCAGGTGTTCAACAACACATACTGGGCACCAAACCCCTCCACCCTTGCCAAGATCATTCAACGTTGCTGCACCTGTGCATTGGGGAAAGATATCACCCAAACAGCGGGACCCTCGGGTCACATCACCACCCACAAGCCCTGGCAACTCTTAGCGATTGATGTAGTGGGACCCCTCCTTCCAAAATCAGGGTACAAGTATGTGATCACATTCGTGGACACATATTCAAAATTTGTTGTAGCCTGTCCAGCCAAAGAGCATCATGCCGTCACCGTCGCCGACGCCCTCCTCCGACACGTGTTCCCTTATTTTGGAATTCCACAGGCCATCCATTCGGACAATGCCCCAGAGTTTACCGGAAAAGTCTGGGAAGAGCTCGCCAGAATATTTGGATATAGGATCTCCCACTCCTCTCTTTACTGGCCACAGGGAAATGCCATGTGAGAACGTCGTAGCCATCGCACCATCATGAATCAATTGCACACAGGCAACGAGGCTACAAAAGACGATGACTGGCCTGCTCACATAAAAATTGTCCAGTGGGGCATAAATTCCTGCCCCTGAGAAGACGGGGTTTCCCCCTATGTGAAGATATTCGGCGAGGCCCCCTCCTATTGCCACTTCGCCAACATCTACAACCACCCACCTCTGCTCCAACCACAGACCCATTACACCACCTGAAAGGCCGACTGGCCCACCTACAGAGAAACTTACGCCTCAGCCCCGACATAGCCCCCAACCCTTTCCACCCTGGCGACACTGTCATCATCACCCAACTCCCCACCCCACACAAACTCGCCCCCCCCTTCACGGGACCCCACACAATCACCCACGTCCCCAACCCCTATCAAGTTGTCGTCGACTATCACGGCGCCCCATGCACCCTCCAGAGCCACCACTTGCACCCCTTCCTCACCCCCGCCCCTGCTGCCCCAGCCCCACACCCCAAACCTCCTCCTGCCCCCGCGCCACCTCCCGCTTCCACATACAAGTGCTACATTTCCTCCTCACCCTCCCCCTCCACCCCCCCTACCACCTCAGCCTCCCCAGCTGCCACCACCCCCTGCACCTCACCTGCCACACCAGCCTCCCACCGCTCTCCATCACCACTTCCTCCCGCCACCCCAGCTCCCCGTGTCCCGCCCATGCCACCACACCTTCACCACACCCAACTACCACCACCTCCCACCCACCACCCTTACAGACACCCACTCCGTCGTCACACCCCACCACGTCCCCCACATGCCCAATGACATGAAGCACCCAACCCCGCGCACCCCGCACGCCCACCTCCCCACCCACTCCCACCCTCAAGACCACAATCACCCGCTCGGGCCACCTCTCATGCCCACCCGCCCGATACACCCATTCCTCTACGCCACCCACCTCCCCACAACTTCACACTGTCATCCTACACCAAGCCTAGATCCCCACCACCTATACTACCCAGAGGCCCTATGCCGAATTACCATGGCACAAAACCCGGCTCCTACCCTCGGTGTCCAGCATACAGCACCACATCACACCAGCAGCGACATCCACCAAGATGAAAGTGCGATGGGCAGCATGGGCGCCTACCCTTGGCAGGAACCACTGGCTCTGAGGACCACGCCACCTACTCCACCTCCTCCCCCACCACCTCCACACTCTTCCTTATCTGTGACGTGGAACAAGAGGAGGACCACGCCACTGCTGCCTGGCAGGCCCTTCTCCAGGACCTCCAACCTGTGTACGCCACCCATGGCACGTCTATCACTTCCAGTCACAGGGACGTGACTTTTTCCAGGAGGAAGGTGGTAAAATGCGTGAGCTGCATCATAGTGCCCCTGGAAACTCTCCGACATCCCCACCAGGACCCCACGGAGGAGCCGCAACCAAATCGCAAGACACAGTGGGACGACGGCACTTCAGCCCGGGCCGTGCACCCCTATGACAGACAGCCGCCTCACCATCGCCCTAGAAGACATAGGACACTACCTTCGGGGAGAGGTACCGTCAGATCAGATCAGGGTGGAGCTGTCTATCCAGCTCCAAACAGCGCTCCTCAGGAATTGGCCTGTAGCCACTCCCGCCTTCAACAGAAGTGTGCCTGTAGCCTCTCCGAAGGTATCTTCCTCTTTGGGACGGCTGGCAGCCGCCCACCCCTCATAAGGGAATCGGTGACTCACCGACCTAAGGGTAACCAGGAGACGGCCGGTAGCCGCATCCGCCTTCGTCAGATGGTGTTCTTCCAGGGACAGCCTGCAGCCGCCCTACACCCCCTCCTGTAGGAGTCGGCCTGTAGCCGCTCCTCCCCCCGGCAGGAGACGGCCTGTAATCACTCCCACCTTCATCAGATGGCCGGTAGCCGCTCTGAAGGTGTTGCCCCCAAGTCGGCCTGTAGCCGCTCCTCCCTTCAGCAGAAGGAGATGGCCTGTAGTCGCTCCCACCTTTGTCAGATGGCCGGTAGCCGCTCCGAAGGTGTTGCCCCAGAGTTGGCCTATAGTCACTCCTCCCTCCGGCAGAAGGAGACGGCCTGTAGTCGCTCCTGCCTTCTTCAGACGGCTGGTAGCCGCTCCAAAGGTGCTGCCCCCGAGTCGGCCTGTAGCCGCTCCTCCCCCTGGCAGGAGACGCCCTGTAGTCGCTCCCGCCTTCGTCAGACGGCCGATACCAGCACCGAAGGTGCTGCCCCTGAGTTGGCCTGCAGCCGCTCCCCCTCCCTCCTGCTGGAGACGGCCTGGAGCAGCTCCCAGCTTCGTCAGACGGCAGGTAGCCGCTCCGAAGGTGCCCAGAGATGCGCTGCTTCCCCCACTCAGGCCACGGCCAGTAGCCGGGCCTTGGTGCCTCATAGCCGCGCCCTTGGGGAGCCACGGCAAGTAGCCGGGCCCCACGGCCGGAGACAGGCGAGAGCAGTACCGCTGCCCCAGTGTGAGACGAGGACCCGGACTTCTGACGCAGGGGATGCAGGATTCCAGAAAGGCCCTATTGCCTCCCCTGGCCTCTGTTCCCTACGCTTGGCCCTGGAGAAGACCCACCTGACAGACCCTGATTCCGGTCGGTGCCGCAGTCCCTCCCTGACAGCGCCCCTTGACTCTGGGGGTCGCAGCCCTAGGGTACTCCAGGCCCTCCTCAGGATGCCCGGGCGAGACCTCCCTACGCCCCGACGGCGGAAGACCTCCACCTCTGGCTGAGACCTGAGCCAGAGATTTCTGGACCTGTTTGGCCCCAGTCCTGAGGGCCACACCCCTGTACCCAGTCCAGAGAGTACAGGCCCCTTCACCACCTGCAGCCCCGGACGAGAGAAGACGCCCCTGCAAGTCGTCCTGTGCCCTCTTGGCACGCCCTCCCCTGGTGGTGCCCCAGTTCCTGCAGAATTGTCGCCGGCGTGTCTCCCCGCCACCCTCACCGTATAAGTGACTTATGTTAAGTGCGATGTTGCCCCAGTTAGTGTAACAGAGATATAGTGACATAGTGCACCTTGAATAACAGGTCAAGTGCTCACAAGAAGATAGAGGAGGAATAAGTGATACCACGGGGTGGACTAATAATAACGAGTGCAGAGTCTAAGTGCTGGTAAATCAGACTCACGGAGTGACGCCCTCTTATGAAATCAGTAAGAAGCCCAACCTGAGAGATTCACATTAGTAAATTATCCAAATGTTCCTTGCTACCAAAAAATCGTGAAGAGAAAGTGTTAACAATACTCTCCCGCTCATATTACCATAAACACAGCGAGACTTTCAGTGCCTTACACCCTCCCTTAGTAAAACTCCTCTTGGCATTCGAAGCTTATGTGAAAACCTTGACTAATGATATAATAAATTACCAAAACCCCCTTGCTACCAGAAAATACCAAGTCAAACTTTTTAACATCAATTCCCACTCGATACTACTATAATTATAATCGGACCCTCAGTGCGTCACTCCTCCCCCCCCCATGAGAGACTCACCCCCGGCTCCCCCACGTGCACCGCGTCCCTGTGTTCCAAGTAAACCTGTCCACTAAACCTATAGTCCTTCCAAAATATCAAAATCGTTTGGGCGTTGTCCCTCACGGGAATTCCCCTACGTGCGACGTTGCCACAGTTTCTACTGTGCCAATTATCGGATTAGAGACAAACTTCAAAGGACAACCCTCACTCCCAGCTCACTACCTCTCTCTCTCTCTCTCTCTCTCTCTGCATATAAAATCAACATTATATGGAGATTCATTTCTATAAAGTCTATATGGTTTTATGAATTATTAGAATTTGAGGAAAAACCTCCTGACTCTGTCTGTCTGTCTCTCTCTGCATATAAAATCAATATTTTATGGAGATTTATTTCTGTAAAAAGTCTATGCGGTTTTATGAATTATAGGTCCTCTGTTTGCCTTCTTTTCTAAAAAAAAAAATACTTCTTTATGCTGTAAATACAGTAAGTTCTTTTTCTCGACTGTGGAGCAGACGAGGACGAGTAGTAGGGGTAGGAGCTTATCTTTTAATGGCAGTCAGAGAAAGTGACCTGCGGATTGACATCTGACCTACCCTCACTGACACCTACAAGCGTGACAGCGTTCGAAAGCAACGTTGCCAAGGAAGAAATGACGGAGGCATTTAACAAGAAGGCAAAAGATTCACCTATCAGCTTAGGAGACATTGTTTACGGAGTCATTCATACGAGAGACAATAAATTATCCCCAAAATTTGAGGGCCCATACAGAGTAATTAACATAAAAGCAAACAAAGTTTTAATTAAGTCACTTTCAAGTGGCGAGGAGAAACAAGTTCATATTGACCATTTAAAACGAGTTTCAAGGGAATTATCACATAATTATTCAGCCTCGGATACAACCGAACAGGTGAACGTACCTCAAGAAACCAAGCAAGAACACAACAATGATTACAAAAAGAAATTAAGGTCATATACCAAACAATCGAACATAGGTGCAACTATTCCAATAAAATCTACAGTACATCATTTACGAGAATTAAATATCGATTTAAACTCCTTCTATAAATGAAATAACAGTTAACCGTAATGCACATCATCACTATCATCAACCACAGCTTTATAGGAAATTAATAGATTTTTTTTTTTTTCGGTAGGTTACGATGAAGGGACTTATGCTATGGATTCTCCTCTACATAGTAAGAGTATATGCGCACCTAGACCCCAAGCATATAGTACGACAAGGATGCCTCATAGCTCCAACGGCCACGACTACAATCGTTAAGGACGTCATGAGTACTGAAATAAGTCTAGATTACTTGTATGACTTACCTACTTATCTAGAAAGACTTGCAACGCCGATGCGAACTCTGGACTTCAAGATAGGGAATTATGTTTCACAAGCACATAACACCAAGGAAGTGAATGAAATGGTGAAGTTAGTGAAATGGAAACTAGAACAGGCGAAGTCAACTATGCTCGTCATGATCCAAGATCTCCCATCTTATGGAACGGAGGTACTGAGCGACAGGAACAACATCACACGTACTCGCCAAAAGCGCGGTTTGTTCGATCTGGGCGGCGCAGTTCTTGGGAACATCTTTGGATTGGCTACAGAGGATGACCTTAAAGAAATAAACAACAAATTTAATAAGATAGCTCAGGTACTAACATACCAAGATAAATTCATCACAGGACAGAACTCAGCAATGAAGACAATTGTGAAAAATCTGAAACAAGCAGAAAACGTAGCTCTCGAGAGTGTAGATAAAATAAATGAATTAGAGGGCAACGTTACTCTTTTCCAGCACTTCTCCATCATCACAGAACATATTGACACGATTCTACTACAATTAGAGAACACTAGAGATCGTTTCAGGGCACTTATGCAAGGAATTTCGAATGCTGGTGATGGCAAGATCACAAATGACTTACTCCCAGTTCATGAGCTACGTCAGATAGTTAGTCAAGGCATACATAAACATAAATTGAAGCCATTGTTCCGCAGTAGGGAATTTATGCAATATTACCCGTATTTAGAAGCAACACTAACACCAACATCAGTGGTAGTTCATGTACCATTCATCACTGAAGACCTGTTCACAGTATACCAAATACACCCCTTCCCCTATAAAAATAACAACACTTTGGTCATCATCAACATCAACACAGACACCGAACTCATCATGGTCTCCAAGAGACGGGACACTTGCACTTTCGCAAGTGAGTCAACGATTGAGCGAAAGTGCCGCACATCCTTACATGCTGTTCATCTTTGTCCTGCGTACATTTTCACGTTTCAGCCTACTGATACGGTCCCTTGTGAAATGGCTATCATCAGCAATAACAATATTCATCATCATTGCAACTTCACTTTTGCTCCAGATAAACTTGTACACCATCAACGCATTGGACACTCACAGTTTTTTTATTTCCCTCATAACACATCAGTTTACATAGTCTGTCCAGATATACCACCACCTCATACATCAGCCTCAGGATTATACATAGCACCAGACTACTGTGCGGTATTTACACCAGCCATGTCTACTTTATCCACCATCAATCACTACGCCATTCTCAACCATACACACAAACATTTCCACCCACTGCCTAATATGAACTTAAACATGAGCACAAGTATTAAGCTGACTTCACCTAAGTTTGAAACTATGCAGCTGATCAATGAAACAATGAAGCCCTGGGAAGATTTGAGTTTGAGTATGTTCAACCCATATTATGTGTATAGCCCAGCACCTACTGTCTTTATAATCGTCTGCATTGTAGTTGCAGTACTGCTGTTCGCAATGCACAGAATGCATGCAAGAATTGCTAATTTGGAGTCATTATTTAGTGGGGGGAGAGTTAACATCACAGTTAACCACCCTGAATGAAGTGTATATATTTTATATATAGTATTAATTTATATATATATATATATATATATATATATATATATATATATATATATATATATATATATACAAAGAAACAAATGACCCATATATGGCAGACCAGTACCATTATCTTTAAATGAAATATTAATAACTCTTACAATAATCTTAATTTTAAACTATTTTTTATTCTTGCATGTATGCATTTCACTATAATAACCCAAGTACATACTGTGTTACAGTTAAATAATTTACTTTAATACATTTATTCAAATATGTATACAACTTGTTTAAAATGTAATATTACTGAATAATCACTATTTACTATAAATAATATATGTATACAATATTCATACAATTATGTTACTTTACAATATTGTGTATTTCACTTAATTAGCTTATAAGTTCATTATAATGTGTATGTAGTATGTAATAATATATTAGGACTATTAACTGTCGATGGTACGCCATTTTCGCGCGGCCGAGCAGATGTAGGACTACATATTATATTTACAAAGCATAATAGATAGATAGATAAATAGATAGATAGAAGCAGGGAGTCAGATGATGAAAAGGTGTTGTGTCTGCGAGAATCGAGCAGTGCTAAACATGCTTACACACTCTTGACGCGAGGAATGCTTGATAGGCACACGACAGCGTCTAGTGACCATATACACACATACACACATACTCACACACAGGCTGCGAGAACTTTCCATCCACGAGGAACACACGTGACACACCTCTGCTACACCAGAATTTAGGAAAGAGAGCTCAGACGGAGATTAGCCACAGAACAGGCAAGAGAGAAGGGGACAAGCGATCCTAGAGACAGGTCACGGGAGAAGGGCTTGGCAATTAGAGAGAGAGAGAGACAGATAGCGAGACAGGGAGGTAGCTACCCGGGACTTATACTTCGTTTCGTGTGAGAGACTTGTTAATATTTCCAAGACAAATAAAAATAGTCCCATACTATTCTTTACCTCTCCTGTCACTACGTGACAAATGGGGAAGCTACTACAAGATATAAAAGCCGCTCGACCACAAGTCTAAAATATATATATATATAACTCAACTACAACTCAAGCACAAAGAACCACAAGGTATTTTATGACACAAAGTCATTTATGACATAAAAACTCATTGTTATTATTAAAAACAATAGGCATTTTCTTACACTATATAGCCTTAATAGAGAATTATATATACATGAACTGTAAATTTCATTTAGAAGTAATAAATAGCTGACATGAGACAGAGAGGTGTGTTTTGGAACAGATTTGGCAGCGTCGCACCAAGGGGAATTCCCGTGAGGGACAACGCCCAAACGATCTCGATATTTTGGAAGGACTATAGAGTGTCAGCGTCAGTGCCTGTTAAGCTAGTATCCTGTGAGATACTGATTATCTAGTTAAGGTTTTATCATCCACACAATACTGTGTTGTACTATCTGCTGTTTTGTCCTGTGTCTGACTGAAGTAATATACATGTAAAGGTTATTGCCTGGAGTTTTTGTGTCCTACCTCTCCCTTATTTGCACTAAGCCCCGGTCTCGAAAGAGGACCCCGCTACACGTTAGGCGTTCTAGGACCGAGGAGTCGGGCCTTTTTCATCTAGCATTACAATATCTCTCTCTCTCTCTCTCTCTCTCTCTATATATATATATATATATAATTTTTTTTTATGCGAGGAAGAAGGAACCAAAGGCCATGAGCCCGCAGTAACAGTTCCATCCAAGAGAAAAACAAAATACAATAGAGAGCCAAATTCAAGATCCGATCATTTTGAGATGCCTGGACACACTGCGTTTGAAAGACTGGAGATCATAGGCAGCAGGAAATACAGACAGAGGGAGAAAGTTCCAGAGTTGACCTGTTGCATAAATGAAAGACTGGGAGTAACGGTTAACTCTTGCATTAGAGAGTTGGACAGAAAAGGGATGAGAGTTTGCTGCTAGACGGGTGCTACGCATACGTCGTAGAGGTGGAGGAATGCAAGCAGACAGTTCAGAGGAGCAGTGACCATGAAGTAGCGATAGAAAAGAGATAAAGATCCAACAGTGCAGCAAAGAGACAGAGGTTGAAGAGGAGGAGAGTTAATGAGACGAAAAGCCTTTGACTCCACCCTATTGAGAAGAGCTGTATGTGGGGAGCCTCCCCACACATGAGAGTTGTACTCCACACAGGGGTGGATAAAACCCCTGTATAGAGTCAACAATTGTGCAGGGGTAAAAAAAAAAAGAGCGGGGTTGGCTTAGCACACCCAATCTCTTGGAAGCAGATTTTAAAAGAGATGTAATATGATCTTTCCAAGAGATATATATATATATATATATACAGTATATACATATACATATGTGGTGAAACAGCGGCCTTGGCAACTGAGCACCACCGGGACATGGCAACACCCTCTCCAGGAGGCGACCACAGAGGGGCTCTGAGGGCATGCACATTGCCTAGGCAGTATGGACCTATGTCCCCGACTACCTTGCGCCCTTATTCCCTAGAACGAACCCAGCAGGAATGTTGCAATCCGAGTACATTACCCTCCAACTGGACCAGCCCTCGACAGGTTTGGGGTGGGGCTGAATATTCAGTCCCTAGCAGCACCCCTGTGATGGCCTGTAGCTGCACATACAACATGACAGCCTGTAGCTGAACGAAACAAGTGACGGCCTCTAGCCGCACATACACACATGACAGCCTGTAGCCACACGAGCCAAGCAACAGCCTGTAGCCGCACAATAACAGAGACGGCCTCTAGCCACTCAATTGCTGCCAACCTCCCTCTCCTGCAGAAACCAGTGACGGCCTCCAGCCGCACTCGGGGAGAGAAGGGTACGCCCTCTCTCTCCTTCTGCAGCTGCCTCCGGGAGTAAGACACCAGTGACGGCCTCCAGCCGCACCAGCAGGCAGGTGACAGCCTCCGCCCGCCCCTCAACCACACGTCACTCCCCATGCAGGACACTGGTGGTGGCCTCTAGCTGCACCCATGGTCAGGTGACTGCCTCCAGCCGCACATTGCCCACGGTCCTGTCAGGAAGTCGGGCCCCGGTGACAGCCTCCAGCCACATCAATAGGGAAGGGACGGCCTCTGGCCACCCTACCCCTGTTGTCCACGGGACCTTGGTGATGGCCTCTAGCTGCGCCACAGAGAGACACCGCCACCAAAGTCTCTCACCCCCTGAGACTTCCCCTGAGGAGGATGACCCTTGCTTGGCTCACCCCTCCTGTAGCCGAGAGGGATGTTTCTTCACTTCTCTCCACAGATGTAGCCCCCAGGAGGAGCCTTCCTGTCTGGAAGAAGTGTGGCGAGGCCTCATGTTGTCTCCAGGAGTGTGTGCAGTCCAACCAGCACCCATGGGAGACAACCAGCTGACGGACTCCCGCCAGAGGCGATGCCGCAGCCCGACCCTGATGGCAGCCCGATGGGAGGGAGATTGCAGATGCCGGACTCCCTGTGGCACCCCTGTAACCCCGGGGCACAACCTCCCCAGCCCTAGACGATGGCGACCTCCTCCCCAGGGTGGGCACAGACAAGTGCACCTACTTGCATTGTTTGGCCCAAGCCCCGAGGACCAGACTACCTAGCCATGCCCCATGATTAGATGGCCTCTCACCAAGTCCAGCCGCAGCCCACAGAAGATGACGTCACCTTTGAGGGTCGTCCTGTGGCCCTTAAGAGAAGGGACACCAGACAGGACCCCTCGAACACTTGGCCCACACCTGGGGGCCACCCAACTCCTGCAGCCTAGTTGGAGTCCTCTGGCCTGCCCAGTATAACAGTGACTGGCCAGTGTATATTGTGACATTAGTGCTCGTGTTGTAGAGTGCCGAACTACTGCGGTGACTGCATAGTGTACTGTGTGTCTCTATATTCATATTGTGTACTGTGTCTAACTAGTGCCCCTACCACCGCACAGTATACAGCGTGACACTTATATTCAGATTGTGTACTCGAGCCCAAGTAATCGACTGTGTGAGACCTACCCTCACCTTGTGTACAGTGTCCATTCAGTGCCCTTGCAACTGGATAGTATCCTGCATGATACTAACACCACACAAACCAGTCAGAGCCCTCTAGTCTGTCTAGTGCATTTGATATTGAATAGCGTATTGTGTATAACTCACCTTCATATTGTATACTGGGAGTTGTAATTGAGATAATACTCGTGTAAGGTTGTTGTCCAGAGTTTTTATGTCCTGCTCTTCTCATTGTGTGTTCTAGCTCCGGTCTCAAAAGATGATCCCAGCTCTATAGCTGGTGCTTCTAGGATAAGTCGCCCTAAAAACACCTAGCATAACATATATATATATATATATATATATATTGTTACATAGCCTATGATTTCATCATCCTTTGTGTAATTTTAACGCACAGTTGCTGCATGTTTGATCACGAGCGTGTTCTGCCTCAGTTCCCCCCTTCTACCGTTATAGTAGAGTAAGTCGTCCTATCTGTTGTCCAGAGCGGGATTGTCAACTCTATGTCCCCATGGCTTCATTTGCGCGTCCCTCTTACAAGTTGTATCAAGCTCTCCTGGCCCCTATATAATGAGCTCAGTCTCTGCATCATTGCCACTTAGATCTGCTCCTCATTTTGTTCACATCTCTGTCCTCCCCTGTACAGATATTATTATTGTGAGTGCTCAAGAAATCTCCAACCATCTAGCAGCTGTGTGTAATTTGAGTATAACTGTTGTTGCATTTTTTCTTGTACTGTATAGCATAAGTTTAATTTGTAGGCCTAGTGAAGTTTTTGTAATTCGTGTGGGGTTCTTTATGTCAGTCATTTTTTATAATAGTTTGTATCTGTAATTATTTATCTGGCATTCACTGAGTATTATCTGGTATCTCATTTTATCAGGGCTGACTTAGATAAATTTACTCTTGCTAATTTCGTGTTAATAGAGGCTATTGCAGTTAACCATATATTTAACCTGTTTATTTGCCATTACATTATCCTTATGAGTCCTGAATGTTTTGTTGTTAGTTTGAGCATTAAACTTTAACTTGTAATTTTACCTAACTCTTTTGTTTTGAACCTGGAACTTTACGGGACAGTGGTGACTCTTCGTATTCTCACTTAAAGTGTACGTTATCTTTCTCTGTTCCGTAACATAAATTTGGCGACCTCATATCAGGATATTCAGGATATTATCATAAGGATATTGTTTGATATTTTGTGACTGTGATATATTCATGATGGCTACTATTTCTACACTTGATGAAGCCAAAGATTTTTTGTCAAATGTGCAAACAGTGTGTGATATAGAAAACAGAACAAAGAATGAACTTAAGATTGTTGCTCAACAATTGGGATTTGTTGTTCGCTCTCATCAGTCTAAAGATCAGATTGTTGCCATGATTAATGAAAGCTTGTTCAATGTAACTCCTCCAAATGAGCAAACGCAGATTGAATTAGCTAAGTTACAGCTAGCCCTGCAGGAGGCCCGTGCTAAGGAGACCGAAGCACAAGTTGAAATTGCTAGGATTCAGGCAGACCATGAGTATCGCATGAAACAAGGTGGAACTGGATCATCTAGCTCTGATGGTTTTGATGTGGCTAAAAATGTTAAACTTGTCCCTCCTTTTAATGAATCTGATTTAACAAAGTATTTTCAGTTGTTTGAGAGGGTAGCTACAGGTTTTAATTGGCCTAAGGAGTATTGGCCAGTACTCCTTCAAACTGTTCTCACCGGTAAAGCTCAAGTAACTTATGCATCTTTGCCTCAGGATCAATCTGATAATTATGATGTAGTTAAGAGCTTGATTCTTAAGGCCTATGAGCTTGTTCCTGAAGCCTATAGAGTAAAATTTAGGACAACTTATAAGCAAGATAAGCAATCCCATGTTGAGTATGCAAAAATCAAAGAAGATCTGTTAGAGCAGTGGTTAAATTCTAAGAATGTGGATTCTGATTTTGGTAAATTTAAGCAGATGATTTTGCTGGAGGACTTCAAGAGATGTATTTATAAAGATGTAAGCCTATATCTTGATGAGAAAAGAATAGATAATTTGTCTGATGCTGCAGTTTTAGCTGATGAGTATGTTCTCTCTCACAAGAGATATTCTAAAGAAAAAGGGAAAGCTGAGAGTAAGTACGTTGCCTCTACTCAGAGTACAGGTAACAGGAAAGAGAATAAGGATGATGTTTCTCAGGAAGTAAATACCAGCTTCACCTCTAGATTTCAGAAAAGTAAATGTACTTATTGTAGTAAGCTTGGTCATACTACGGAGAGATGTTTCAGGAGACAGCGTGATGTGAACAAAAAGAGTCTTTAAATATTCAGTCAATTGGTCTAGTGTCCACTCTTGAGAGTTCCCAGAATTCTTTAACTGAGTTAATTGAACCTGCTTTGAGGGTAACTTAAATTCTCATGATGGAGCTCCTCTTTTGAGCAGTAACGTGGGTGACACTCTCAAGAGTTCATGTGCTAATTTCCTGTCTGATGGTTTTGTCAGTCCTCTGGACAGTAATGACAGGAAATCAGTTAAAATATATCGTGACACAGGTGCTTGCCAATCCCTTATGCTGACCAGTGTTCTAGGCTCTAATGTTAATTCCTCTGATGAAACTGTAATCTTACAAGGTGTAGGGAATAATTACTTCTCTGTCCCTCTGTGCAGAGTGAATTTAGAGTCTGGTTTTGTTAATGGTTCCGTTATGGTTGGGTTGGTTGAGACACTCCCAATGTCAGGTGTAACTTTCTTACTTGGAAATGATATTGGTGGAAGTCAAGTGTGTCCAGCTCCTCAGTTGTCTGGTGAGCCAGTGGCTGTGTCCCAGGATTGTGATGTCCCTGATGTGTTCCCTGCATGTGCTGTCACTAGGGCTAAGTCTAAAGTTACTGGTGATTTAGAGGATAATGATGATGATGATGTTATCCTAGCTGACACTTTTCTTGCTAATTTGGACCACTCACCAGATGATGCAGTACCCCGTAGTGTTGATAATTTGTCTCGTCAAGAGTTGGTTGAGTTGCAGGTTGCTGACCCTGAGTTGAAAGGTCTAGCTAACTCTGCTTACAGTGAAGAAGAGAGTCAGCCGGTGCTTCTACTTGTTATTATGTAAAGTCAGGAGTACTTATGAGGAAGTGGAGACCCCCAACAGCATCAGCCGACTGTGAATGGGAGGTTGTACATCAAGTTGTCATCCCTCGTGTTTCTAGGCAGGATATCATTAGAGTGGCTCATGATTCCAGTTTGGCAGGACACCTTGGAATGAGGAAGACTGTGGCACGCATTTTGAAACACTTCTACTGGCCAGGTATCTTCAGGGATGTTTCCTGGTATTGTAAGTCTTGTCACACCTGTCAAGTTGTGGGGAAGTGTAATCAGACCGAAAGGTTGCACCTCTAGTTCCCATTCCTCCTTTTGAGGCGCCTTTCACCCGTGTGTTGGTGGATATTGTGGGCCCTCTTCCTAAGACTTCTTCAGGATTTTCTTATGTGTTGACCATGATTGATATGGCTACTCGTTATCCTGAAGCCATTCCACTTAGAAACATCTCAGCAAAGAACGTGGTTAAGGAAATGCTAGGGTTCTTCACAAAGTTTGGTCTGCCCAAGGAGGTACAGTCAGACCGAGGAAGTAATTTCATGTCAAACGTTTTCAAGCAGTCTCTGAAAGAGTTGGGCATCACCCAGATCACGTCTTCAGCTTACCATCCCCAGACCCAAGGAGCATTGGAGAGATATCATCAAACACTCAAATCGATGCTCAAGAAATACTGTTTGGAACATCAGAAAGACTGGGATAAAGGTCTTCCATTCGTTGTGTTTGCCGCAAGAGAATCTCCAAATGAATCACTGGGCTTCTCACCTTTTGAACTACTGTTTGGCCATGAAGTAAGAGGACCCCTTAAGTTACTCAAGGAATGCTGGCTGTCGGAGGAAGATGATGTCAACCTGCTGGAGTATGTGATGAAGTTCAAAGAACGGCTGTCCACTGCTTTACAGCTGGCGAGAGAGAATTTAGGAGCTGCTCAGGAGAAGATGAAGACTTGGTATGATAAGAAGTCCAGGTTACGCCACTTTCAGCCAGGAGATCAGGTTTTGATTCTGCTACCAGTTCATGGGCAACCTCTTCAAGCCAAGTTTAGTGGCCCTTATTTCGTGGAGAAGAAACTCAGTGATGTCAACTATGTCATCGCCACACCAGATCGTAGAAAGAGCAAGCAACTATGTCACATCAACATGCTAAAGTTATATCACAGGCGGGACGAAAATAATCCAGTCTGCACTGTAGCTGTTCCACCCGAGTCTGCAAGTGAAGCTCTCCCATGCAGTATGAGCCTGAGTGATAGTTTGGGGAAGAATCCTGATATCATGAATGATCTCCAGACTAAGCTTTCTCATCTACCTCCCAAGGAAAGGCAGGAGTTTTCGGCATTACTGCAGGAGTACCCGCTAGTGTTCCGTGCCACTCCAGGAAGAACCATTGTGTTGATGCATTATGTCGATGTTGGAGACGCAAAGCCAATTAAACTGCCTCCTTACCGTGTGAACCCAGTGAAAGTTCCTCTCATCCAGAAGGAGCTTGGCTACCTGTTGGACCACAAGATGATTGAGCCCTGTCAGAGCGAGTGGAGTTCTCCTGTCACTCTATAGTAGCCGCAGCGAGAAATGAACGCTGTGGTGGGGCAGCCGGTCATCCGGGGATTCCCCCACCGAAGCCATATCCACATGTCACCGACCATCGGCCACCGCTGCAGCCCCGCTCCATGATCCTTACCCTGTGTCTCTGGCTTTCTCTTTCTCTCTCGGTTTTTATATAAACTGGTGTATTTCCGAAACTAATTATGAAATTATTATGACTTTTGTTCCACACCACCTTTGAGGTAAAAATCAAGGAGAGTTTTCTGTATAAAGGTTTCCCCCCCCTCCTAAATGTGGCATATGAGCGGGGGAGTGCGGCCTTGCCGATACCTCCGCCTGACCTATAATTATACACTCGCCAGAACTGACCTGCCCTCAGACAAGGGGGGGAAACCTTTATACAGAAAACTCTCCTTGATTTTTACCTCAGTGGTGGTGTGGAACAAAAGTCCTAATAATTTCATAATTAGTTTCGAAATACAGCAGTTTATATAGAAACTGAGAGAGAAAGAGAAGGCAGAGACACAGGGTAAGGATCATGGAGAAGCGAGATTCTAGCGGTGGCCGGTGGTCGGTGACATCCTACCTCTATGGTCGGTGACATGTAGATATGGCTACAGTGGGGGAATCCCCGGATGACCGGCTGCCCCACCACAGCGTTCATTTCTCGCTGCGGCTACTATAGTCCCTAAGCCAGGTGGGTCACAGAGGCTTTGCATCGACTACAGACGTGTTAATCAGATAACCAAAACAGACACTTACCCTCTCCCTCGTGTGGAAGATTGCATAGACAAGATCGGAAAGGCTAGGTACATAAGTAAGTTTGATTTGTTAAAGGGATACTGGCAAGTACCTATGACTGAGCGTGCTAGGGAGATCTCATGTTTTGTACTATTAGGAAAGACTTTTGCATGGTCTGTAGTGCCATATACAGATTGTTTTAGAGTAATAAGAAATTTCCTTTGTAAATTTCTTTTTTCTTTGTGGGGAGGTGTTACATAGCCTATGATTTCATCATCCTTTGTGTAATTTTAACGCACAGTTGCTGCATGTTTGATCACGAGCGTGTTCTGCCTCAGTTCCCCCCTTCTACCGTTATAGTAGAGTAAGTCGTCCTATCTGTTGTCCAGAGCGGGATTGTCAACTCTATGTCCCCATGGCTTCATTTGCGCGTCCCTCTTACAAGTTGTATCAAGCTCTCCTGGCCCCTATATAATGAGCTCAGTCTCTGCATCATTGCCACTTAGATCTGCTCCTCATTTTGTTCACATCTCTGTCCTCCCCTGTACAGATATTATTATTGTGAGTGCTCAAGAAATCTCCAACCATCTAGCAGCTGTGTGTAATTTGAGTATAACTGTTGTTGCATTTTTTCTTGTACTGTATAGCATAAGTTTAATTTGTAGGCCTAGTGAAGTTTTGTAATTCGTGTGGGGTTCTTTATGTCAGTCATTTTTTATAATAGTTTGTATCTGTAATTATTTATCTGGCATTCACTGAGTATTATCTGGTATCTCATTTTATCAGGGCTGACTTAGATAAATTTACTCTTGCTAATTTCGTGTTAATAGAGGCTATTGCAGTTAACCATATATTTAACCTGTTTATTTGCCATTACATTATCCTTATGAGTCCTGAATGTTTTGTTGTTAGTTTGAGCATTAAACTTTAACTTGTAATTTTACCTAACTCTTTTGTTTTGAACCTGGAACTTTACGGGACGGTGGTGACTCTTCGTGTTCTCACTTAAAGTGTAGGTTATCTTTCTCTGTTCCGTAACAATATATATATATATATATATATATATATATATATATATATATATATATATATATATATATATAAACAAGGCGTGTTGGCAATCTAAAGGGGAAATAAATGCAAACTTTAGCACGTTTCTGCTTTGAATCCTTATTTTTTATTAACAGTCAACCCGCCTCGTGCCAACGACTTACATGTGTGTCAGCCCCTATATGCGCGGACAGTGCCACTGATGTACATGTAAGCTGGCAATTTAATATACAGTCGCTGTTCATATAACACGAATATTGTTCCTGGCAGGTACCCCTTTATTAGAATTTTGCATTATACTGCCATATGTTTACATGTTGAAGGGTTTCATGGTATCCAAGCCAGCCCCAGCTTCACCTTTTGGGGCAATTTTCCGGAATTTTTCCCAGGACATATTCCTAGCTAAAAATAACTTCAGTACATACAAACACTGGGTGATTCCTCACCTATTACTGAAGAGTTTGTGGGCTTCCTGGGGGGATGGGGAGTGGAGTTCCAAAGCAGGTCAGGACTCATACTGGTCCCCAGCACGGTCCCCTGTCCGCGTTGGCTCCACAGAGTCCTTCATACATGTATAAGGTCGATGGGAACTCCTTCCCTCTCCCGTTGGTTGCAGTACATGACCATGGACCTTTTCATCATAACAAACGCTGGGTCAGACGAATAGTTGACTTGTTGACTTGGCACTTTTGGGTGATGACACAATTTACGTTCTCTCTCCTTCTACTTGATCAAATCAAGCTTCTGCTCCTGGGTCAAACTCGTCCGCGGTCTTCCTGAGTCACAGTAAGGCAGCATGGTTAGGCTGGGTCAGGTGCCCAAAGAAAAAGAGCAAATTTATGGTAACACAGAGCACGTGCGGAGGCAGAGAGCAGGGAGAGGGTTGACTGGAATGGGCCAGGAATGCTCAGTAGACCGTGACGACACCCTGCGCGGACACATGACATGCATATATCACGGGCAGATGAAAGCGCCCTACGACTCAATCTGCCCGCGTTTTGTCTGATTTTTACCATGTTTTGATAAGTTTTCTTGTGTAATGACTAAATATTTCATAATTTTTCCAGGCCTCATTTTCACTATCGTAGCAGCGTAGTACGTTCTTTTAAGAAATGGGCAATTTCTCCACCCATGTAATATTTGTCAAAATCGCGTTTTGACCATTTTTTGGAGAAAGAAAGTGTAATGCTAGGTGAAATTAGGCTCGACTTCTCGTTCCTATTTCACCTAACGTGGAGCGGGGTCCTCTTTCGAGACCGGAGCTAGTGCAATAAAGAGAGGCAGGACACAAAAACTCTAGGCAACAACCTTTACACGTATATTACCATAGTCAGACACAGGACAAATCAGCAGATATTACAGCACAATATATAGCAATATAAAACCTTATCTAGGATATGTGTATCTCGCAGGATACTTACTTCTCTGATAGTAATGACAGCAGAAACAATCCCAGTGTATCAGGAGTGCAGTAAATATAGGCGCGCGCGGGGGCGCGGCAGGGGGTTGAGTCTCACTAGGAGATAGGGGAGGTGCGGGGAATGACTTGTGACGGCTAGGAGAAAGTTATGGTAATACTGGAGGGCGGCAGATATTAGCTGTGAAGTTTATATGGTTTCCACTAGCCAAAATACTTTGGTAATTGATTTTATTCTTGATTTACACTTACTCGAGATATGGGAGTGAGAGCGGGTGGTAAACAAGATTTATGGGTACCGTGGGGGAAGGAGAGAATACCATTAATACTTCCTTTCACAATATTCCTTCACAGTAATGGGGGTATGTCTTTATAGGGGAATCTCCCGGTGGCACAGGTTTATTAATTATATAACAGGGATTGTCACTCACACGTATAGTCAATCAGATCTTGTTCCATACTCTCGTCCTTTAACTTCTCACTGCGATCTGATTTACCCCGATATTCACTATATGAAATCACTGCACAATACCTACACTAGGGGAAATCACACTTAACTTAAATCACTTGTGCTACAATATCACACGTATTCATCAGGGGGATAGGCAGGAACATGTCGTCGGCGATCCTGCTGGACTAGGGGCACCGCCAATGTGAGACGTGCCGAGAGGGCACGGAGTAACTCGTAAGGGCGTCCTCTCGTGTCCTGGACTTCCCGTGGCTTCCAGGCTTGGCTCCGGCGTGTGGCCCTCGGGACTGGGGCCGAATAGCTCCAGGAACCTCTGTGATAAGTCCCAGCGTCGTGGGGGCGTAGAGAGATCACGCCCGGGTGTCCTGGGGAGAACCGAGAGAGACTGTGGGCTGCGGTCTCCAGCGTCTAGGGGTGCCGACAGGGGAGGGCTGCGGCAGCGACTTCCACTGGGGTCCGTCAGGTCCGTCTGCTCTAGAGCCAGGTGTAGGGAACAGAGACCAGGGGAGGCTGGGAGGCCTGTCTGGGTCACTCTGGGACGGGAAGCCTGGGCTACAGTCTCCTGCTGTGGGGACGTCTCTCTACTCACCTCTCTCTGCACGCCCTCGGAGCGACCGTAGATTGTCTCATGAGGGAGGGAGCGACAATAGGTCGACTCTACCACGACACTTTCGGAGCGACCATAGATCGTCTCATGAAGATGGAAGCGACCATAGATTGTCTCTACTGGAGTACTTTCGGAGCGGCCATAGATCGTCTCACAAGGATGGAAGCGACCATAGATCGTCTCACGAAGATGGAAGCGACCATAGATTGTCTCTACTGGAGCACTTTCGGAGCGACCATAGATCGTCTCACGAGGATGGAAGCGACCATAGATCGTCTCTACCGGAGCACTTTCGGAGCGACCATAGATCGTCTCTACCGGAGCACTTTCGGAGCGACCATAGATCGTCTCTACCGGAGCACTTTCGGAGCGACCATAGATCGTCTCTACCGGAGCACTTTCGGAGCGACCATAGATCGTCTCTACCGGAGCACTTTCGGAGCGACCATAGATCGTCTCATGAGGATGGGAGCGACCATAGATCATCTCTACCGGAGCACTTTCGGAGCGACCATAGATCGTCTCACGAGGATGGGAGCGATCATAGATCGTCTCTACCAGAGCACTTTCGG
The DNA here is from genome assembly GCF_032717465.1 of Coenobita brevimanus. NCBI lineage: Eukaryota > Metazoa > Arthropoda > Malacostraca > Decapoda > Coenobitidae > Coenobita > Coenobita brevimanus. The sequence continues at coordinate 36,879,982 of NC_137003.1, read as the reverse complement.
AGCGACCATAGATCGTCTCACGAGGATGGGAGCGACCATAGATCGTCTCACGAAGATGGGAGCGACCATAGATTGTCTCACGAGGATGGGAGCGACCATAGATTGTCTCACGAGGATGGGAGCGACCATAGATCGTCTCTCCCGGAGCACTTTCGGAGCGACCATAGATCGTCTCTACTGGAGCACTTTCAGAGCGACCATAGATCGTCTCACGAGGATGGGAGCGACCATAGATTGTCTCACGACGATGGGAGCGACCATAGATCGTCTCTACCGGAGCACTTTCGGAGCGACCATAGATCGTCTCTACCGGAGCACTTTCGGAGCGACCATAGATCGTCTCTACCGGAGCACTTTCGGAGCGACCATAGATCGTCTCACGAGGATGGGAGCAACCATAGATCGTCTCTGCCGGAACACTTTGGGAGCGACCATAGATCGTCTCTACCGGAGCACTTTGGGAGCGACCATAGATCGTCTCTACCGGAACACTTTGGGAGCGACCATAGATCGTCTCTACCGGAACACTTTGGGAGCGACCATAGATCGTCTCTACCAGAGGAGCGCCGTCTGGAGTATGTTTTCTAACTCCACCCCTAGCTGGCTCAGCAATTCCACTACGCGAAGGTAGTGTCCTTCTCCTACGGTGGCGGCAGCATGGTGGCTGCATGTCACAGGGGCACACGGCCCGGGCTGACATGTGTCGCTGTTGCCCAGAGTGGTGGTGGCTGGTGGCGGCCACCCCGTGGGGTCCGTGTGGGGGTGTCGGTGCATCTGCGGGCACACTACGCTGTTCTTGGCTTGCCCTGTCGTCGGGGGTACTATGGTATTCCTCGGGGGCACTGTTTTTCAAGCCAAGCATTTTAGAAAAAAAAAAAAAAAAAAAGAGCTGTGTTATGACTACTTTCGCACTCTCTGTTTGCGCATTATGCAAGCAGTGACTGTATTTGCCAAAATTTGAAAATTCAAATTAGGCGCCAAAAAATCGGCTGGGATATTCCTGCGCCTCTCTAGGCCTTCCTATATCATCTATATACCCAACAAGAGAGTTTTTGCTTGAATAGCATAGTTACTAATGAAGAAAACGAAGATCTCCTACCTCAACTCAATGGGTGTCGGCAGCGGCCGATAAAGTCTATGGGCGTTACTCTTAAGTTTTCAGCCGCCTGTTCAAGGAGAATTGACCTCAAAATCGACCTAAATGGCTTCTGTGAGTATTTTTATGGTTTGTTCTCCATGTTCTCTCATCATTTCTAACCTATCTAGCAAAAAAAAAAAAAAAAAAAAAAAAATATTGGCCAGCACCACAGCTCCATGAGGGTCCAAAGTCTGCTGGCACTCAGCGGGCTAAATTAAGCACATTTTTTTTTTTTTTTTTACTGGATTTCAAATAATTAGGTGTATGGACTTATCTGGTGAAAAAATTTATATTTTCTTATTCAAACATTTCAAAGTGCTGATTCGGTAAATGGAAATGACTGATTCGGTATTTCGTCCCAATGGTCTGGCTGACCGAAAGCCTTCTTGCCACCCAGTCTGAATGGATGTGGTTGCAGTGGTGAACACAGTAGTGTGTTTAAGACAAATACATGCACCTACACTGGCACTTTTTAAGCGTTTCTGATTTTTTTTTCCAACTTAGCCTTAAGCAGTCTGCCTCAGTTTCTTTTCATTTTTATGCTTTCTTCCTCAGTTTCATCTTTATGCTGTCTGAATCAGTTTCATTTCAACTTTATGCCATCTCCCTTTCTTTTCATCTTTATGCCATCTGTCTCGGTTTCTTTTCATCTTTATGCTGTCTACCCAAGTTTCTTATCATCTTCATGCTGTCTGCCTATTTCTTTTCATCTTTATGTTGTCTTCCTCAGAGTCTTTTCATCTTACGTCCTGACAAACCCTAGTGACCCCACATTACAAGCATTAAACAGCAATTGCATCCCCATGTCTCAGTGTAGGGGACTGAGGCTGGGCTATCATAACGCAGAACTTTAAAAGGGTAGGAGGCTGACCGATGCATCTGGCAGCATTTTACATTTAAAAAATTGGGACTGTTATCTGTGTTTCTTATGTACTCCTATGATGATGATGATGATAATGAAATAACTTTGGTCACCTCTAGGACTTAACCAGAGCACATAAACAAAACATGTCCCAACCCCAGAGCTCTACCAACAGACCACCAGACATGTTAAAAAAAAATAAAAATTGAGTAATAATTACAGTTACAGTGCTGTATAAAGCAGATTTTTTATTAGTGAGATGTCTGACAGAAATAGACCCAAAAGATACATACCCTGATCTCAGCAAAAATGTGCAAGATTTAATCATCATTTACTCATTTTTTTTTTTCTTTAATGAAAGAGATAATGTTGCCACAGAGACTTGGCAGCTGCAAGGACTATAGGCCTCACCATAGGTAAGATTACTTTTTGCTGTATAGCACACTAAACCATTTCACTCACTTCCTTCAGCCTCTTTCTTCACTCTGATCTATTGCACTGGACACTAACTGCTCACTGATGATCTTACTCGAGGCACATAGGACCTATGTGACCTCACATTCTCACCTTTTTCTGCCTTGCTATTTTAAGGGCCCCTTCACTTGACACCACCAAGTATTTGTGGTAATGCCACCATGGTGGCGTCACCATATTTTTCTGGCCACCAGTCACACCACCAACTGAACTCATTCTCATTATGGAGGTGGAAGAATCAACAACTGCTGTTGTGTTGTACACATCTGTCCGCACTGAAAGTTGCTTCTCATGTGAATAGCTCCGTTAGTTTCCATGTACACATGTGGTGGCCCCACCAACTTGGCAGCTCACAAAAACGCCTTGCCTTGCCACGGCAAATCTGGCCGCACCACCAAATGTGGTGGCACTACCACATCTGAAGGGCTACATTTGAATTAATGCAAAGACATGGTGATGCCACCATGGTGGCGTCAGGTGAAAGGGCCCTAATATTGGTACAAGAGCTGACTGTTGGTCATTCATATACACAATTGGTCAGCCCTGCAGGTCTTCCTCAGGCATTGCTTTCCCTGCCTATAACCTCCAATCTTCTAAATGTAATGTACCCAAGCATCTTAAAATGAACAGATCTTCATTTGGGATTTCTTTTGTTTGACTTTCTTTGGAAGTGCCAACTATTAGTGCATTTTCAGTTACTGTAGTTACTTAATCACTTACATATTGAAAATACATAAAACATTCTTCTAAACATGTAATAGACATCCACACTGACAGTGTGGAACGTGTTCAAGCGAGCGAGTGAACAAGTCAGGCAGTGCTGAATATTGTCTCATGGCTCATCAGCTTCCTCTGATTTCCTGTCCTAAAAATACTAAAAAGAACTTATCAGATTCCTCACTCACAAAAATTACTTTCACCAAATCTCTTGGTGTGCTCCTATTCGAATCATAAATAAGAAATTCAGAGTTTCTTTAGTTGATTAGGATATTGTATTAACTTGACTCGGATTCAAGAAAAAAGTCATACAGAAGATATTACTAGTTTTGAGAAGGCAAAACTTGGTTGCTCTCAGCAATCATTGGAAAATACTGCTGCACTACTCACGCAACCTTAGACTGTTACTTCTTGCACAACCGGCTGTAACACTAATCTGCCTTATAAAAAATCGTGTCCTCGATTTACGGAAAAGCTATTGGGAATTACAGATTGTCTATGAAATGAAAATAACTAAGGATTTTTATGCGATTTCCAAATTGGTGTCTATCTTTCTTGTAACTTCAAAATTGGCTGAGATATCCAAAAAAGTTCGCTACTGTACTACAGAGTTTCCTCCCAACCCTGCCCCCATTTCTTGCCGATGCGATAATTCTTTCACTTGGGTACATATGTCGGGGGTCCAGACTGTGACTAAATTTGATGTTCTTGCTCACTCGAACAATAACTTTAGGTTGTATCAGATTCCTACTTTATGATGTGCTGATAAAAACAGAAGGCATACTCATACTGTGCATGAAAAGTTCATTATTATCATCACCATCCAGTGTCTTTTTCCCTCCCACAGGTGCAGAGAGGCAGGATTCAGAAAGCATGGAAAAAGAAAAACACGATAAGAGGGATAACTAATCAACAGCATGCCCACACCCTCAATCACTCATCACGCCTGCCCCCAGAATCCTAACTCCATCTCACAGGCATAACCATCTACATTACCTAGTAGATATGTAATCTGATGACTATCAAGTAAAAGAAGGGATGCAAAATTGTTGTCATGCACTCCTCCACCCAACTCAATCCCTTGTCAGTTCCCTGGCCTCATCAATCTCCATACCTCGTTTCTTCACACACTAAGTTACTATGTCTATCCACTTTCTTCTTGGCCTACCATACCTCCTCCAACCTTCAAACTTGCATATACTCATTTCATCATTCTTTTATACACACTCTGTCCAAAAGACCATGTCATCAAAGAACACTCTCCTGAGCACTATTGTGTACAGGCTTCCATATTCTACATCTTTCATGATTCACATTATTCTTACACATATCTCATCCACTCTCTACACTCCACACACATTTCTCAATAATCCCATTCCCATTTCTTAATAGCTTTACCCCATGAAAATTTACTGGAGAATATTATCAAACACATTGGCCTTGGTTTTGAAATGTCTATCTATCTATCTATTGGAAGACGCTTTAATCCCATAAGGGGTGACCACAAACAAATCGCCTCCATGTCGCCCTGTCCCCTGCCATTTCACTGCCCTGCTCCCAGTTCACATCCCCCTCTCTCGTATGCCTCTCCACTCCATTGCTCCATCTCATCCTTGGCCTCCCCCTCCCTCTCCCCCCTCCACCTCACTCACATACACTCTCCTTGTCAGTCTTTCACTCTCCATCCTCTCCACATGGCCAAACCACCTCAGTGTGTTTCTCCTAATGCTTCCTATCACATCCATATCCACAATACAATGTTCCTTCACTTTCTTATTCGTCAGTCTCTCTCTCCATGTGACTCCCCATGCTCCTCTCAAATAACTCATTTCCACTGCCCTCACTCTTGACTTGTGTCCCTCTAACAAGGTCAAGCTTCATTTCCATCCATTAGAGTTGGTATCAATACCGTCATGCAGTAACTTTTTCATTTCCCTGTTTCTTATCACAGCAACCTTTCTTCCTTGTTGTACCCTTTCAATCACTTCACCCTCCAAACTTACATCCTTACTCATCACACTACTCAAATACTTAAACACACTCGCATTTTCCATTTCCTTCTCATTCAACCTCACTGCACATTAAGTGACTTCATTTCTCTCGAAGACCGTAACTTTACTCTTCCCTACATTCACCTATAGATTCCGTTTCCTACACACTCTCCCAGACTCATTCACCGAGCCTTGCAGCTCCCCTTCGTCTTCGTGTTTCGAAATGTAAAGATATATTTTTAAAGATCAAGTGTACCTCATGCGTCTCTACAATACAGTGCTGTACTGCGTAATTAGTTCATTACCAACTCAGTGCAGTGGTTTAAATAAACACAATGAATAGTACTGATTATTATTATTTCATTATACATTTTTACTTAATAGTCTTTTAAAAGGATATTCAGTTTTAAGTTTACCTGTTCTTCAGACCAGCCATGTACACCTCTTGTGCTGATGTGTTCTGAAATAAGGAGAGAGAAAAAAAAAACTAATAATAACAGTGCACTGGCTCTGGTGAAATGAAGTGATTGATAATCTCACATGTATGCCAATAAAAGAATGGAAATCAAATCATCCGACTTTTGTACATGAAGCCAAAGTCACCATACCTGCTCCAAACTTTACATGTGCTATCTTATTAGTTTTCTGTTCTGTCTATCTACCACCCTGTCCTTTATTGTCCCATAAGGTGCAAAGGGACCCAACGGTAGGCAATGCAGTAAGACATTTGTGGTATTGGTGACCCGTCACTAACCATGTGACAGGCTGCCTTCAGTTGTACAGTAAAGTACTATGGTGTGCCCAATGAAAATTAAGGAAACACATGACCATACAGGGTGCTAGACTGCGTCCAACAAACTAAAGTAGGTACTGTATATAGGTTCATGAATTAAGATGAATAGCGAACATCACATTTAATAAACTTTGGAATTATGGACCCACTATTCTCCCCATCAGTTTGTTATACAGCATAATGGGCTTGCTGTATATGGGCAATAAACCTTAGCCATGCCTTGTATTTAAATCCGTATGAACAACATCCAAATGAAGCACCTTAACCCACCAGACCGCCACATATCCATTTGTTGGTAATGTGCAGGGCTGGTCAAATGCCCAGTCTCGCCACCAATGGCAATAAAGAAGTCCTGGCAGGAGGGCTGACATTAAAAAGCTGGCCCAGATGGCAATCATCACTTTCCAAATCACTACTATACAGTACAGTATAGTGGAGCCCCATGTTTCAAGTTTAAATTGTTCTGTGAAAAGTACCGTGAACCATGAAACCGCTAAAGTTGGGGCATTGATCCTATTGGAAAGAGGCTAATTGGTTCTGGGTCCCATGCTAATTCCCCGTAAAACCCACATTTCACTTTCCCCTTACCTTTCTTACTTGGCAGCTTCGACCTCTTACCGTCCCCTCTCTCATCCCTAAGACTGCCTCCCAAACCTCCAGAGCAGCAGGAAACCATAGTGCAAGAGTAAAACCAGGAAAATGAGCAGAAAGGGACAGAAAAAAAAAAAAAAGGTTCAGGGAGCAGGTATATATATATATTGCGCAGAGAATAGCGAGTCTGTGGTAATGGCAGTGAGCAAGTGATGATTGCTTTCCATGCGCGCATTTTGTTTATGTTTTTCTCACCATGAATGATGTTTTCGCACGAAACCTGGTGTTTGGGAATATTTGCAGGCCACTGCTAACCATGAAAATGCAAACGACAATGCTGCTAGTCGCAGAGCTCCACTGCACAGTAAACTCCCGATTATTTGTTTTGGCACCATCCGGCATACGACATTATCTGGCGTAGCCAATGGCTGAATTAAAATGGTACTTGGCAGTAAGCATAAAATCTTTGACACTATCTGGCATGAAGGACCCTTTCTTCTGACTAAATGTACATTATCATCCTGCATGAAACAGTTTTTGTAATCAAACATCCAACCATAATCACAAAAAAAGAAAGAAATACAGTACACAAAGAGAATGGGGTTACATCGCTGAGCTCTATAGTATGGAGGGGCTATATCCGCAGTGAGCATGTGACTTTGGCCGCCAAACTGAAACACCTGCACTCGTTGCATCCACCATGGTACAATAATGCAACTGGAACACTGTTCTTAGCTTACTGTTTCTGTTTCGTTGTTGCTTACATAAGCTGAGCAGTGGGCCATGGTACTATATATTAGCTGCATAGTGGACCATGCCACTAAATTTTCCAAATTCATCAGCTGATTTCATATGGCACGAGTGTCGGGTGTAGTGCATAAACATCATCAGCGCTGATCTGGGCTCCTGACGGCAGGCACACAAACTACGTGGCACTACCCATGAGAAAGCCTCTCCATACTACAGAGCTCAATGGGTTACACTGCTCTGTAATAAGAAGGGGAGAGAGGGAGGGAGGGCTGATGGTTGGTGGGACTAGCAGCTTACAGGGTGTTGGTGGTGGGTAGGGAGTAGAAGAATTTTGTTTGGGTAAGGCAGGTGAGGGAAAAATCCAATGCAGAGTTTCCATAGGCTGGCAGCAGGAAGATGAATGTTCTCTCATTCTCCATGGTATTCCTCCACCACTAATGTGCCAATATACAAACGAGTCTATATAGCACTCTATGTCTCTTCCAAAGCATTATTATTATGAAATGGCAATGTTGTGATGGGTTTCCCTCCAAAACCTGGCTGGCCTTCTAGTGTTGCTGTGGCTCTGACACACTGTGCAGCTTTGCCACTAGAACACATGGGATTATTATCAGCCACTGCAGCACCAGGTCCTTCAGCATCTCCTCTCTGGTAAGTACAGTCGTGGTCATAAATAATCGCCTATCCTTCAGTACCCTGTGGCTCAGGCTGGCTCCTTTATGTGTAACAAGTCACAGTGGAATAAGAGGGACTGAGAGGGAGGGGCCATAGAGAGACAGGAAGGTGAGTGAGGGGATGAGTAATGGTGCAGGGGTGGGGTGAGAGAGAGGAGGGAGGGCAGGTAGGGGAGGGAGAATGAAATGCAAAGTGGTGGTCACATTATTTGTCTATTTTCTTTCATTAGGGTATGATATAAAGTAGTTAATGTTCGGTAGATAATGCTGTATTACATCTTGTATAGTGGCGTCAGATAACAAGCTTTAGAGTGGTGATATCAAGGGCTGGCTCGTGAGAGAAAAATGCTGACATGACAGATCAAACATTAATTCAGAGCTAGAAGTTTCCAGCACAACACACTATTGCCTTGTCCACCAATATTTAACTAGCTGATTTTTGTCGGAGGAAAATATAATTACGAGGTGATGAGTGGGTGTTGGGGTTGTTGGACGGCCATTCAAAGCCATAACGGCATGGAGTCCAGGCAACAGATTATGAGAGATATCGTTATTATATCCACCCATGTGCACAGACATCAGATTCATTTACTTTTTGTGCACAATAATTTTAAATAGCCTTTTCATACAGAGATGCCAAAAATAGTTGACATGATGGTGACTGTAGAGAAGGAGTGTATACCAAGAGGATGATATTTGCTGTGGACACAGCCATGTCAAAAGCTGCATATGATATTTAGTTCCAAAATTAACTACATGTAAGGGTAGAGGACGTTTCTTATACAAGCATTACGGAAGTCAATGCCATCCTGATTCCACTCTATGTCCGAAGTCAAAATACACGGGTAACACAAATACAGTATATGGGTGCACATTAATGTCTGATCTGTCACATCAGTATTTTTCTCTCATTAGCCAGCCCTTGATATCACCACTCTATAGCTTGTTATCTGATGCCACTATACAAGGTGTAATGCAGCATTATCTACCAAATACTACTCCTTTAATCATGCCCTGAGTGAAAGAAAATACAGTGGAATCTCAAATTTCAACAGTTTAGAACTGGATGAATCAAATTTCGATGCATTTTGGAGTGGTCTGCCTACCTTACTTTTTGATGCAAAGTCGCATATTTCGATGCTCTCTAGGCCAGACTCCAACCAAAACAAGCAAAGATAATATTTCTGATGCAAACCAAAATGCTAGAAGTGAAGGAAAATTATAAGAAAAAGTATGAGCCTAACCTAATATCGTATGTGACGTGTCAAGAAGAGAATGAAAATCAACATCATTTATTTATACAGTGTATGAAGCATGCGATGATATGGTACCAAGACAATTCACTGTCAAGTCAATTTGCCATCAGATAATTCCCCGTCAAAACATGGACGATTTCCCGTCAGGTCAATTCGCAACCTGGACGATTCCCCGTCATTCTATAACATACCTATTATTAATTAATCAATAATTTAATAACTCAAAGATATCTATCTATCTATTGCCAGACGCCTCAATCCCGTTTGGGGTGGCCACAAACAAATCGCCTCCATGTCGCCCTGTCCCCCGCCATTTCACTGCCCTGCTCCCAACTCACACCCCCCTCTCTCATATACCTCTCCACCCCATCTCTCCATCTCATCCTTGGCCTCCCCTCCCTCTTCCCCCCTCCACCTCACTCACATACACTCTCTTCGTCAGTCTCTCACTCTCCATCCTCTCCACATGGCCAAACCACCTCAGTGTGTACATAACAAAGGAAATTAAAGGAAAAGAATCAATAGTAGAAATACTAAAACAAAATGAATGACAGGTGGTAGCAAATACTGTACAGTAGGCAGAATACTGAAACGAAGAGAAGTACGGTAATTATGAATACAAGGAGCAACATAGAAATGAACAATAGAGACTGAGGAAAAAAAAAAGTCACGTTGTTTAAGGACAAGAGCTCCTGGATGGGAGTAGGCACCAACAACAACAAGCCATGTACAAGGTGATGCTCTGTTGTCGGCGGCCATCCTGCGACTGTCCTGCCAGCAGCCAGCCCTCTACAGCCAAGTGCTGCACTTTCAGCCTGCACCTTCCACATGTGGATATGCATTTCACTGCAATTTAGTCGTATGTATTTTCTTTGTATTTTCGTTGCAACTTACCTGTTTCAAGATGGCAAGCAAGAGTGGTTCTTTGGGTAGCAGTGGTAATGGACGAGAGCAGCCTGGCACCTCTAAATCTTTGCAGCCAAAGGAGAAATGGCAATACAGGAAAGGGCAGAAATACACCAAGTATACACTTGCTGACAGTAAGGCAATACAATGTAGAACTACAGTTACTTAACCACAATTGTAGTTCATAAAGTTTACAGGGGGTGTGGGCAAAAAATCATGATTTTAGGTAGTTAGGTTTGGAGGCCCCAGACCCAAACTAATTTTTCCCATAAGAAGTTCAGTTTAAATTTCGATTATTTGAATTTTACGGTGATTCTTAGGTACATATGCCCATCAAAATTTGAAATTCCACTGTAAACGAATAATGTGACCATCACTTTGAATTTCATTCTCCCTCCCCTACCTCCCCTCCCTCACCCCACCCCTGCACCATCATTTATTCCCCCACCCACCTTCCCTTCTCTCTCTGGCCCCTCCCTCTCAGCCCCTCTTACTCCACTGTAACTTGCCACGCATAAAGGAGCCAGCCTGAGGCACAGGGTACCCGAGGATTGGTGATTATATATGACCATGACTGTACAACTTAGTCTTCTGATGTGTACATTACTGTACTGTACAAGTGACTGTTGGATTCTGCTAAGGCACCAATGAAAGTGCAGTGAAAAGTCTATTAAACTGTGTTACCAAACAAGAAGAGTCGATGAAAATGTGTTTTTTTATTAAATCTAAATAATCATGCTACAAAGGAACTGTTAACACAAAACATAAAATCATTTAGACAACTATTTCTTCCCAAGAGGAGTTTGTCCTTGCTGCTACATGATGAAAGTTTGGTTTGTTCTATGTGGTGGAGTCATATGCTAGATATTTCGATTGATGAAAGCACAGTACGGTGTACACAGTACAGTGAAGCATGCTTCATTTTATTGATGTTTTTTTTAGTTTTGATTGTTTACTTTGGCCATTACGGTACAATATTCTCCAATAAATATCTTTACATCACCACCACCATCAACATGAAATGTCTTTCTGTACTGAAAATTACAGTGTACTTCACAGTACATACAGTATTTCAATATTAGGAATGTATTTTAGCTGCTTTTCAATGATTGTAATGTTTACAATCCTTGTGTTTATTTGTTACTGCCAGGTGAAAGAAAAATGGGTCACCCGCCTGGGAGGACTTTAATTTTATCCCCATCGTCAACATGAAATTGCTTCTGTACATAAAACTGAAGTGTAATGAACAATGCATTATAGTATTTTATTATTAGGAACATCTGTTAGCTGTTCTTTGATGTTTCAAAGCATTTTGTATGTGTTATAGGGTTGAGGGGTTAGGGGCTCGTAGGGGGGACTTCTGCATTACCCGGCATTTTGATGGTATCCGGCAGGCCTTTGGCTCTATTATGTCAGATAATCAGGAGTTTACCGTATTTACAAATCATTATAAGAAGTAGGCTGTGGCACCAGCAGATCAGGATGGTGCTTCCACTGGGAATGGGAATGCTGGTGCTCCTGTTTCACTAGCTACCACAATATCTGGCCATCCCCCTTTGCTGGCCTTTTCAGAGTGACACTGACATGGAAAGTAGAACTCCATACTCTCCTAAACACTTCCTCTAACTATCTTGTGCACTCTCCTACATGAGCTTTACATATCACATAACGTGTCCCACTCTGTCAAAGGGTTGATGCCAGCATGGGCATGCAGCCAGAAAACTTAGAGTGCCCCAAGAGGCTGCCTCATCAGTGGGTGTATAATGGCAGGGCAGTAACAATGCCAAGGCGCACTTGGAGGGTGTCCCTGTAGCTGTCCTGGCAGGATGCCCCAAGGCCACTGCCACAGCCACTGGTCACAGCAGGTGGGTTATGGGTCCAAGGTCCCATGCCTGGACTTGGGACTGTGCAGGTGGTTGGGGCCAGTGGTCTGTCTCTCCCCATTATTTTAACCCATTATGACAAAAAAGGAAAAAGGGAATCGAAGCAAGCCTGAGGAAACTAAATCATCCATGGGGATCAGAGTGGCATCATGGAATGCGGGTAGTTTGAGTGGTAGAGTGGGGGAAGTGGTTGAGGCACTGAGGAGGAGGTGGGTGGATATTGGATGTGTGCAGGAGGTTAGATACAGGAGTGGGTCAGCCAGAATGACTGCTGGGAGGGACTGTAGTTACAAGTTATTCTGACAGGGTTAGGGCAGATGGATATGGTGGTGTGGGTGTATTGGTTCAGGAAAACTGGGTGGAATATGTCATGAATGTATTGAGAGTGAGTGAAAGGATAATAGTAGTGAAAATTTTGTTCAGTGGGGTCACATTTTCATCTATATCTGTGTGTGCTCCAGAGGCTGGATTGGATGATTTAGAAAACGATAGATTCCGGGATGGCTTTATACGTGTGGTAAGTGGTATGAGGGATGATGAAATTGTAGTTTTCGGAGGAGACTTAAATGGTCATGTAGGTCAAGCAGCTCAAGGATATGAAGGGGTACATGGCGGATGTGCATACTGTAAAAGGAATGAGGAAGGGGAAAGGATACTAGAGTTTGGGAAGGAGCATGATTGTGTGCAACACACATTTTAGGAAATGCGAGAGTAGGATAATTACATATGAGTCTGGGGGACACAGGATCCAGTGAGACTATTTCCTGGTCAGGAGGGCTGATAAGAGGTTGGTGAGGGACGTTAAAGTTATAGGGAGCAAGGAGTGTGTGCAGAAACACAAGTTATTGATATGTGACATGGTGCTTAGAAAGTGGGTGATGAAAAAGAGGACCAATGCATCTAGGAGGAAAACTGAAGTTGAAAAACCAAGCAGTAAGGGATGCCTTCTATAGCGAGATGAGTAGAGTGGTGGTTGAACAGGGAACTGTTGACAGAAGTGATCATGAACAGTACAGAGTTCTCAAGAGCAACCTCCTGAGAATTACTGATTCATTGTGTGGATGGACAAAGGGTCCAAAAAGAAATAAAGTAACTTGTTGGTGGGATGAAGGTGTAGAAGCTGCAGTTAAGAAGAAAAGAAGGCTTTTCCAGGAATGGAAAACAGGTGGTAAAACAGATCATTTGGCTGCCAAGTGTAGGGCTAGAAAAGAGGTTTACAGGGCAAAGTCTGAGTCTCACAGACTCTTACCTGATAACCTAAATAGTGTGAAAAGAAAGGATATGATATTTAAGGTGGCAATTAGATGAAGAGGGAAAACAGATATCATAGGTGAGAATTGTGTGAAGAATTATGAAGAAAAGGTTGTGGCAAAGAGTGGGGATATCAAAGACGCCTGGAGAGAACGTTACAACAGGTTGTTGAATGAGGTGTCTGACTGAAAAAGGGAAGGTTTGGAGCCGGCAGATCCAGTGTTTGGCCCTTGGCCTTTGACTGACACTGCTATTGTGAGCAGGGCAATAGACAGGATGCAGGTGGGGAAGGCAGTAGGTGCATCTGGGTTGACTGCTGAAAGGCTGAAAGCCTCAGGAGATAAGATTTGGGTTAGTTACTGACTTGATAAATACGATTATACAGTACATGAATGTGATGTTCCAGATGATTGGCTGAAGAGTGTAATTGTAAATGTGTACAAGGGGAAGAGTGATGCCCTGGAAAGGGGAAATTATAGAAGCATAAAGCTTTTGGACTAGATAATGTAGGTATAGTAATGGGGAGAGTTCTTGAAGGTACGATTAGAGAAAGAGTGAATTTTGATGAAGTGCAGTTTGGGTTTATGCCGGGCAAAGAGACTATCAATGCCATATTCATTGTTCGACAGCTTCAGAAAAAATATCTATCTATCTATCTATCTATAGCCCGACGCCCTAATCCCGCAAAGGGTGGCCGCACACAAAACGCCTCCAAGTCACTCTGTCACCCACCATTTGACTACCCTCCCCCCAACTCACCCCCCCCTCCCTCATATACCTCTCAACTCCATCCCTCCACCTCATCCTCGGTCTACCCCTCCCTCTCCCTCCCTCCACCTCACCTACATACACCCTCTTAGTCGGTCTTCCATTCTCCATTCTCTCCACATGTCCAAACCACCTCAGTGTATTTCTCCTAATCTTCTCAACCACATCCACATCTACCCCACAACGTTCCTTCAATTCATTCGTCAACCTGTCCCTCCATGTCACTCCACATGCTCCTCTCAAGTAACTCATTTCCACTGCTCTCACTCTTGACTTGTTCCCCTCTTGCAAGGAAAGAAAGGGGCTCTGTACTTTGTTGTTGTTGATTTAGAGAGGGCCTTTGACAGAGTCCCTAGGGAGGTGGTGAACTGGGCAATGAGAAAGCTCGGGATCGAGGAGTGACTGGTTAGGGTGGCTATGGCTATGTATGTGGGTGCTTGCATCCAGGTAAGGGTGAATGGAGATATGAGCGATGAGTTTTTCATGAATGTTGGTGTGCATTAGGGGTCAGTCTTGAGCCCCCTGTTGTTTATTATGGTACCTGAAGCACTCTCACGTGACTTCAGAAATGAACTCCCATGGAAGATGTTGTATGCTGATGATTTGGTGCTGACTGCAGAGAATAAAAGGGATTAAGAGTACAAGCAGATAAAACAAAAGTGATGGTATCTGGGGCTGGTGGCAGTACTGTCAAAGAAAAGGGAGAGTGGCCATGGCCATGTGCGATTTGCCACAAGGGCGTATGAAGTAATTCTATCTTGTGCAGTGTTTGTGATAAGTGGGTGCATAAGTGGTGTAGTGATACTAGAGGTAGACTGCAAGATAATGCTGACTTCATGTGTGCTGTATGTCAGAGAAAGCATGTGGAGATTGACAGACATGAAAGGATTGATCTTGCTGGTGAGTCTCTTGAGTGTATGGAAGAGTTTTGTTATCTGGGAGACATGTTGTGTGCTGGAGGTAGGGATGGAACTCTGTGGCTAGAGTTGGGAGTGGTTGGAAGAATTTCAGGGAGCTGTTACCTCTCCTGACATGAGAGGGCTCTCCCTCTGTGCTATGGGATCTTTGTATGCAGCATGTGTTAGGATTGTAATGCTGTATGGTAGTGAGACTTGGGCAGTAGAGGAAGAGGATAATTGCAGGTTCAAACATACTGAAATGACAATGATCAGGTGGAAGTGCAGTGCATCCCTGAGTGTGAGGCCTGGGGGTACTAAGTTTATGATGGAAGAGCTGAGGGATAGGATGGGACTGGAGTGTATTGGTTTTGTGATGAGGAGAGGTAGATTGAGATCATTTGGGCATGTAGAGAGGATGGGGGATGATAACTGCGTGCAGAAAATGAGAAGTGTTAATGTTAGGGGTAGGGTTGCGCGAGGTAGACCAAAAAAGACTTAGGACAAGGTCATTGGGCATGAATTCAAGGATAAGGGACTGAACAGGGAGGCTGCCAGAGATGGAGCAGCATGGAGAGCTGCCATCAGATGACCAAGGTCGATGCATGCATGCATGTTGGAGTCCTTAAAAATGAAACGAAACAAAACTACTGTTGCAACTGTTTCCTCTTAAATACAGGTAATAATTTGTCATAGATGTCAGAGAAACAAGGAAAAAATCTGGCAAACACTAAAGGTTTTGATGATACAAGAGGTTTCAGCCAAGCTCAATCTGCACAAGTTAGGTCAAAATTCACACAAAATAGACTGAAATCACCATTTTTGTTACCACACAAGCCAGATCTGTGCATGACACTATTTACAAGCTGTGTGTGTGTGTGTGTGTGTGTGTGTGTGTTGTTACCTAATTGTATCTTTACAGGAATGAGTCAAGCTCATACTGTCCCATGTTTTAAACCATTTATATCATATGTGTCTTTAAATTTATGAATTGTTTTGGCACACATTATTTCATTTGGTAGTGCATTCCACTGATCAACTGCTCTATTTGGGAAAATGAATTTCCTTATGTATTTATCACCTCTCTTTTTGTACAGTTTTCTCAGTGTCCTCTTAATGTTGCTTCCCCATAGGTTATAAACTCATTTACATCTATTTTCTCTTTTCCTGTGATGCATTTATATAACATAATCATGTCTCCTCTCTTCCTTCTCTCCTGTAATGTTGGTAGGTTTAATTTTTCTGGGTTTTCTTCATAGCTTGGGTCCTTTAAATGTGGTGCCCATCTTGTAGCAGCCCACTGTACGTTTTCAATCATATCTATGTGTTTTTTGAGATGCGGATTCCAGACTACTAATGCATACTCCAGAGCTGGCCTGATGAATGATGTTATTCTCCTTCTCAGCATGTCATCATTTATATACGTGAATGTTCCTTACGTTTACATTTATGTGATCAGCCAGTGATAGTCTGTTATTGATAATCACTCCTAAATCCTTTTCCCTTCCTGATGTGTGTAGGGTTGAACTTCCTAACTCACAATCCCAATCTGGTCTTTTTTCACTTTTACCAAATTTTATTACATGACATTTGTCCACGGTAAATTCCATTTGCCATCTATTGCTCCATTCATTAAGCTTATTTAATTCCTCTTGTAGCACTATGCAAGAGTTTGTGCTTGTAATTTCACTTTGTATTTTTGCATCATCAACAAACATATTTAGGTAGCTTTCATTTCCAATGTTGCTGTCTATATCATTTATATATCCCCAAAAAATAATTGGTGCAAGCACCGAGCCCTGTGGAACTCCACTTGTCACTTCTCTCCATGATGAGTAATTTCCCCTTAGCACTGTTCTCATTTCCCTTTTACTGAGAAAATCTTACATCCAATCGTACAGATTACCTTGGATTCCTCCTTGATGGTACAGTTTCCGTAAAAGTCTTTAGTGTGGTACTCTGTCAAATGCCTTCTTGAAATCCAAATATATGCTGTCTACCCAGCCATCTCTTTTCTGTATTATTTCTGCAACTCTATCATAGTAACTAAATACATTAGTAACACATGATTTTCCCTTTCTAAAACCAAACTGCCATTCTGTCATCATATTGTGTTTTTCCTGGTGATTTACCCAAATTCTTCGTATCAGTTTTTCTAACATCTTGCTTATGACGCTGGTCAGTGATACTGGTTGGTAGTTAAGTGGCTTTTGTCTAGTTCCTTTTTTCAAAAGGCGCACAATGTTTGCTTTCTACCAAATATCAGGCGGTTTTCCTTGTCTTAAGGATTCTCTGAATATTAAATGTAATAGACTGCTTAGCTCTTTTGCGCATTCCCGTAATACCATACACGAAATCTCGTCAGGGCCATTGGCTTTTCCCTTGTCTAATTTCAATATCTCATCCTGGACCTCTTGTTTCATTATACATATATTTGTTAACATGCGCGGGCATGCTTGTTCATTTTCATCTCTTGCAAATCTACTTTCTTAGGTAAAAACTGAATGGAAATTTTTGTTTAGTACTTCACAAATATTTTCTTCACTGATACAGATATTCCCCTCATTCTTGATGGATTGTATTTTATCTTTAACTTTTGCTTAGCTTCGTATGTAGCTGTAAAACAACTTCGGCTGATCAGAACTTTTATTTCTAATGTCTTCCTTAAACTGCCTTTGAGATTCTCTCCTTATCCTTGTATAATCACATCTTGCCTGCTTGTAGTTGTTATATGCTCTCTCACTTTTATGCTGTCTGTATCTGATCCACAGCAATCTCTTTTCTCTTTTGCATTTTTACAATCAGTATTAAACCAGTTCTTTATCCTTATTTCTGAGTCTTTGTGCAATGGGACATAATTATTAACTCCTGTTTCGTAAAATTCACAGATTTTTTTATATACAACATTTATATCCTGTCCTCTTAGCTCCTTTTACCAATCTATATCCATAAGGTACTTCTTTAGGCCATGATAGTTGCCCTTTTTGTAGTTTAGCCTCTTTTTGCAATTTTCATTACCTCTATCAAATGCTATCCTGAAAGGTAATCTAATTCTGCATGGTCACTTTTGCCAAATGGGGGGTGACAGATTATATTGTCAATTTTCTTGCCTAGTAAATATGAGATCTAATAATGAGGGGTTTTCTGGTTCTCTTTTTCTGGCGTTCTCCTTTTCACATTGCGTTAGAAAAAATTCCTGTATAAGATCCACAAGTTTTTGATCCCAATAACTTTCATGGCTTTTTACATCCACAGTATTCCAGTTTATATTTGTTAAAATCTCCCATTAATATAATTTTTTCATATTTTTCTTCCATTCTGTTTAGTAGGGTTCTTAAACTCTGAGTAGTCTTTTCTGGCAGGTCTTAATATTCACCTCTATCCCATGTGTTTGTCTTGGGTGGCATATATAAATTTGCCACAATTACTATCCCTTCTGATGTACTAAACTCTACTGCAACTTTCTACTTGTGAGGGTATGCCTATTTCTGTCGCTTTTGCTTGGAGTCTTTTCTCTGTTAGTATCATAACTCCTCCTCCTTTTTTAAATTTCCGTCTCTTTGCCCAATATTGTACTCATCCAAATTTAAAGAGTCATTTTATATTCTTGGGGTTAATTTTGTTTCTGTTAGACAAATAATATGAGGCTCATTTTCTATGATATAGTCTTTTATCTCTAATAATTTGGATACCATTCCATCTACATTTGAGTACATCAACTTAGCCATATTGTTCACATATTTGACACTGGTTGTCTACTACCTTGCTTTTATTTAGTCCCTGCTGTTTATGTGCCATTTTCTTACTTGCAATCCTACTACTTTGTGAAAAAATTTACTTCTTTCTTCATTTGATCTTGCATCATTCTTTCTTTTTGTTTTTTCCCTATTTCCTTTAGTAATCCACATTCCTCTTGAGTTAGGCACCTTTTTATCCATCCTTCTTTGCACTCCTCTGATTCCTTAAGTTTGTTAGCATTTTTTAATGCCTCTTCTACAGTGTTCACATTTTGGAAGGCTACTTGGAGTGGCCTTGACTTGTATCTCTCATATTTCCCTAATCTCTTAAATTCCTCTACATCTTTCTCACAGATTTCCTCTGTTACCACATTCTGTATGTTCATTATATTTACCATCTCCTTGTTATCTCTGATAGTTCTATTCCTTATTTCTTCTTCATTTTTACCAGTGATGAGTATATATTTGTTAATCTCAGCTGTTTCATTTATCAGCCTTGGGTTCTTCCTTATGATTTCTTTCACCTCTCTTGTCACGTCTTTTGCTTCAGCCTTGTTTTTAAGATCTTGACTTGTTTTGGCTACTTCTACCCATGTATTTTGTACTTCTTCTGTGTAGTTTCCTATCATTTCATCTGCCTGAGTGATCTTCTCATCAATGTCTCTGCTTTGCTCTGAGATGACCTTCTTGTCTAATTATGTCTTATCATTACTGTACGCCTTCAAAACTCTCTCATGGGTGACGACTGTATTTCCCATTTTGTTCATTTTCTTCCACAGAATGTCTACCTCAGCTTGCAGCTCACCTGTTGTTGTTTCATTTCTGTTTAATTCCTTTACCATTTCCTCATTTTTTTCCTTTTGTTGGTACAGTTCCTTCCTTATTTCATCAAATTCCAGTTTGAAAGTCTGCTCTAGTATATTCACTTT